>NC_132908.1:1800000-2100000 GCF_047675955.1 Chlorocebus sabaeus | reverse complement strand
CTGTGGGGGTCCAGTCAGGCAGGCTCTCCAGCTGCAGGGCTGGGGGTAGGAGCCAGGTGAGGACACACATAGAGAGGAAGGTGTGTGCAAGGAGCGGGCCTAGGAGCGGGACTGGACACTGTCGGCTCCACACAGGGTCCCAGCAGGGAGCTCGTATGCCGCTCATGCCTGAAGCAGACGCTGCACAAGCTGGAGGCCATGATGCGCATCCTGCAGGCAGAGACCACTGCAGGCACCGTGACGCCCACCGCCATCGGAGACAGCATCCTCAACATCACAGGTGCTGCTGCCTGTGCCCCACGCTGTCCCACACCATTTCTCCGCCCCATACCACCCTTTTCTCTGCCTCCCTCCTCCCCCCAACCACCTCGCCCTCACCCCATCCCATCTTTGTCCTCCTCCCCTTTCCCTGATTCCCATCCTCATCCCCCTCCCCCACTCCCATTCTCCTCCCCCTCCCCCTTCCCTATCCCTTCCCTTTTCTCCATCTCTCTCCCCTTTCTCCATTCCCCCATCCTCCCCCTCCCCTTGTCCATTCCATTCCCCTTATCCCCCTTTCCCTCCCTTTGTCCCTGCTCCTCCCTCTCCCCTTTCTCCTCCCTCTATCCTTTTCCTTCCTTCTTCCTCCCTCTCCCTATCATCTCCCTCACCCTCATCCTCATCCCTATCCCCTTCCCCCTCCCCATCCCCCACCCTCTCTCCAGCTTCCCCCTTCCTTCTGCCTGCACCTCCCTCTCTGCCCCGTCAGGTTCCCCCTTTTTCCCAGCCCCCACCCTCTGACTCGCCCTTTCTCCTAGCCCCCATTTTCCGGCTCCCCTTTCTGCCTGCCCCCACCCTCTGCCTCCCTCTCCCTGCACTGACCTTACACCTGTCTGCAGGCGACCTCATCCACCTGGCCAGCTCGGACATGTGGGGGCCACAGCCCTCAGAGCTGGGGGCCGAGTCACCATCACGGATGGTGGCGTCCCAGGCCTACAACCTGACCTCCGCCCTCATGCGCATCCTCATGCGCTCCCGCGTCCTCAACGAGGAGCCCCTGACGCTGGCGGGCGAGGAGATTGTGGCCCAGGGCAAGCGCTCAGACCCACGGAGCCTCCTGTGCTATGGCGGTGCCCCAGGGCCTGGCTGCCACTTCTCCATCCCCGAGGCCTTCAGCGGGGCCCTGGCCAACCTCAGCGACGTGGTGCAGCTCATCTTTCTGGTGGACTCCAATCCCTTTCCCTTCGGCTATATCAGCAACTACACCGTCTCCACCAAGGTGGCCTCAATGGCGTTCCAGACACAGGCCGGGGCCCAGATCCCCATTGAGCGGCTGGCCTCAGAGCGCGCCATCACTCTGAAGGTGCCCAACAACTCAGACTGGGCTGCCAGGGGCCACCGCAGCTCCGCCGACTCCGTTGTGGTCCAGCCCCAGGCCTCCGTCGGTGCTGTGGTCACCCTGGACAGCAGCAACCCTGCGGCCGGGCTGCACCTGCAGCTCAACTATACGCTGCTGGACGGTGCGTGCAGCGGGCGGGGTGCACGCGGCCCCCTGGCCTCGTTCTTGAGGGGAAGGCATTTCTCATAGTGCCTGCCTGGGTGTTTCTGGTGAAATCTGCTGTCTGCTTCATGGACTGCTGGGGGCCACGGAGAAGCAGGTGCCAGCTCTGGCGCAGAGACTCCTGTGGCCTTTCAGGCCCATGGCAGCAGGCAGACTCAGGAGGGCTGTCGCGGGTGTCCCCCGGGTGGTTGAGCTTCCTGGTGGGCGTCTGACCTGCATGTGCTGCCCCCAGGCCGCTACCTGTCTGAGGAACCTGAGCCCTACCTGGCAGTCTACCTGCACTCGGAGCCCCGGCCCAATGAGCACAACTGCTCAGCCAGCAGGAGGATCCGCCCAGAGGCACTGGAGGGTGCCGACCACCGGCCCTATACCTTCTTCATTGCCCCGGGGTGAGCTCTTTGGGCTGGCCTGGCAGGGCAGGGCGTCATGGGTCAGCTTTGCCCGGGTTGCTGGCCCTATGGGAACAGCAAGCAGCGAGGGGACTGGACCGGGCATGGACTCTGGGCCCCTGACATCTGACCTGGCGGAGCCTGGGCTCAGTTCCACTACCCCTTCCTCGCCCAGGACTGGAGACCAGGCAGGGAGTTACCATCTGAACCTCACCAGCCACTTCCGCTGGTCGGCGCTGAAGGTGTCCGTGGGCCTGTACACGTCCCTGTGCCAGTACTTCAGCGAGGAGGACATGGTGTGGCGGACAGAGGGGCTGTTGCCCCTGGAGGAGACCTCACCCCACCAGGCCGTCTGCCTCACCCGCCACCTCACCGCCTTCGGCGCCAGCCTCTTCGTGCCCCCAAGCCATGTCCACTTCGTCTTTCCTGTGAGTGGCCCCGTGCTCCTGGGAGCCTTTGCAGGGTTGAGGAGGGCCTGGGTGGGCTCGGCTGTGTCTCGAGAAGGCGCCACGTGCACGTGACCTCCTGGGCCTGGCGGCTGTGTCCTCACAGGAGCCAACAGCGGGTGTAAACTACATTGTCATGCTGACATGCGCTGTGTGCCTGGTGACCTACGCGGTCATGGCCGCCATCCTGCACAAGCTGGACCAGCTGGATGCCAGCCGAGGCCGCGCCATCCCCTTCTGTGGGCAGCGGGGCCGTTTCAAGTACGAGATCCTCGTCAAGACAGGCTGGGGCCGGGGCTCAGGTGAGAGAGAGCGCAGCGGGGTGGCAGGGCCTCCCCTGCTCTCACTGGCTGTGCGGGTTGCACCCTCTGGGAGTGAGTCTCGTCGCAGGCGTCAGAACAAGGCAGTTTTTGCAGTGCTGTGTGAAGGGCTCATGTGTTAATCCTGGGAATGACCTCATGGGCACTCACTGTCCCTGAGAACTAGGACAGCTCCTAGCTGGAAGTAGGTGCCAGTCAGTCAGGGTGGGCAGCCCACGTTTTGCATAGCAGCGTGGCCCCACAAGTGACATGAGCTCAGCCTGTGCAGAGGTGAGCATTGCTACCACTGCAGGAGACTGCGTCCACCCACGATCCGGACTGCATAGCTCATCTCTCAGACAGAGAGCCTCCCCGTGGCTGTTTCTTCAATAACCTTTTTGTTTTTGTTTGTTTTTGTTTTTTTTGGAGACGGAGTCTTGCTCTGTTGTCCAGGCTGGAATGCAGTGGCGTGATCTTGGCTCACTGCAACTTCCAGCTCCCGGGTTTAAGCGATTCCCCTGCCTCAGCCTCCTGAGTAGCTGGGACTACAGGCGCCCGCCACCACACTCAGCTAATTTTTCACCATGTCAGCCAGGCTGGTCTCAAACTCCTGACCTCAGGTGATCCGCCTGCCTCGGCCTGCCAAAGTGCTGGGATGACAGGCATGAGCCACCACACCCAGCTGTGTTCCCATTTTTTATCTCAGTGCTGTGGTTTCATCTTCGTTGGCCAGTTCTTTGTTTTGATTACCTACCTAGTTTTTTTTGATTACCTACCTAGATTACCTAGTTTTAAAAACTGTTAGCCGGGCACGGTGGCTCACGCCTGTAATCCCAGCACTTTGGGAGGCCGAGGCAGGCAGATGACAAGGTCAGGAGATTGAGACCATCCTGGCTAACACAGTGAAAGCCTGTTTCTACTAAGAAATACAAAACATCATCTGGAGTGGTGGCGGGTGCCTTTAGTCCCAGCTCCTCAGGAGACTGAGGTAGGAGAATGGTGTGAACCCGGGAGGCGGAGCTTGCAGTGAGCTGAGATCACACCGCTGCATTCCAGCCTGGGTGACAGAGCAAGACTCTGTCTCAAAAAAAAAAAAAAGAAAAAAACTGTCACCTGGGTCTGTCACTGGGAGAGAAGGCGGGGACACAGCTTCACGCTTTGTAGTCTGTGCATGAACTGAGGGACGGGTGTGTGGTGCAGGTCACTGGTTGTGGTGTGACAGGCGTGGACGGGTGTGCAGGGGGGGTCACTGGTTGTGGTGTGGACTGAGATGTGTGCAGCCGTGTTTGCATGTCACAAGTTTAATTACTCTCCGTGTAATTATGTTCTTGCGGCCTTGCTGTTTATTGGACAACCTGCAGTAACTGCAGCCCCTCATGTGTGGCAGAGCCGTGTAAAGCCGGGACTGCCCATGCGCCATCTTGAGTGCACAGAGGCCAAAGCTGGGACAACTTGCCTGGGATGCCACACGTGTTGGGCAGCGGACTGAGCCTCCCACCCCTCCCTCTTGCTCCCCAGGTACCACAGCCCACGTGGGTATCATGCTGTATGGGGTGGATAGCCGGAGCGGCCACCGGCACCTGGACGGTGACAGAGCCTTCCACCGCAACAGCCTGGACATCTTCCAGATCGCCACCCCCGCACAGCCTGGGCAGCGTGTGGAAGATCCGAGTGTGGCACGACAACAAAGGTCTGTGCGGACCCTGCGGAGCTCTGCCTCTCTGCCCCCACATTGGGGTGCCCTGCGAGCCTGACCTCGCTCCCGCACCTCTGCAGGGCTCAGCCCCGCCTGGTTCCTGCAGCACGTCATCGTCAGGGACCTGCAGACAGCCCGCAGCGCCTTCTTCCTGGTGAATGACTGGCTGTCGGTGGAGACGGAGGCCAACGGGGGCCTGGTGGAGAAGGAGGTGCTGGCGGCGAGTAAGGCCTGGTTCCCTGTTCCTGCTGTGTGGGAGGTTGGGCGGGGTGGTCCTGCCCCACGGCCTCCTGCAGCTGGGCCCTCCCTGCCCCCAGGCGACGCAGCCCTGTTGCGCTTCCGGCGCCTGCTGGTGGCTGAGCTGCAGCGTGGCTTCTTTGACAAGCACATCTGGCTCTCCATATGGGACCGGCCACCTCGCAGCCGCTTCACCCGCATCCAGAGGGCCACCTGCTGCGTCCTTCTCATCTGCCTCTTCCTGGGCGCCAACGCCGTGTGGTACGGGGCTGTTGGAGACTCTACCTACAGGTGGGTGCCATAGGGGTCGGGACAGCCTCTTCCTGCCCAGCCCTTCCTGCCCCTCAGCCTCACCTGTGTGGTCTCCTCTCCTCCACACAGTGCGGGGCGTGTGTCCAGGCTGCGCCTGCTGAGTGTCGACACAGTTGCTGTTGGCCTGGTGTCCAGCGTGATTGTCTATCCCATCTACCTGGCCGTCCTTTTTCTCTTCCGGATGTCCCGGAGCAAGGTGGGCTGGGGCTGGGGACCCGGGAGTACTGGGAATGGAGCCTGGGCCTCGGCACCACGCCCAGGGCCACTCTCCAGTACTGCAACCAAAGGCTGGCTCTCGGGAAGGGTCAACACACTTGAGCAGCCTTAGCTAGACTGACCAGGGAGAAAGAGAGAAGACTCAGATGCCAGAATCATGAAGAACGAGGGCACTTCACTGCCCAACCCTGCAGACGTTAAGAGAACCTAAGCACACGGTACGGACAACTGCACAGCAGCACACCAGATAACTCAGAAGAAGCGAGCTCACAGCTGCACACGCTTCTGAAACGCTCTTCAGAAGAAAATCTCAGTATATCTACAGCAAGTGAAGAGGCCGAGTTAGTCCCTTAGAAACCTCCCGCTGGCCGGGCGCGGTGGCTCACGCCTGTAATCCCAGCACTTCAGGAGGCTGAGGTGGGCGGATCTGAGTCCAGGAGTTTAAGACCAGCATGGGCAACATAGTAAGACCCCATCTGTATAAAACATAAAAAAAAAAAAAGAAATTCCCACAAAGAGAAGCCCAGGCTCAGAGCCTTCAGTCTATAATTCTTCTAAACAGTTGAAAAAGAATTAACACCAATCCTTCACAGACTCTTTCCTAGAAATACAGGAGGTGGGAACTCTTCCCATTCATACAGAAATGGTAGGCTGCACCCCTTAGGAATATACACATGGGGGTCTTTAACAGGTCACATGCAGACCAACCTCAGCAGCATACAGAGAAGGCGCGTGTGCCACGACCAGGAGGGGTTGCTCCTGAGTCCATGGCAGGAACAGGAGGCCACATGTGGCTGCTCATATTTAAGTTAATTAAAATGAAATGATGGCCGGGCACGGTGGCTCACACCTGTAATCCCAGCACTTTGGGAGGCCGAGGCCAGCAGATCACTTGAGGTCAGGAGTTCAAGACCAGCCTGGCCAACACGGTGAAACCCCATCTCTGCTAAAAATACAAAAAATTAGCTGGGTATCGTAGCAGGCGCCTGTAATCGCAGCTACTCAGGAGGCTGAGGCAGGACAATTGCCTGAATGTGGGAGGTGAAAGTTGCAGTGAGCTGAGACTGCGCCACTGCACTGCAGCCTGGGTGACAGAGCAAGACTCCGTCTAAAAATAATAAATGAAATTTAAAACTCTGTTCCTTAGCTGCACCAGTCGCCTGTCAAGTGCTCAGTGGCACACGTTGCAAGGGGCTGCCATCACGGACAGTGCAGATGTCACATATATCTACCATTCTAGAACATTCTGTCAGATGGCACTGGGCTCTGCCCTGTCTGCTGAGGAGGTGGCTTCTCGTCCCTGTCCTGAGCAGGTCTGAGCTGCTGCCCGCTGACCACTGCCCTTGTCCTGCAGGTGGCTGGGGGCCTGAGCCCCACGCCTGCCAGGCAGCAGGTGCTGGACATCGACAGTTGCCTGGACTCATCCGTGCTGGACAGCTCCTTCCTCACGTTCTCGGGGCTCCACGCTGAGGTGAGGGCTCCACTGGGTCCCAGGCTGGGCTGGGGGTCCTGCCACCTTGGGGCAGCTTGGACTCAAGACACTGTGCACCTCTTAGCAGGCCTTTGCTGGACAGATGAAGAGTGACTTATTTCTGGATGATTCTAAGAGGTGGGTTCCCTAGAGCAACCTTTAGCCCTGGTGCAGGTCACTGTGTCTGGAGTGCCGGGGGTGTGCGGGCTGCATGTCCTTGCTGGGTGTCTGTGGTTCCATGTGGTCACACAGCCTGGGAGCGGGTTTGCTCAGAAGCCCAGCATGTCCATGCGTGACTGGACAGGGGTGCAGTGCGTGGGTGACACATCCCCTGGCACCTTGCTGACCCACGCCACCTGCAGCCTGGTGTGCTGGCCCTCCAGCGAGGGAACGCTCAGTTGGCCGGACCTGCTCAGCGACCCGTCCATTGTGGGCAGCAACCCGCGGCAACTGGCACGGGGCCAGGCGGGCCATGGGCTGGGCCCAGAGGAGGACGGCTTGTCCCTGGCCAGCCCCTACTCACCTGCGAAATCCTCAGCATCAGGTGAGCTGGGGTGAGAGGAGGGGGCTCTGAAGCTCACCTGCACAGCTGGGCCCACGCAGTGCCTCCTGTGTCTCTAGATGAAGACCTGATTCAGCAGGTCCTTGCCAAAGGGGTCAGCAGCCCGGCCCCCACCCAAGACACCCACATGGAAACGGACCTGCTCACCAGCCTGTGAGTGCCCGGCTCTCGGGGGAGGGGTGATGCCGGAGGAGGGGCCGGGACTCAGGCCAGGCACCCGTGGTCCCTGGGGTGGGTGGGGTGGGCTGGGGGCTGTGGTTGCACCACTTCACTTCTCTGAGCCTTTGGTTTCTTGTCTGTGGAAAGAGTCTCATAGGATCCTCCAGGGCGTGGGAACCTTCCCTCTAGGGAGGGAGCAGGTGCATGGGGCTTTGGAGGAGCAGAAAGGCTCCTGTGTGAGGCTGGCCGGAGCCACGTTTTTATTTTGGTCTCAGAGCAGTGAGAAATTATGGGTGGGTTTTTAAATACCCCATTTTTTTCTTTTTGAGACCATTTTTGATTATTTATATTTTAAAGAATTTCTTGGCTGGGCGCAGTGACTCAAGCCTGTAATCCCAGCACTTTGAGAGGCCGAGGTGGGCGGATCACCTGAGGTCAGCAGTTCGAGACCAGCCTGGCCAAGATGGTGAAACCCCGTCTTTACTAAAAATACAAAAAATTAGCCAGGCATGGTGGCAGGTGCCTGTAGTCCCAGCTACTCAGGAGACTGAGGCAGGATAATCGATTGAACCTGGAAGGTGGAGGTTGTAGTGAGCTGAGATTGCGCCACTGTACTTCAGCATGGGCGACAGAGTGTGACTCTGTCTCAAAAAAAAAAAAAAAAAAGGACTGTGCACGGTGGCTCACGTTTGTAATCCCAACACTTTGGGAGACTGAGGCGGGCAGAGCACCTGGGCTTGGGAGTTCAAGACCAGCCTGACCAACATGGAGAAACCCCATCTTTACTAAAAATACAGAATTAGCCGGGCATAGTGGCTCACGCCTGTAATCCCAGCACTTTGGGAGGCCAAGGTGGGCAGATCACCTGAGGTCAGGAGTTCGAGACCAGCCTAGCCAACATGGCAAAACCCCATCTCTGCTAAAAATATAAAATATTAGCCAAGCGTGGTGGCGGGCGCCTATAATCAGGAGAATCAATTGAACCCGGGAGGCTGAGGCTGCGGTGAGCCAAGATTGCGCCATTGCACTCCAGCCTGGACCACAAAAGAGCGAAGCTCCATCTCAAAAAAAAATTTTTTGCCGGGCGCGGTGGCTCACGCCTGTAATCCCTGCACTTTGGGAGGCCAAGACAGGCGGATCACGAGGTCAGGAGATCGAGACCATCCTGGCTAACACGGTGAAACCCCGTCTCTACTAAAAATACAAAAAATTAGCCGGGCGAGGTGGTGGGCGCCTGTAGTCCCAGCTACTCGGGAGACTGAGGCAGGAGAATGGCGTGAACCTGGGAGGTGGAGCTTGCAGTGAGCCGAGATCCGGCCACTGCACTCCAGACTGGGCGACAGAGCGAGACTCCGTCTCAAAAAAAAAAAAAAAAAAAAAATTTTCTTAATTTCTTTGTTGTTTTCCAACCTATCAACAAAGGGTCATATGGAGACCTTGTATGTAGTCATGCGCATCCAGCCTTTGGCAGAGTGCACCACACATGCATGTGACCCCGGGCTCTGCCATGCCCTCCTGTGCTCAGGTGCGCTGAGGCGCACACGGCCCTGCCGTCACGCTGCAGTTGCCTGCAGGATTCAGTGTGGTGGCACGCAGTGCAGGTGCGGAGTCCCGGCGCCACAGGCCACACCACAGGGCATGCATGCGCAGGGGCTGCGGTGTCTGGGTTTGGGTAACTACACCCTGAGACATTTGCACAGCGACAGAATTACCTAATGACACATTTCTCAGAACATATCCCTGGCACTAAGTGGTGCATGGCTTTTCCATCCACGTCTATTTTGATTTCTGTGTTATTCCTTTGAGTGCTTCTCATTGTCAAGCAACTAGGAACTAAAGAGGTATGAACTGCCCCTGGACTCAGACAAAAAGGAAAACTTCCTGATTTACAAAAGGTGGATAACCATGACATGAGGGGATCTTTATGAATAAATTGCCAGTCGGTTTTAAAAATACAGAGTATGGGGAAATCCAGGGGTACTCACTACCAGCTGACCAGCCCAAGGTATCTCCAGCCCAAAGCTCTTTGTGAAATCCAGATTCATCGCTTCTGCGGGAATTTCTGGTGGCAGCTCAGACTCCACAGCCACACAGCACGTGGCCCTCACCCTCCCGGCTTTTTCAACCCTTGGCTGTCCCTTGCTCAGACAATGCTTCGGGCTGACCAGGTCAGAGGCTTGGGTTCATCCTGGACCCCTCTGCATCCTTCCTCACTCCAGCCTCCAGCGCATCCCGTGGCTCCTTTCCCAGTGCAGAGCATGGCCTTCCCTGTGCCTGGGCCTGCACCCTCTGTCCTGGCGGCACCTCTGCTCTGGCATTCCTGGCCACCCCATGCCTCCCTATCAGCCATTCTCCATCTCTGCCAGCAAGAGCCTGCTCCCCGAGTCAGACCGAGTCATTTGTGTTGCTATAAAGGAATAGTTGAAACTGGGTCATTTTTTTATTTTTTGAGACACAGTCTCATTCTGTCGCCCAGACTGGAGTGCAGTGGCACGATCTCGGCTCACTGCAAACTCTGCCTCCCAGGTTCAAGCAGTTCTCTGCCTCAACCTCCCAAGTAGCTAGGATTACAGGCGCCCGTCACCACAGCCGGCTAATTTTTGTGTGTGTTTTTAGTAGAGATGGGGTTTCATCATCTTGGCCGTGTTGGTCTTGAACTCCTGACCTCGTGATCCACCCACCTCGGCCTCCCACAACGCTGGGATTGCAGGTGTGAGCCACTGCGCCTGGCTAAGTTGAGGCTGGGTCATTTTAAAATTTTTTGTAGAGGGCCGGGCGCGGTGGCTCAAGCCTGTAATCCCAGCACTTTGGGAGGCCGAGACGGGCGGATCACGAGGTCAGGAGATCGAGACCATCCTGGCTAACACGGTGAAACCCCGTCTCTACTAAAAATACAAAAAACTAGCCGGGCGAGGTGGCGGGCGCCTGTAGTCCCAGCTACTCCGGAGGCTGAGGCAGGAGAATGGCGTAAACCCGGGAGGCGGAGCTTGCAGTGAGCTGAGATCCGGCCACTGCACTCCAGCCTGGGCGACAGAGCCAGACTCTGTCTCAAAAAAAAAAAACAAAAAATAAATAAATAAATAAATAAATAATAAAAAAATAAAATTTTTTGTAGAGACAGAGTCTCACTGTCTCCAACTCCTGAGCTTAAGTGATCCTCCTTCCTCAGCCACCTAAAGTGCTGGGATTACAGGCCTGAGCCACCGCGCCCAGCCAAGAGTGCCTTTTATCCTCTGAGAGACAGCAAAACAGGAAGCAGTCAGTGCAATGCGGCCCCCGGGTCAGGCGGTTCTTTCGGTGATGGGCTGACCAGGGCGCAGGTGCAGGAGAGCGCCCAGGCAGCCCAGGACTCAGCGTGTCGCAGTTGGTCTCGTCCTCCCCCTCACGCATCTTTGCTGCCTCCGTACCTCTTCTCTAGCAGCTCTGGGACTGGGCATGTCAGCATGGTGCCCTGATGCAGTGGCACAGCCTCGGTGGTCATTGGCTCCTGGAAACACAAGCAGATCTCTGGCCCCAGGGAGCCCTGCACACTTGGGATTTGAAAGGCATTTATATGTTTCCTTGTCCAAAAATGAATTTTAGGCCATAAAACTGCATGGGAGAGACACACTGGTCTCTAGATTGTGGAGATGCTCGTTGGATGGTCGAGACCCAGTCATAGTTTGCAGGGTTGAGGGGGGCCCGTCGTGCCCTGAGAGGCCGTGTGTGACTGTAGGGGCGGCTGGTCAGGCTGTGGGCGATGGGTTTATCAGCAGAGAGTGAGTGGGAGAGGGACACAGGCGGACACCTGGCTTTGGCGCCTGGAGTGGCTCTTGGTTCACTGGCTCCTAGCACCACTCCCACTCTCATTTGGGGTAGGGTCTTCCGTCTCTTTGTGGGGGGACCCCATGACCCGAGAGGCCCAAGAAACTGCCCGCCCAGATTAGCATGGGCTTGGATGCCACTGCCTGCTGGAGGCTGGAACGAATTCACAGCCCACCATGTCCCCCAGGTCCAGCACTCCTGGGGAGAAGACAGAGACGCTGGAGCTGCAGAGACTGGGCGAGCTGGGGCCGCCCAGCCCGGGCCTGACCTGGGAACGGCCCCAGGCAGCGAGGCTCTCCAGGACAGGTGCGCTTGCGTAGGCCTGGGATGCCCCCAGCCCCTCCCTGTTAGCTGCCTGTCACAGGTCTGTCTCTGCTTTCCCAGGACTGGTGGAGGGTCTGCGGAAGCGCCTGCTGCCGGCCTGGTGCACCTCCCTGGCCCACGGGCTCAGCCTGCTCCTGGTGGCTGTGGCTGTGGCTGTCTCAGGGTGGGTGGGTGTCGGCTTCCCCCCGGGTGTGAGTGTTGCGTGGCTCTTGTCCAGCACCACCAGCTTCCTGGCTTCATTCCTCGGCTGGGAGCCGCTGAAGGTGAGGGGGCTGTCAGGGGTAGGCTGCAGGCCTTCAACACGGGGGACCCCTCTGAAGCCACCCCCTCCCCAGGTCTTGCTGGAAGCACTGTACTTCTCACTGGTGGCCAAGCGGCTGCACCCTGATGAAGATGACACCCTGGTGGAGAGCCCGGCTGTGACGCCCGTGAGCGCACGCGTGCCCCGTGTACGCCCCCCCCACGGCTTTGCACTCTTCCTGGCCAAGGAGGAAGCCCGAAAGGTCAAGAGGCTACACGGCATGCTGCGGGTGAGCCCGGGTGCGGCCTGTGCCACCTCCACCTCCTTTCTCCCACCTCCCACCTATGTATGTGGGACACTCTCGTCCCCCTTTCCTCACCCAGAAGGCCCTTGGGGGTTCAAGGCTCTGCAGCCTCTGCCCGGATTCCCTCCTACCCTATGCCCTCCACTTGCTGCTGCAGTCCCTGCCAGGGCCCAGCTCCAATGCCCACTCCTGTCTCACCCTGAAGGCCCCTAAGCACCGCTGCAGTGGCCTGTGTGTCTGCCCCCAGGTGGGGTCCCGGGCAGGGTATGTGCTGCTGTTACTTAGCCAGGTAAAGTCTTAGGGCGCCCCCTGCCAGCTCACCTTCTGCTGTAGCTGTGGGGGCCCCAGCTGTGGCCAAAGCCCTGCTGTCACTGGGCTGGGGCCAGGCTGACCACAGGGCCCCCTGTCCACCAGAGCCTCCTGGTGTACATGCTTTTTCTGCTGGTGACGCTGCTGGCCAGCTATGGGGATGCCTCGTGCCATGGGCACGCCTACCGTCTGCAGAGCGCCATCAAGCAGGAACTGCACAGCCGGACCTTCCTGGCCATCACACGGTACGGGCACCTGGTGCACTGGTCTGTCTCCTGGGCTTTGGTTTTGCCCTTAGTCCAGCTAGATCCTAGGGGACATGTGGAAATATGTAGATACCTTTTTGGTTGCCAGAACTGGAGGTTGGTGCTGCTGGCATCAGTGGGCAGAGGCAAGGGAAACAGCTCCGTGCCCTGCAGTGCACAGGATGGGCCCATGACAGAGAACTGTCTGCCCCAGAACGTCCCCAGGATAAGGCTGAGGAGCCCAGGTCTAGCCGTGGCCAGCAGGGCAGTGGGAGCCATGTTCCCTGGGTCTGTAGCGGCCACTCACTCCAGGCGGGCATAGGGCAGTGGGGGCTGGAGCACGTGACTGTGTCTGGTGCTGTGGCAGGTCTGAGGAGCTCTGGCCATGGATGGCGCACGTGCTGCTGCCCTATGTCCACGGGAACCAGTCCAGCCCAGAGCTGGGGCCCCCACGGCTGCGGCAGGTGCGGCTGCAGGAAGGTGAGCTGGCAGGGGGTGCCCCAAGACTTAAATCCTTCCTCTTGTCCAGAGAGCAGCCTTCAGCGGAACTCTGGCATCAGCTCGCTCCCTAGCTGTGTGACCTTTGCCCTCTTGACACCGCAGTTTCCTTCTCTGTATATTAGAGATGGTAACATTGTCTAATTCATGGCTGCTGGGAGGGTTCTCTGGGGTGGTGCGGAACCAGAGCTCAGGCGAGCTGGCCAGCAGGAAGCACGCCTATTGGGTTTTGCTGACGCCCTGGTCCCGGCCCTGGACTCTGTGTGTTTCAGCACTCTGCCCAGACCCTCCTGGCCCCAGGGTCCACACTTGCTCAGCTGCGGGAGGCTTCAGCACCAGCGACTACGACGTTGGCTGGGAGAGTCCTCACAATGGCTCGGGGACATGGGCTTACTCTGCACCGGATCTGCTGGGGTGAGCAGAGCCAGGGCCCCAGGCGTCTGTGCCAAGGACAAGAGAGTAGTTCTCCAGGAGTGCCTCGGCCTCTTGACCAGCCTGGCCCAGGGGTGCCGGAAGGGCTGGGGTGCGGCACCAACGCCACCCCTCTCCGGCAGGGCATGGTCCTGGGGCTCCTGTGCAGTGTATGACAGCGGGGGCTACGTGCAGGAGCTGGGCCTGAGCCTGGAGGAGAGCCGCGACCGGCTGCGATTCCTGCAGCTGCACAACTGGCTGGACAACAGGTGGGAGCTCCCTCCCCTGCCCTCTCCGGGGTGGCTGCAGTCACCAGCCAAGAGCCCACCCTCACCCCTCAGGCACCCGCTGGCCTAGGAGGCTTCCACAGCCCCTCAGCCACGCCTGCACTGCGTGGTCCCCGAAGCTTCCGCCCTGCCACCCTCTCCTAGTGACCCGCACCCTCTGCGCAGGAGCCGCGCTGTGTTCGTGGAGCTCACGCGTTACAGCCCGGCCGTGGGGCTGCACGCCGCCGTCACGCTGCGCCTCGAGTTTCCGGCGGCCGGCCGCGCCCTGGCCGCCCTCAGCGTCCGTCCCTTCGCGCTGCGCCGCCTTAGCGCGGGCCTCTCGCTGCCTCTGCTCACCTCGGTACGCCAGACCCCGGTCCTCCCACCGGCAGCGTCCCACCCCTCGCAGGGCCCCGCCCCCGGCAGCGTCCCACCCCTCGCAGGGCCCCGCCCCCGGCAGCGTCCCACCCCTCGCAGGGCCCCGCCCCCGGCAGCGTCCCACCCCTCGCAGGGCCCCGCCCCCGGCAGCGTCCCACCCCTCGCAGGGCCCCGCCCCCGTCAGCGTCCCACCCCTCGCAGAGTCCCGCCCCCGGCAGCGTCCCACCCCTCGCAGGGCCCCGCCCCCGGCAACGTCCCACCCCTCGCAGGGCCCCGCCCCCGGCAGCGTCCCACCCCTCGCAGGGCCCCGCCCCCGGCAACGTCCCACCCCTCGCAGGGCCCCGCCCCCGGCAGCGTCCCACCCCTCGCAGGGCCCCGCCCGCCCTCCTGACCGCGCCCCCTACAGGTGTGCCTGTTGCTGTTCGCGCTGCACTTCGCTGTGGCCGAGGCCCGTACTTGGCACAGGGAAGGGTGCTGGCGTGTGTTGCGACCCAGGGCCTGGGCACGGTGGCTACTGGTGGTGCTGACGGCGGCCACGGCGCTGGTACGCCTTGCCCAGCTGGGCGCCGCCGACCGCCAGTGGACCCGCTTCGTGCGCGGCCGCCCACGCCGCTTCACCAGCTTCGACCAGGTGGCGCAGCTGAGCTCCGCAGCCCGTGGCCTGGCGGCCTCGCTGCTTTTCCTGCTCTTGGTCAAGGTAAGGGCCGGGGCCGGTGGGCGCGGGGCTGGGCGCAGACCCCAGGGCTGCAAGCTGACGGACCTCTTGTCCACAGGCCGCTCAGCAGCTACGCTTCGTGCGCCAGTGGTCTGTCTTTGGAAAGACGTTATTCCGGGCTCTGCCTGAGCTCCTGGGGGCCACCTTGGGCCTGGTGGTGCTCGGGGTAGCCTACGCCCAGCTGGCCGTTCTGGTAGGTGACTGCGCGGCCGGGGAGAGCCCCTTAGCTCAGCTCAGCTGCACGCCCTCACTGATGCCGTCTTCCCCGCAGCTCGTGTCCTCCTGCGTGGACTCCCTCTGGAGTGTGGCCCAGGCCCTGCTGGTGCTGTGCTCTGGGACCGGCCTCTCTACCCTGTGTCCTGCCGAATCCTGGCACCTGTCACCACTGCTGTGTGTGGGGCTCTGGGCGCTGCGGCTGTGGGGCGCCCTACGGCTGGGGGCTGTCATCCTCCGGTGGCGCTACCACGCCCTGCGTGGAGAGCTGTATCGGCCGGCCTGGGAGCCCCAGGACTACGAGATGGTGGAGCTGTTCCTGCGCAGGCTGCGCCTCTGGATGGGCCTCAGCAAGGTCAAGGAGGTGGGTACGGCCCAGTGGGGGGGAGAGGGACACGCCCTGGGCTCTGCCCAGGGTGCAGCCGGACTGACTGAGCCCCTGTGCCGCCCCCAGTTCCGCCACAAAGTCCGCTTTGAAGGGATGGAACCGCTGCCCTCTCGCTCCTCCAGGGGCTCCAAGGTATCCCCGGATGTGCCCCCACCCAGCGCTGGCTCCGATGCGTCGCACCCCTCCACCTCCTCCAGCCAGCTGGATGGGCTGAGTGTGAGCCTGGGCCGGCTGGGGACGAGGAGTGAGCCCGAGCCCTCCCGCCTCCAAGCCGTGTTTGAGGCCCTGCTCACCCAGTTTGACCGACTCAACCAGGCCACAGAGGACGTCTACCAGCTGGAGCAGCAGCTGCACAGCCTCCAAGGGCGCAGGAGCAGCCGGGCCCCCGCCGGACCTTCCCGTGGCCCGTCCCCGGGCCTGCGGCCAGCACTGCCCAGCCGCCTGGCCCGGGCCAGTCGAGGTGTGGACCTGGCCACTGGACCCAGCAGGACACCTCTGTGGGTCAAGAACAAGGTCCACCCCAGCAGCACTTAGGCCCCTTCCCTGGTGGGGATGGGCTGTGGAGTCAGAGTGGACACCGCTCAGTATTACCTTCTGCCACCCTCAAGGCCTTGGGCCAGGCAGAATGGCTGCACGCAGGTTCCCCAGAGAGCAGGCAGGGGTGTCTGTCTGCCTGTGGGCTTCAGCACTTTAAAGAGGCTGTGTGTCCAACCAGGACCCAGGGTCCCCTCCCCGGCTCCCTGGGGGAGGACACAGCAGTATTGGATGTTTTCTAGCCTCTGAGATGCTAATTTATTTGCCCGAGTCCTCAGGTACAGCGGGCTGTGCCCGGCCCCACCCCTGGGCAGATGTCCCCCATCGCTAAGGCTGCTGGCTTCAGGGAGGGTTAGCCTGCGCCGCCGCCACCCTGCCCCTAAGTTATTACCTCTCCTGTTCCTACCGTACTCCCCGCATTGTCTCACTGTGTCTCGTGTCAGTAATTTATATGGTGTTAAAATGTATATATTTTTGTATGTCACTATTTTCACTAGGGCTGAGGGGCCTGGCAGCTGAAACTGGGCCCTGCACCCAGAGCTGGCCTCCCCAACACCTGGGTAGGTGTGGCAGGGCTATGGCAGCCCGGCTGCTGCTTGGATGTGACCATGGCCTTGGGCCAGTGCTGGGGGCACAGCTGTCCCCCAGGCACTCTCATCACCCCAGAGGCTTTGTCATCCTTCTTGCCCTAGGCCAGGTAGCGAGAGAGCAGCACCCAGGCCTGCTGGCATCGGGTCTGGGCAAGAAGCAGGACTAGGCATGTCAGAGGACCCCAGGGTGGTTAGAGAAAAAGACTCCTCCTGGTGGCTGGCTCCCAGGGTGGAGGAAGGTGAGCATGTGTGTGCGCGTGTGTGCTGTGTGGCCCGGGCAGCCCCAGGGCCCTCGGAGTTGGCTGCGCCTGCTTTTGTGTACCACTTCTGCGGGCACGGCTGCTGCTAGAGCCTCAACCTCCCCCCACCCAACCCCCGCACCAAGCAGACAAAGTCAATAAAGAGCTGTCTGACTGCAGCCTGTGCCTCTGTCTCTGCACCAGCGCCAGGACTTTATTTCACTGACACTAAATACTGTCCAGGACGGGCGCAGCAGGGAGGGCCCCAGCCTCACACGAACTCGGTGAAGTCCTCCACAGAGGAGATGAGGCGCTTCCGCTGGCCCATCTCGTAGCCAGGCGTGGGCTCGGCTGGAGTCTGTGCAGGCCCTTTGGCATGGGATGGGGGGTGCACCAGAGGCAGGCTGGGGTTGGAGTAGGCGGCTTCCTCGCAGATCTGAAGGCAGAGGCAGCTTGGGCAGCAAGTCCAGGAGGCGTGGCACCCGCTCTGCCCACCCACCCGCCCAACCCACAGCCTGGGCAGCCAGCACACCCTGCTGAGGGAGCCCCATCTTCCCTACCCGCTGGCGGAGTCTCTTGATGTGGCGGAGCCGGGCAATCCACTTGGAAGGGTAGATGTCGGTGGGGTTTGAGCGGCTGTGGTGCACCTGTGAGGCCATCTGGGGACATAGGCAGGGGTGAGCTCACTCTCAGGTGGCACTTGGGCCTGTCCCACCAGCTCACGCCTGGACCTGCCCCCACTCACGTTTGCATGCAGGGCCATCTGACGGGCCACAAAAGGCAGGTTTCGGTCAGACACGATCTTGGCCACGCTGGTGTCCACAAGGCCCTCCATGTCTGGGGAGACTTGGTGGTCATGCCAGGCCCAGGGCCCTTGGTGCCACCCTGCCCAGTCCCACCCCAACCCTACCTTTCCTGCACTGCAGGGACACTGGCCCCACCGTGGCCCCACCTTTCCTGCACTGCCCAGCCCCACCCGGGCTCACCTTTCCTGCACTGCAGGGACACCAGGTTGCACTCATAGTCCAGCGGGGTGATGATCACGTGGACAAAGTTGAACTGGCCCTGCCAGACAAGAGAAGGGGTCATCCCCGCACACACCGTGTGCTGGGGGCTGCTCTCAGCCACTGCCTGGCTGCACTGCTAGACGCTTGTCGGCTCCATGGGCAGCATCTGCCCCTGAACTTTCCCCTCTGGCAGGGGGGCTGTGTTTGGCCTCCCACAGGCCAAGCCCCCTCCACACCTGGGCCCAGCACCCACATTTGCTGCAGCCACAGCGGGGCACCTCTACTTGCTAGGGCCCCCAGGGTGTCTGCATACGTCCAAATCCTTCTGCCCAACCATGAAGTGTGCCGTGTACCCCATCTCAGCACCACCACACCCTCCTCAGCCTCTGGGATGTCCCCCATTGATCGTCTTGGCATCTGGCTGGGCCCGCCTTCGCTATGCTCCTGCCCCTCCTGGACTCTGACTAGCAGCCCCAAGGGAGGCCCTTGGAGTGAGGCCTCCACCCCACCTGCCCTGCCTGGGCCATGCCAGCTCTCCCTGCCATGCTGGGGCTCACCGGACAGAGCATCCAGGACGTGCTCTGTGACACTGGCCGACCCAGCGCACCTCCAGAAGAGGCTGATGCTGGTTGCTGCCTAGTGGTGCGTGGCGGTAACCAAGCGAGTGGCCTGACAGCTGCCACTGGGGAGACTGGGGGCCCAAGGGCCGCACCGGGCAGACAGGAAGCACCAACTATACTGTGCCCACCCAGCACACCCAGTCTGCACTTGCCAGTTACTCCTGACAAAACCCCAGCAGCAGGGGCCACAGGCTCCATGGCACAGATGATGCAACTCAGGCTCAGAGCTTGAAGCTCATGCCCATGGGGCCCTGAGCACTGCGGCCTCTCCTCATGCTCCTTGTGACCAAAGCTCAGGGAGGATCCCCCACCAACCCAGGACACAGTAGTGCGCACCTGCCTGGGACCCAGCCCCACTGACAGCCCCTCACTCACCTTGATGGTGCCGAGCTTGAAGTCCTCGCCAGAATCATTGTAGACAATGGACACGAAATCGTTGCCCAGGTGGCGCTTCTTGTCGCAGCGATGCTTGTCCACGTCCTTGGTGGGCATCAGGGTGGCGATGTGGAAGACGGCTGCAGGGGAGCAGAGCCGGATGGGTTTGTGGGGCCAGTGCTGAGGCCCTTTGTGCCTTGCACCAGGGCACCTCCTGATTCCTCCAGGGGTTCTGGGGGCCTGCGGGGGCCACGTCCTCTGGTGCCTAGCCAGTGGCCCTCGGCTCTTCCCCAGGGGCAGGGCTTTGGGAAGCAAAGCCACCAGCCCCATCACTGCCTCCATGCCCATGCTGCTGAGCTCGGACCCTGAAGCGTGGGGAGCTGGAGCGGGTGGGGATGCCAGGGCCATGCCCCGAGGCGTGGGGCAACAGGACCAGATGGGAGCCGTGCCCCGAGGTGTGGGGCAACAGGACCAGATGGGAGCCGTGCCCCGAGGCGTGGGGTAACAGGACCAGATGGGAGCCGTGCCCTGAGGCGTGGGGCAGCAGGAGTGGGTGGGGGCCAGGCCACACCTTGCATGATGTCGTCGTGCCAGCAGTAGGTGAACTGGCCGTCCTCACCACACACGTCCAGGCCTCCCAGGTACACCTTGTCTGGCTGGCAGTCCTTGAGCTCGATGAGCCGGCCCAGGCCCGTCAGGAACTCCGTGTACCTGTAGGAGCCATGCTCGTTGGACAGGATGGCGAGCTCACTGTTGCTCTGTGGGGAGAGAGGAGAAGCAAGGTGGCATCACTCCCAGGCCAGGTCCCGCCCCGCAGAGGGTGGGGGTGCCCAGTGGGCTCTGCCGGAAGCCCCACTCTGATCCCTGAGGCAGACAGGACCATCCATTCCAGCAGCCACCCAGGCCAGACACCAGGTGTCATCCTTGACTCCCTCTCTTCCCTCAGCCCTGTGTATGTCTGGCCAGCAAAATCAGGGAGCTCCACCCTCAAAGCACAGCCGGGGCCCTGGCTCCTCAGCAGCCTGCCCCCAGGGGCCTACCGTGTTCCCACAGAGACCGTCACCACCCACCTCCACGAGCCACATAGCAGGAGGGACTCATTGAGACTCGGCTGAGTCAGAAGCAGCCCAGGCCCTGCCCTTTCCCTTGGGATGAAGGTGCAGCCTCCAAGGCACTGAGGCTGCCTACCCTGTCGGCTACCCTGCTCGCCCAGCACAGATGCTCCGGCTGGGCAGGGTGCCCCCGGCCTCTGCACCTGCTGCTGCTGTGCGGGATGCACCTACCCCTTATGCAGGCTCCCCCTGCCCTCTCCCTCACCACTCAGCTGTCAGCTCACTGGCCAATAGCACCCTCCCCAGCCCCGCGACCGGTGCCACCCGCCCAGTCCTTCTGACTCCTTGGCGTGCCGGGTGCTCACACGCTGACCTGTCACTCGCGCCTGGGTCCCCAGCACTCAGAGCAGCATGCGGCATGGAGCTCAATGAGCACTTCATGCTCTAGGGGACCCAGCAGTGTCGAGCTCCGCGGGGCGTAGGGGGCCCAGACTCCCACCCCCTGCAGGCCGAGGCCCAGCTGGCCCTGTCCAGGCACCTAGGTTGGCCCTGCAGCCTCACCTGGCCTTCTCCCACATACAGGACGGCGATCTTGTGGGTGTCGTATGATGGGATCTGGTCGAGGAGCTGCACTGACCGCTCAAAGGACTGTGACTGTGGCACACAGAGCCCTGTCTGAGCCCCAGATGCCTGTCCATGGGAAGCCACCCCACCCAGGCTGGTCACAGCAGGCTGCCACAGGGAGCCGAGGCTAGAGCCCCCTGTAAGCTTGAGCTCTGAGCAGCAGAGCTGGGCCCCCCACCATTCCCCGGAGCCACACAGCTCCAGCAGACTGCAGGAGAGGGAGGCCACGCCTACCTCATTGGGCAGCAGGATTGGCTTGTTTGACTCGTCGCCAAAGAAAGGCGAATGGTAGAGCTGCAGGAACACAAAACTGCACAGGGAGGAGACAGTGGGCACCCAGGTGAAGGCCTGGCCAGGGCAGCCACAGCCCAGGGAGGAACACAGAACCTGGCCATCTCCCACTCCACCGCCTTCCCAGGGGCTCCAGCCAGCCCTAGGGCACAGGCGAGGACCCTCCCCAGCCTGCTCGGCCTGGGGCAACTGAGGCACCAGGTTCCTGCAGGACGGGTGTCAGGAGCCCCGCCCGGAAGCAAGAGGCCCACCTGGGGTTGATGCCCGGCACTTTCTCTGCATTGGAAGCTGTGGCTCTGCTCTTAAAGGCATCCCTTTCTACCCTCCTGCCCCTGCGTGATGGGGCCGAGTCGGAGATGGTGTAACCGCGGGGCCGGAGGCCACTGGGCGAGCGGGGGGAGCTGGAAGGCAAGGGACCCTCGGGCTGGCCCCGACTGTCTTCGCCCGAGGCTGGCCAGGCAGCACTTTCCCCGTCCAGGATCCCTGACTGCGAACGGGCCTTAACCTCGGGGCTCAGCCGGCCCACGTCGGCCTTGTCCCCAGGGTCCCCGAGGATGTCCTGCAGGGTCTGCAGCTCAGGAGAGGAGCTAGACTTGCTCAGGGGCTGTGAGGGCTGGAAGGAGAGGTCCACAGAGGGCCGGCCACCCTCCGAGGAGACGGCTCGTTCAATGGGGATTCCCCCGGCAACCAGCTCCTCTGCGTGGAATGACTTCTCCTCCTGGCTGGAGGTTGAGGACGACTAGAAAGGACCATCCCAAAGAGAACCCCGTCAGGAGGCACCCTCGAGCCTACCTGGGGTTGCCCTGGAGGTGGTGAGAGGCCCTATCTGTCCTCTGTCCCAGGGCCACAGAGCAGCCCAAGCACCAGGCTACGGTCCCCACCCATGAAGCAGCAGTACCACCGCCAGCTGTGCCCCACACTGTGCGAGCCGAGGTATCAGCATCCCGAGACCACAGGCTGCCCAGCAGCCAGGGGCCGGCGCCGGTGGACAGCTGGGAAGTGCAGACCGTCTGTGCACAAAGGATGTGGAAGAACATCTCGCTCAAGTTCACAGAGCCAGTTCCCCGGGTGCAGGCCCACCCACAAGGAGACCCCCCAGCTCAGGAGGGTCTAGGCTCTGAGCCACACTCACCCTGCTATAGGCGTCTGTGCGCCTGTCCACGCCTAGCGCTGCCTCAAAGTCCTCCAATCCTGGGGGCTCCACTGGCACAGGAACCTCGCCAGGACTTCCCTCCTCCATGACCACGGCGGAGTCTGGGAGGATACAGACGGGGCTGCTGGATGTGGGGCTAGGCCAGGCCCTGGCGCTCACAGAAGGCTCTGAGAACCAGCCTTCTGACCAGAGGAACAGCAGCCCTGCGAGCCTCCCCAGGGCTCTGCTTACTGCTGCCATCCACCGAGCGGGCAGGGAAGACACTGGGAGGGCCTGGGCGTAACCCTGACACAGACATCTCCTGCATGAGCTCCTGGGGGATGGGCAGGCAACCGGCTCTGCCCACCGTAGAGTCCACCAGCAGCCACCCCTGTGCCTCCAGGTAGGCAGGGGCAAGACACTCTCCGCCCAAGACGGGCCTCAGCTCTAAAAGAGGGGGCACCTGAAACCAGCCCTCCATAACCGAGGAAGAAGACAGAGACTCCGTGGCGTGGGGAAGTCCCTATTTGCAAACAGACTTGGGAGCCCGCTCCCAAGAGCAGAGGCTCACCCTCCAACTCCAAGCCAGACCAACAGCTGGAGACACTAAGGAGAGACGGTGTGAGGTCCCAAAGCAGTATTTCCTGCGCCAGCGTCAGGGCAGGGGGAAAGGGAGTAGAAGCAGCAACAGAGGGGACCAACACAGCCCCCGGGAGCCCACACAGCCCTGCACACACACAGTCACACGCCCCAGGCCCGTCCCACGCAGCCCTTCCGAACTTGCTCCTGTCCGCACGTGGAGACCTGGCAGGGGAGCACCATGCAGGTCACAGCACTCCCTGCCAGGGCCTGGGGGTAACAGGCAGAGGTCAGTCTGCAGGGCCCTTGGTCAACCTGGGACGCGAGGCACACGCAGCCCCATCTGTGGGTTCCAGAGGCCAGGGGAGCCACTAGAGGCCAGGGGAGCCACCAGAGGCCGGGGAGCCACCAGACCAGGGCAAGGCCAGCTCGGCGGGGGCCCGGGGCGGGCTTCCCCCTAAAGAGCCGGCCCCTGTCAGAGTCTGCAGCTCAGTTGATGTCACCATGGAGACTTAGGCCACCCCCACCCCTTGGGCCTGAAGCTGGGCGTGCTTTCACAGTGCAGAGACGGGGCTCAGCCACAAAGGGATCAAGTCAAGGGGATCCCGCTGGCTAAGCCAAGGCGTTTTGCACAGACGTCCTCATGCGAGTCAGGACCTGCTCCCCAGGGCAATGGAGGTCAGACGGAGCATGGGGGTGGGCGGATGAGGCGATGAGCACAGCATCTATGAGGCAGAGTGGCGCTCTGCAGCGAACCGCTTCCCTTCGAGAGGCGCGCCAATACCTGCCCAGGAAACGCTCCTGTGCAGCTGTCCTTGGCAGCTGGACTGGTACAGGGAGGAGAAAGAGGCCACTGCAAGGGAAGCCCGTGCGCGGCCACGTCAGCAGGAGGAGGGGCTACACACAGGTCGAGCAGAGAGCACAGGCCCCGTGCCTGCAGAGGAGAGAGGGCAGGGCCAGCGGCCGG
Organism: Chlorocebus sabaeus; assembly: GCF_047675955.1. Lineage (NCBI taxonomy): Eukaryota > Metazoa > Chordata > Mammalia > Primates > Cercopithecidae > Chlorocebus > Chlorocebus sabaeus. The sequence continues at coordinate 2,076,567 of NC_132908.1, read as the reverse complement.
CAGGGGCGCGCACAGGGCCCAGAGCTGGAAGCTGCTCGGGCAGACCTGAGGAGGGCTGGGCCTCCCTCCTCCCGTGAGTAGACATCCTAGGCTGCTAAGTGCCATCTGCAGCCACAGAGAAGGGCCAGAGGGTCTGGCGAGAAGCACGGTGCCGAGTGGGTGGGGGCCGAGAGTGTGCAGGCAGGTCTAGGTGTCCGAACCCGGGCCCAGGCAGGGAGGGAGGCTGCCGCGGAGCCTCCAGGAGCTGGCAGTGCTGGACTCCCCATGGAGGGTGCTGGGCAAAGGCTCCACAGGGCCCCTACTGCTTTTGACACTGCCAGCTCCAGTTTCCTGAGCAGGGCAGGCACCTCCCATAGGCCAGCCTTCTCCCAGACACCAGAGGATGATTGTGCTGAGGCAGGCCAGGGACCACTCCCAGCCGTGTAGGTGCCCTCAGCGGAGAGGAGCCATGTTGCCGTCACCAGGAGCACCAGGCCAGTGGGAGCAGAGCCCATGCTAAGGCCCGCCATGCCACTCACCTGTGTTGGAGCGAGGCAGAGGAGGGGGTTTGGCCGTGCTGGCCGCTGGCACCGACAGCGACTTATACAGGGCTGTGTCCCGGTGCTCCTTGAAGCGCTCGGCTGCCATGAGGGCATTGGACAGCTCCTGCAGGGGCATGTTGTTGATGTCCGAGGAGAAAGGGCTGAGCGGGTTCTCCAGGCTCATCAGCCAGCTGGTGTTCCCTGCAGAGGCGGCAGCACCTTTGGCCTGAGGCCAGCGCCGCCCCACGCCCATCCCCGGCCCCCAGGAGGCCTCCTGGCTGGGCCCTGGTTTTGCCCTGATGCTCCCTCCCACCATCCTCAGGACCACAGTGTCAGAGCCAGCGCTGGCGGCCACCACCCTGCCGCCCCCATCAGCTCCGGTCCCGAGGCCAGGCTCGGCCAAGCCTGGGGAGGCACCTATGAGCGGCAGCCTCCAGCCCACAGCCTCACAGTCCGGACCCAAGGCCTCCACGAGGGCCGGAACCCCACTCCTCAAACCCCTCAGCCACACCCAGGCAGCCCTGGGCTCTGGGCCTCTGCACAGGCCTCCCCTCTGCCCCTGGGAAGAGGCTGAGCTGTGCCCCCCATGTTGGTGTGCTTTAATCCCAACCCCAGGAACTCAGAACAGGACTGTCTCTGGAGACTGGGTTTCAGAAAGGTAATTAAGGCTAACAAGGCACAGAGTGGACCCCAAGCCACGGCTGGTTTCCTCCTAAGAGAAGATTAACACGCAGACATCCAGGGAAGAGCCTGTGAGGACACAGGGAAAAGCCGCTGCATGCTCAGCACTGAGGCCTCTGAGAAGCAGCTCCTGCCAAGCAGCACCTGGATCTCAGACTTCCAGCCTCCAGGCGGGGAGGGCAACTCTCTGCCGTGGAAGCCACTTGGTTCACTACAGGCCCCTGCCCCACCTCGGCCACCTGGATCGCCCCTCGCAGCTCACCTCTGGAGACTTAAAAGTACCCCCAAATGGCCAGCGCGGTGGCTCACGCCTGTAATCCCAGCACTGTGGGAGGCCGAGGCAGGCCGATCACGAGGTCAGGGGATCAAGACCATCCTGGCTAACACGGTGAAACCCCGTCTCTACTAGAAATACAAAAAAATTGGCCAGGCGTGGTGCAGCCACCTGTAGTCCCAGCTACTAGGGCGGTGGAGGCAGGAGAATGGCGTGAACCCGGGAGGCGGAGCTTGCAGTGAGCCGAGATCGCGCCACTGCACTCCAGCCTGGATGACAGAGCGAGACTCCATCTCGGGGGAAAAAAGTTACCCCCAAATACCCCAAGAGGGCCAAGTCTGCAATCACCCGTGTGTCCACAGCTCTGTGGGTGACTGGCAGAGGGATGGGGCCCAGGCCAGCCCCGCCCAGTACCTGTGGGCCTCCGGACCAGGATCTCCGCCCAGCCCTGGGTCAGCAGGGGCACGTAGGCGGCCAGGTTCGTCTTCTCCTGCACAGGAAGCCGGGTGCCGGCTGAGGCCTTCTCAGGCTTCGCGGCTGGTGCCGTCTGTGGTCCTGGAGAAGCGACACTGCCCGGGAACTGGGAGGCCGGCACATCCAGGGCGCCAACTCGAAGACCATGGCCCCCTGAAGAGGAGGGCGGAGGACTGGTGACCACCACTTACCTGATGCAAAACCACCAGCCTAAAGCTGAATGCTCCCCCTGGGCCTGGCAGGCTGGTGCCACAGGGAGCCAGAGAGGGTGGCAGCTCTGCCCTCGAAGCACAGCCCACCACAGCACTGGCCTTAGTGGACCCAGGGCCACAGGGAGGGACCCAGAACCTGTCCTGCAGTCAGACCATGGCTCACTGGAGCAGAGGGGGCTCCGGGACTGAGCCGGGCTAAAGACCCACAGGAAACACCAGTCCCAGAACAGGCCCCTCTGCAGCAAGCGGGCCGCACTCCACCACTCCACGGCTGTGGGGTAAGCTGTGGAGGTCTCACCCCCAAGTCAGGATGTGGGCCAGGCCTGAAGCCAGCCACCCCGGCCTCTGGGCTCAGGGGCCTTCCTGAACACGGGGACCAGCAGCAGCAACTGAGGGAGCCCTGGTGCCTGTGTGGGAGTGGCTGGGGCCAAGGCTCACCTGACATAGAACGGACCCGGTCCCGGGCCCCACGGGACACCTGCTGCCCAGCCTGGGACTCCAGCTTGGCCGGCGCCTCCTTCGTCTGTCTCACATTCATGCCAGGGCTGGAGCTGAGAAGAGAATCCCATGCACAGGGTGGACTCAGTCCCCAGGTTGGCACGAGGGTGCCTCGTGGGCATGGGCTTGGGACAGCCAGTGTCGAGGCTGGCAGGCATGGAGAGAAGGAAGGTGCAGTCACCTCGACTCCGGGCCGGACTGCAGCTCCCCCGAGTCCAGGCCTAGTAATGACCGGGTCCCGGTTCCCACACTCGTCGTCACTGTGACAAGCTTGTTCCCAACCAGCCAGGTTTTGGTCCTGCCACCCGCTAAGAGGAATTCGCCCACAGGAGACCTAGAAGACAAGGAGCGTGAAACCCAGCTCGCCCGTGGAGCTCCCGGGTGCCTCGGCTCCTGAAGGCCCGCCCAGCCCTGGAGTGCCGCCTGGACCTCTTCGGGACAGCTGTGAAGTTGGAGAAGACGTATCGGGCCATCATGTCCAGACAGGTTTCCGTGAGCTCCAGATGGAGGCTTTTCAGGCTATCGTCAGCCTGGGCCATGGAGTTCTCGTCTGCAGACCCCAGGCTGGCACTGGTGAGGGACGTCTGTATCCTGCTGGAGGGAGAGGCCACAACCGGGGTCAGGGTGCCAGGCAGGGCGGGCCGAGCCACCTATCACCAAGGGATCAAAGCTCAATGCATGCACGGCCGAGGAACTCGCTCGGAAAGAACCCAACAGGGTGTGGGCGGCCCAGCGAGCCTCGGCTTGAGAATCACGTGGACCACATCATCCCAGAGAACGGGGAGACGCTGGGTGGGGAAGACCAGGCCCATTGGTCGGAGCAGACTCAGGAGGCTAGAGAGACGGACATCCCCCTCACCAAAGCCCACGGGAGCACTAGGTTACGGCCTCATGGTGAAACAGTGTAGTCATGCAGAGAGGCGGAGGCCACACAGATAGGCCCACGTTGCATTCTGCCCGCAGGCTGCCTCCGGCGAGCATACAGAGGTCTGGGATCCCCGCGTGGCCTTTCACCCTCACTCCCAGGCAGGCAAGCGGCTGCCTGGGCTCCACACCCAGTGACCAGTCACACGTAAGTGGCAGGGAAGAGGCTTCTTCGGGGTTCATTCTGATACAAATTTCATAGCCCCTAGGCAATATTTTGCTCATGATACAAAATGTGCTAGAAAACGGCTTCAAGCTTCACCGAGCACCCCTACCACCCCAACCCCTGGCCAAGTCCCGCACAGCAGAGGCCGGCCTGAGGCAAGGAGGTGGATGGACTCAGGGCTGTGGGACCCCTTGGGCTGCAACGGTCTTCCAGGAGGAGACAGATATCCCCTCTGCCAGTGCCAGCAGCGGTGACCCACAGGCAGGTGACAGCCGAGAGCCCGAGAGCCCATATTTGCACGCAGACACCGCAGGGAGAACTGACTGAAGCCGTGGCCTGGGGCCCAGGCCCATGCCCTGGAGGATCCTGGCTCCCACCCAGACCCTCCCAGGCTGGCCCCACCCCAGCACCCTCCCCAAATGCCCCTTATTCCCTTTCAGCTACAACAAAAAATAAACCCTGTTGAGAAGAGAGCCCAAGGAAAAACGTCCGTTCTAGAGAATACGAAAAGGGCAAAACCAGGAGTGGTGTCTCCCCCAACCAGCATTGCGGCCCTTGGGGACAGCCTGTGGAGGCCGCTGCCCGGCATGCCTGGCTCTCTCGGAGGGGCACCCCGAAGGGGCCTGGGAATGCGTGCAGCCAGCCCGTGCTCATACGGGGCCTGGGGACAGAATGCAACCCTTCCACCCCTCGTCACCAGCTCCCCCTGGGCTGGCCAGGGAGGACACGGGCAGACGACGAGGTCATGCAAGCAGCCCCATGCACTGCCACCCAGGTGCTCACGGGGCCAAGCTCCAGGGTCCGTGCCCCCCACCCGACACAGTCCCGCTACCTGCGGACCACATGTTCAGACACACTGATGCTGCGGCACCGGAAGGCCTCGGCTGCAGAGCTCTCCTTGAATTCTTTCACGGGTGGAGAGTTATTCAAGCCTTGTTTGGGGGGTCTGGCTATCCTCAGACTATCGGGTGAGGAAGGAGCCCCAACGCCCCAGAGAGCCCAGCTCCCGGGAGGGGAGAACAAGCCAGTGGAGGGGTGAGGAGGAAAGGTCCCAGGCCACAGGGTCAGGATGGAGAGATCCCGCGGGTGAGATGAGCAAAAGAGCCATGCCAAAGGGCAGTTAGCGGGGAAGAGACAGAAAACAAAAATGCATGATAATACATCTGGTAAACATGACTGAGAAAAAGTAAGGCTTCACGCATGACACCAAAACAAACATCAGTGCAAATTAAACGTGTGTGGGCCACCCCCACGGCAGATTCCAGGCTGTGCTGGCCAGGCGATCCCACCACCCGCGGAAGGCAGACACCGCCCAGCTCTGACCGAGGAGGCACGGAGGCCTCAGTGGCCAGGCCCTGAAGGTCACTAGGAAAAGAAACCAAGACCCCAGAAAGGAGTCTCTGGCTGAAATGGCCGAGCTTGACCCTGAGGCCCCAGGGGCTCCAGAGAACAGCTTCCTTCCGAGCTGAGGTCACGCTGGAAAATGCCGTATTCCCATCTAGGGAAAGCCAAAATAGCTTGGGCAGGAAGGTGGGGGACGGGAGGAGAAAGCCGTTCAAATGAAATGCAAACAAGAACACAGAGGCCAGCTCAGCTCTTTGCGATCTGGCAAGGCGGCAGTGATGGTGAAGCAGAGTCCCTGGCTGGCGGCAGGCTGGGGGCTGGAGAGAAGGGGGGAGCCCCAGACAAGGCCGGGCTCCTTCAAGGGGCTCAGGCGCCTACAGCTCGCACCCTATTCCCCAACTCCACAAGTAGGTGCGTGTGGTACAAGTGGCCAGGACTCAGGCCATGGTGCTACCGTGCTGCAGGCCACCATGGCCAACCTGGTGAGGGGCTGAGGGGTGTTAGCGGCCCTTGCAGGTCCTGCCCTGCCTCACATACTCCAGGGCACCTTGGCCCCCAGCCGCAGGACCCATTTCCACTCACTGACCTGGAGGCACCGTCAGCCAGGCCACAGCCCCACGTCCTTCCCCACCCACACCGATGCCAGGCACATTCCTGCAGGCCGTACCTCTTGGGCCTCTCGTTGAGACTAGTACTCCGGGCCCTGAAGCTGTCCTTCTCGGGGGTGTCATCAAAAGACAAGAGGACATTGGACCGCAGGCCCTGGCAGATGAGCAGGCCCGGACAGTGAGGGGTGGCAATGGGGGGTGGAGGCCCGGCCCTCAACAGGCCTGCTGGGTGCCCCCTGGCCAGGGACAAGCTGCTCGCTAAGGGCAAGGCAGCAGCACCAGCTCCCACCCCTCCATGCCCACCATGCATCAAACCCCTTCAGGCTGCCCAGCAGCGCCCCCAGCGCCATAGGCACAGCCCCAAACACCCTCCCACTGCTCTCTGCCTGCCCGTCATCACTCTGCCCTAGCCATGGACAGCCAAGGGCAAAGCAAGCCCTGGCCTGTCAAGGGACACAGCCTTCGCCAGCCCTGGGCCTACCTTAGTGATGAAAGGGACAAAATCCTTCCGGAAGGGCAGGCGACACCTGATAAACCACATGGCTATGACATGATGGGCCAGACACACGATGTACTGATTAAACCTGAGACGAGAAGGGGGCTGGCACTCCATCCTGGCACCAGGGAAACGTCCCCAGGGCATGAAGTGCAAAAAGCAGAGGCGCTCAGGCCTTGGGCACCAAGGCTGCCAGGGTTTTCTGCTGCAATGCCTGGGCAGGGCCTCGGCTGGAGGCACAGGACCTGGGGCGGCCACTCACTTGGAGGGGTTGGTGTACGGCAGCGAGATGGCGAACACACTGGCATACTGCTCCGCGGCGAAGTTCCTGTAGAGCTGCGGCAGCCTGGCCAGAGCTGCAGTAACAAAGACAGTGGTCAGGGGAGCCGGGGTCCCATGCAGGGCCTCTAAAGGCCAACAGGCTGCTCTGCCCACGACAGCAACAGGGTGCTGCAGAGGAGGGAAGGCCACAGTCACACGGACAGGGCTTTCCCGACCCCGGCCTCAGCTGTCCGTCCCACGGCCAGCCAACCACGGCTCCCAGGCCAATTCCAGCTGTGGCCTGCCATTTGTGTGACCTGTGAGGAAAGCCTTCCACACTTTTTTTTTTTTTTTTTTGAGACGGAATCTTGCTCTGTCGCCCAGGCTGGAGTGCAGGGGCGTGATCTCCGCTCACTGCAAGCTCCGCCTCCCGGGTCCGTGAGATTCTCCTAACTCAGCCTCCTGAGTAGCTGGAACTAAAGGCACCCGCCACCATGCCCAGCTAATTTTTGTATTTTTACTACAGACAGGGTTTTGCCAGGTTGGCCAGGCTGGTCTCGATCTCCTGACCTCAGGTGATCCACCCACCTCAGCCTCCCAAAGTGCTAGGATTATGGGCACGAGCCACCACGCCTGGCCAGGCTTCTATGCTTCTAAACGATTATAAACAAAACAGAAAGACTGACAGGACCCATATGTGGCCCACAAAGTACAATCTTCTCTCCAGCCTCTACACCAAGTGCTGGCCCAGCAGTGCCCTTCTGCCACCTAAACATTGAGGGCCTGCCCAGACGCACACTAGGCAGTTGAGCGGAAGGGGCAGGCACCTGAGCTCCTGAAGTCAGTCTGGGGAAGCGAACAAAGACCCCTTGAAGCAATGTGTGCTCTGATGGACAGGGAGGAGGCCCAGAACCAGGGCAGGGCCAAGGCTCAGGGGGAAGAGGCTTCTTCAAGGAGGGGTGTTCACATGGACACTAGAGGGGTGAGAGAAGCCGCCCCTCAAGGCCAGGAGGGAGAGCACTCACGGCAGCCAGGCAGAGACACCCAGGCCCTGAGGCAACAGCAGGTGAGACACTCAGGTTCCCCAAGGAGTCCTGAGAGGGCATCAGAGAAGCCCGCACAGGGTATTCCAGACAGGGCACAGCCCGAACCTCAGGGGCGCATGTGCAGGCGGGGCGGGGACTCACTGGACAGGAACTCCAGCAGCGGGACGGCCATGCTGGCTGTGGCTGAGATGTGTGTGAGCTTCACCACCAGGACGGGCAGCGCCTTGATCATGATGTCAGGCATCTCCACGCTGCAAATGGACAAGGCTACGACGCACTGGCTGGCACAGCGGTGGATGAGGCCCTGCTCCAGGCAGTAGACCATCTCGCGCTGCAGGAGACAGGGCGTCTCAAGCCCCACCCGCCCGCAGCAGAGGCAGCCTCGCCTCCCTCTCACCAACCTCGAGTGCTCCACCGGGAGAAGGGCCAAGGCTTAGGAAGTCCCTGAATGCCTATGGGGCAGAGCCACCAGCGCTGAGCTACTCGAGCAGACTCTGCACAGCAGACTGCTCCGGTCAGTTGCATTCTGACACCATCCCACAGGTCAAGAGAACCCAGACACACTGGGATCTCATCCCCCACTTCTGGGGCCCTAACAGGCTGGCTCTGTTGCAAGGGGCTGCGCTGCCTGAAGTGGCGAGGCCACCAGATCCCACACTAACCCTGGGCAGTGTCTTCCATGAGGACAGCAGAAGATGAGCAGCACTCAGGCAGAGCCTGGGGCCAGACAGCCAGCCAGGCAGTGTCCCGGGAACAGCTTCCGTTTCCCAAAGCCGGCCTCAGCCCTCGGATACACTGTGGGCCAGTAAGGCCTCAGAACCTGCAGCCCAGCAAGGCTGGCTGTGCTTTGGGGCAAGACCTATGAGGACCTGGGGAGCCTCTCAGAGGGGCTGAAGTGGCCCAGTATGGTGGGGCTGAGCCTGAGGGGTAGGAACCCGACATCAGCTCCCCACAGGGCCTCCGTCAGGAGCTGAGGCCTGGGGCACAGATGGGCCGAGTCTCAGCTCCTGGTGGGCATGGCCCTGAGTGGGAGCCAGAATCTCTAGGATACCAGCTCCTCATCCTGGAGGGCCATGTCAAAGAGAGGTGTGGAGGAATGCTACTGGGACAGGGGACCCGACGCAGATCGCGGGTGAAGGCACAGTGCCTCTGTGAATTTCCAGCACCTCATGGTGGGTGTGGAGGGAGGCAGAAGCCAGGGCCACTGGCCTGCCCGCCCTGCGTCTCAGAACCAGCCCCGCTCTACCAACCAGCATGGCCACCTGTCCATGGGACAGCAGGGACAAGCCAGGCAGCACTCCGCAGGGAGCAGAGACACTGCCGGGGTGGACGGGGACACCGGAGGGCTCCCAGGCCTGAGAGAGCTAGAAGCACCGGGGGAATCGGATGCCCCCACGCTGGGCACCTGGCAGCCACCTGGGGAAGCAGAGCCAGCTCACTCAGCCCTGGCCTGGCAGAAACCCATTTATGAGAACAACGTGGGGCCTCCCTGGGCCAGGCCCTGGAATCCCAGGCGCCACCAAGCTGGCCTGTCCTGCTCTGACCTCCTACCTGTTTGGTTTTGTCCAGGTAGTTATGGTAAGAGATTAATGCTGTCAGCACTGGAACCACAGCCAGGTGCAGGTCAGTTCTGGAGAAGCCTTCTGGGGCGCCTCGGAGCCGCTCCAGTGTCTTTGGGCCTGAAAGCTGATGATCAAATCCAGGCATGAAACCCCTCCCCAGCGGCCAGGCCATGGGGTAGCCAGAGGGGCCGGGGAGGCCCTGGGAACGCAGGCCCAGGAAAGGGGGCCAAGGGGTTGGGGAGCCTTCCTGCTTCCCTCCTAAGAAGAGTCTCTCTTTCAGAGTGGTGGCAGTGTCTGCCAAGGAACACACCAGGAATGCGATGTGAACAGCATGGGAGCCCCGCTTAGGAAAAGGACAAGAGACATCCACACTCAGTGACATGCCCTTGGCTAGGGACCTCTGATGTCGCTCCCAAAAGCTGCGAGTGGGGGCAGGGGTCCCTCCACCCTGGGAAGGCGCAATCTGCTTCAGAGCGCAGCTGAGTCTGAGGGAAATGGAGCCCCAGGCCGCAGGGTCTCACTTGCTCTGCCCAGAGGCTCGCAGTCTTTTGGGGAAGAATCCCACCGCGTCCCCCACCCCAACCCCAGGCCGGCCACACTACCATGGAGCAGAGAGCAGAGCACAGCTGGTCCACACTGCAAGGAGAGGTAAAGATGAGTACTTTGTAGCGCAGGGACTCAGGCAGCCTGCCCAGAACCAGCTTCAGCACCTTCCAGTCAGACTCCTGCAAGCAGAGGAGGCGTCAGGACAGGGCCTTCTGGACCCTGGAGACAGAGGTGGAAGCCTAGCATCTGAGGCTCTGCTTGTGGCTGGACAGCAGGAAGGGCCCTGGAGCCCCATTCTCAGCCAGGGGGAACCTGCCCAGCACAGGCCTGTGTCCCTGCAGCTGCTCAGCGAAGGGGGAAGGCTCAGCTCTGAGGGACGGTTGCCCTCCACGGGTCACGCAGGGAGGGAGGCCCAGCAGGCAGGTAGCGGCTCCCCGTCCTCCTGGCCCAATGTGGGACGGATAGTCCTTGCCTGGCCCCACTCACCCCACTCACCTGCTTCAAGCACTGCAGCAGGACACGGAAGAGGAGGGAGTAGGGCAGGGAGCCCAGCCGCACGGCTGGGCCTGCAGGCGCCGGGCCAGGTGGCCCTGTGGGAGGAGAAAGGGGGCCACTGGCCTTCTTCTCAGAGCCTCTCTCTGGCTCCCTGCAGAAGCAAGAGAAGCAGCTGAGGCCAAGTCCCCACAGAAGGAACAGAGCAGACTCGGTTCCTCCCAACCCTGGGACGTCCCTCAGACATGCGACCAGCTGCCAGCACGGCCCCAGCGCCTGACGCCTTGAGCCTCGTGGGCCGTGGGGGAGGTCCCGCGTACATGTAGTCGCAGACGCAGTAGGGGCTGAACCGCACGACCCCATCCTTGTTGGGCAGGCCGAGGCGGTGCAGTGAGTCGGCCCGCAGCAGCAACAGGAAGTCAAAGGCCTGTCAGGGAGAGGACAGTGAAATCCAGAGCCAGGCTCATGCAGGCCCAGGAGAGGCGGCGCCCCACCTGCTCGGACCCACGTCCCGCACCACACGGCACTCAGAAAAGGCCACCTGCTGATGTGCACACACCCACATCCCAACACAGACACAGGCTCTGTCCTGGTGACACTGGAGGCCCAGCACCCACAGCCTCTTCCCTCCCTGCTTGCCTCAGAGCTCACAGAGCCTGATGTCCCCACCACCACAGCTGGGCCCGCCTGGGATGCAGGGGAGGGGCGCCTTGCTCCTCTGGCAGCACCACACGCCCTCAACTGCCAGAAAGCGGAGCTCAGCTTCCAGCCCTGCCACTTCTTCTACTCACAGGCTGAACAGGACTCTGAGGTCACAGGGGTGGCCCCAGAGAGCACCTGCTGTAGGAGGGAGGGCTCCCATCCCACTCACCTCTGCTCAGCCTGGTGCCAACATCCACAGGACAAACTCAGCGCAGTTCCTCCAGCCCTGCTGTGCCCAGCCCTGCCCCCTCAGCCCTGCCCCATGCTGCCCACCTGCCCGGCCCTCTGCTGCACGTCCCTCACAGACTCTGCAGCATCAGGAGTGCCAGGGCCATGCACTGCCCCGGAAGTCGCCGTGCTTCCTTTTCTCTGCCCCAACCTATGCCACCGTGCGGCTTAGAGTGACAAGCCACAGATGCGTGGACTGCAGGCAGAGGGAAGGACACCAGGGCTGGGGAGGCTGTGGCCACAGTGGGTGCAGAGGAGGAACGGTCAGCTGAGGCCCCATCCTGGGACTGTCTCTGCAGCTTCCATGAACTGCAACTGCCAAGATGGGGACACCTGGCTGGCCCCGGAACTGGCTGCCCACCGCAGGCCCCCGTACCTGCAGCCGGATGCTGCTGGCGATTGGCAGGGTGTAGCTGTGCTTGTAGTGAAGCTGAATGTGGCTGACCAGCATCTCATAAACGCGCGTGGCGTGGCTCGCTGGCAGGGTGTACAGCTTCGTCTGCAGAGAGAGGATGCAGCTCACCACGGCGCAGGGGCTGAAAATGCAGCCTAAGACAGCACCTTATCTGTGGGCGGGGCCAGGACGGCCTGTCTAGAGCGCACACTTGAAAACACATGACCCCCAAACCCAGGACCACCAGGGCTCGCTCTCCACAGCTGCAAAAAGCAAAGCCCAACCTCGTGCCCATCTCATCAGGGCAACGATCAACAGCTGAGGAAGAGTCAATCCATGGAGAAGCTCCAGCTGCACGTCAGAAGGGGCAGAATAGGGCGGGGAGTGTGCGCTGCAGGGGCGATTCCAGGTGTAGGCAGCCCCTCCCGAAAGGCCAAGGGAACCTCCCTGACAGGTGTAAGGGCACCTGGTGCCTCCAGCAACCTTGGGGCCGGGGCCAGCAGGAACCAGGGGAAATCCAGCCTACTCGGGAGGCGAGTGGCAGCATTTACAAAACTTACGCTGTTATTCTCTTAAAGAAATGATTAACACCTGTAAATGATTAAAGAATCATTTAAAGAAATGACTGAGGCCAGGTGTGATGGCTCACGCCTGGAATCCCAGCACTTTGGGAGGCTGAGGTGGGCGGACCACGAGGTCAGGAGTTCAAGACCAGCCTGACCAACATGGAGAAACCCTACCTCTACTAAAAATACAAAATTAGGCCAGACACAGTGGCTCATGCCTGGAATCCCAGCACTTTGGGAGGCTGAGGTGGGCGGATCACGAGGTCAGGAGATCAAGACCATCCTGGCTAACACGCTGAAATGCCGTCACTACTAAAAACAAAAAAATTAGCCAGGTGTGGTGGCCGGTGCCTGTAATCCTAGCTACTTGGGAGGCTGAGGCAGGAGAATGGCCTGAACACGGGAGGCGGAGCTTGCAGTAAGCCGAGATCGCGTCACTGCACTCCAGCCTAGACGACAGAGCAAGACTCTGTCTCAAAAAAAAAAAAAAAAATTAGCTAGGCATGGTGGTGCATGCCTGTAATCCTAGCTACTTGGGAGGCTGAGGCAGGAGAACTGCTTGAACCCGGGAGACAGAGGTTGTAGTGAACCAAGATTGTGCCACTGCACTCCAGCCTGGGCGACAGAGTGAGGCTCCATCTTAAAAAAAAAAAAAAAAAAAAGATGATTAAATGATTAACAGTTTCTCCTTATCTCAAAATATTACAACATAAAAGCAATATCCCTTGGAGAAAAAAGAGGTGGAGGTGGGGGTTCACACAGTGCCTGGCACCCCCCACTCCAGGAAGGCCACACGGGACCAACAGCAGGTGCTGCCCTGCTGGGCCCACTGGGCAGGCAGGAAAAGGGGAATCAAACTCGTCACCGTGTCCATTCTGCAAACTCTGACCCTTGAACAGCATGAGGCTGGCCTCAGTGATCACTTATATGCCAATTTTCTTCCACCTCTCCCATCCTAGAGAGCAAGACCATGCATCTCCTCCCCTTCCTCCTCAGCCCCTCAACATGAGGATGACAAGAATGAAGACCGTGGTGATGAGCCACTTCCACGTAAGGAATAGGAAATGTATTTTCCTTATGATTTTTTTCTTTTTTTGAGACGCAGTCTTGCTCTGTCGCCCAGGCTGGAGTGCACTGGTGTGACCTCAGCTCACTGCAACCTCCACCCCCTGGGTTCAAGCGATTCCCCCGCCTCAGCCTCCCAAGTAGCTGGGATTACAGGTGTGCGCCACCACGTTCAGCTAATTTTTGTATTTTTAGTAGAGACAGGGTTTCACCATGTTGGTCAGGCTGGTCTCGAACTCCTGACCTCGTGATCTGCCTGCCTTGGCCTCCCAAAGTGCTGGGATTACAGGTATGAGCCACAACGCCCAGCATCTTAATAGCATTTGCTTTTCTCTAGCTTACTTCACTGTAGAAACACAGAATATAACACATTAAACATACAAACTATAAGTTAATCAACTGTTACTGGCAAGGCTTCTAGTCAACCGGGGGCTGGTGGTAAAGTTTCAGGGGAGTCAAAAGTTAGATGGGGATTTTCACCTGCACAGGGGCCAGCACCCCCAGCTCCATACTGTTCAACAGTCAACTGTGTTACTTTTCAATAACAAAAGAAATGAAAACAGGCCAGGCACGATGGCTCACGCCTATAATCCCAACACTTTGGGAGTCTGGGTTGGGTCGATCACTTGAGGTCAGGAGTTCGAGACCAGCCTGGCCAACATGGTGAAACCCCGTCTCTACTAAAAATACAAAAATTAGCCGGGTGTGGTGGCAAGTGCCTGTAGTCCCAGCTACTTGGGAGGCCAAGGCAGGAGAATCGCTTAAATCCGGGAGGCAGAGGTTGCAGTGAGGTGAGATCGTGCCACTGCACTCCAGTGACATAGTGGTGAAACTGTCTCAAAAAAATAAAGAAATGAAAACAGCCAAAACCAGGACTTTGCCTCAACTAGGAAATATCTCAGTTCTATGGCCCAGACCCTCAGGCCTCCAGGGCTGGAGTTCCAAGTAAGGGCAAAAGAACCTTTTTCCTTCCCTCTGCAGAAACAGGAAGGTTCTCAGCTCTTCCAGGCCATAGGCCCCCACAGCCCAGCACACCCCTTCCCAACCAGTCAGTAAAGAGCATGGTGCTCGTGTGGATGAGACACCAAGGAGGTGATGCCTGTTTTTGTTTTGTTTTGTTTTGAGATGTTGTTTCATTCTTGATGTCCAGGCTGGAGTGCAATGGCATGATCTGGGCTCACCGCAACCTCTGCCTCATGGGTTCAAGTGATTCTCCTGTCTCAGCTGCCCGAGTAGCTGGGATTACAGGCATGCTCCACCGTGCCTGGCTAATTTTGTACTTTTAGTAGAGATGGGGTTTCTCCATGATGGTCAGGCTGGTTTTGAACTCCCAAACTCAGGTGATCCACCCACCTCAGCCTCCCAAAGTGCTGGGATTACGGGCATGAGCCACTGCACCCGGCAGATGCCTGGTTTTTGTTTTTTTGTGTTTTTTTTGAGACGGAGTCTTGCTCTGTCGCCCAGGCTGGAGTATAGTGGCCAGATCTCAGCTCACTGCAAGCTCTGCCTCCTGGGTTCACGCCATTCTCCTGCCTCAGCCTCCGGAGTAGCTGGGACTACGGGCGCCAGCCACCACGCCCAGCTAATTTTTTGTATTTTTAGTACAGACGGGGTTTCACCGTGTTAGCCAGGTTGGTCTCAATCTCCTGACGTCGTGATCCGCCCGCCTTGGCCTCCCAAAGTGCTGGGATTACACGTGTGAGCTACCGCGCCCGGCCAGATGCCTGGTTCTTAATCAAACACCATGGCCAGGCGTGGTGGCTCACGCTTGAAATCCTAGCACTTTGGGAGGCTATGGTGGGAGAATTGCTTGAGGCCAGGAGGTTGATGCCAGCCTGGGCAACACAGCAAGACCCCATCTGTACCAAAAATGAAAACATCAGCCAGGTGTGTGACGTGTGCCTATGGTCGCAGCTACTTGGGAGGCTGAGGCAGGATGATCACTTCAGCACGGGAGTTCGAAGCTGCAGTGAGCTATGATCACAGCACTGCACCCCAGCCTGGGTGACAGAGTGAGATCCTGTCTCAAAATATTAATAATAAAAAATTAATCACCACTTTAAACTTCCATGGCAAGAAATAAAAGACCATGACATATAAACATGATAGGAAATGGTTCTACCATCCAACATCTTACGGATGAGCTTTCGAGCAAACTGATTCACACGTTGTATTTTACACGATACTGACACTGATAATTACCCCTAAGTGATGCTGTGAGGCTTTGAAAACTAGAGGCAGGCTGGGCGCGGGGGCTCACGCCTGTAATTCCAGCACTATGGGAGGCCAAGGCAGGCGGATCACCTGAGGTCAGGAGTTTGAGACCAGCCTGGTCAACATGGTGAAACCCTGTCTCTACTAATAATACAAACAATTGGCTGAGTGTGTTGGCGGGCGCCGGTAGACCCAGATACTCGGGAGGCTGAGGCAGGAGAATTGCCTGAACCCAGGAGGCGAAGGATGCAGTGAGCCAAGATCACGCCACTGCACTCCAGCCTGGGCGACAGAGTAAGACTGCATCGAAAAAAAAAAGATAAATCAGAACCCTTACATGCTGCTCGAGTGGATGGAAAATGGCATAGCACCAGTGGAAAACAGCCTGGCATCACCTAGAAACATCACATGCAGACTAAACCTAGGGCCCAACAATCCGCTCCCAGGTGCTGACCCAGGCGAAGTGAAAATGCAGGCGGAGCCCTCACAGGAGACGGTTCACAGCAGCACCAACACCGCAGCTGCCAGGGGGACACAGGCCAAATGTCCACCAATGGAGAAGCAAATAGACAAAATGTGCTCCCTCCAGATGATGGACTACTACTCAGCCATGAAAAGGAAGGAAGCACCAACAGCTGCCACAACCTAGATGGGCCTGGACGCATGGCGCTGGGTGGAACAATCCAGTCACAAGACAGGAAATTGTTCTACCATCCAACGTCTTGTGGATGAATTGTGTGTGACTCCACTTCCATGAAATGTTCAGAGTAGGCAAATCCACTGAGACAGGAAACAGCTTGGTGGTACCTGGGGGTAAGGGAGCAACGGGGGATGGGAGCGTGTACTACCGACATGCTCAGGAGGTGCTCAAGCTGACTGTGGGGATGGCTGCAGAGTTCTGTGAATTTACTGAAAACCACTGAATTGTTCACTGTGAACGGGTAAATTGCATGATATGTGAATCAAATCTCAACAAAACAGCTGCAAATACTAAACAGACTGCAGGGCGGGACTGGAGGGCCACCTTTACTTCCCAGGTGCTGTGCTGGGTGCCCAGGATGGCACATGGTCCCGGCCCTGACTCAGGAGCACAGAGACAGGCTCTGCTCAGTGCGTAGAACAGGGCCTCTCGCATCCCTGCTGTGACCAGGAGAGGCAAGCAACAGAATCTCCTTCCATCCCTCCCCAAGAGCGGGAAGCTTCCGCTGCCTGCCGGGACCACTGCACCCGCAGCAAACCCAGGCAGGGCACGGCTCCCGCTGGGGAAGACTCCAACACAACGCAGATGCAGCTGGTGGACAACAGCTAGCCATGTGCGCCCAGGGCGCAGAGGCCTCCTGCAGAACACCCACCTGAAGGATGACCAGAAGCCCCAGGACAGCTGTCTTCACATCCTCCAAGGAGGCCGAGTACGCAGCCACATCCCTTTCTTCCAACTCCGGGGGTGGGGAGAGGGAGCGAGCCATCACCTTTAAAGAGAAGACCAGGACTTACATGCAGGCTCACAGATCTCTGCGGCAACAGCCGTCAGAACACTTTCTACCACGAACACCTTCTCTTTTTTTTTTTTTTCCGAGACGGAGCCTTGCTCTGTCGCCCAGGTTGAAGTATAGTGGCAGAATCTGGGCTCACTGCAACCTTCACCTCCCAGGTTCAAGCGATTCTCCTGCCTCAGCCTCCCAAGCAGCTGGGATTACAGGCGCCCGCCACCACGCATGACTAATTTTTGTATTTTTAGTAGAGACGGGATTACACTATGTTCGCCAGGCTGGTCTTGATCTCCTGACCTCAAGCCATCCACCGGCCTCGGCCTCCCAAAGTGCTGGGATTACAGGCGTGAGCCACTGTGCTCACCCTTCATCTTTATTTCTCAAAAGCAAAGATACCCTTTATACCCGAGTGACTGTGCAGAAACCAAAACGCATCTGAAAATCAAAGAGCAAGCTATTGGCTGGGCAGGAAGGACGGCAGGCCAAAGCCCCGGCCCCAGGTCTGGGCTCCAGCGTGGGTCCAGGAGGCCCAGACCAGCTGCCCCCGAGTGTGACAGGACACCCAGGTCCAGGACTTTCAGTCGGGACACAAACCCAGCAGTGGCAGGCCCTGCAAAGGCCTCGGGACACCCATCCTGTAGGGAGGGGAGCCTCACCTACGGAGACAGCTGTCCGGTCACTCGAAGAAGGGGACAGAGGGCCCAGAGGCCATTTCTGCCCATGGAGCTCTGGCACCCTAGCACCCATCCCCAGGTGCAACGGCTCTCACCTTCTCAATGATGTCCAGCAGGCTGTTGAAGTGGTGTGTGTGGCAGCCCTCTGCCAGGTCCACCAGCAACTGAGTGGCCAGCTTTCGGACCTGATGGTCTTTATCCTCGGGGATGTGGGAGAGCTGAGAGATGACCACTGAGTTAATCAGCTCCTCCTGCACAGGCACAAGGGAGGCCAGTGAGCACCAGCCCAGCAAGAGCCACATCTCGTGACACTTCCAATTCCTCAGGAACCAACCCGGAACCAGCGGACATGTCCCTCAGGCCTTCAGGACAGCTGGGCAGGGAGCACAAGCCCCCGCTGAGCGTGACTCAGAGACCCCAGGGCCCTTTCCCAGGGATCCTGTCCAGTTCCTTGTTCAGAAGGCTGGTGAGCACCACAGGGCGACCCGGCACAGGCACGGGGCCCACGACCCACAACGAGCAGCCGAGGTGAGGCCCTGCCCTTCACCGTCACAGCTGAGAACCCCTCCCACATGGTGTTGTGCGTGTGTGTGTGAGGGTGAGTGCATGTGGTGTATGCATGCGTGGGCGTGGGCGTGTGTGCCTGTGCATGCATGTGTGAGTGTGCGTGTGTGTGTGCGTGCTGTGCTGGGGACAGCGTGAGTTTTCACAGAAGCAGGTAAAAAGTTCCATAGTAACAGAGACCAGGACAAGACCAGCCCTAATGAGAGAAGTCAGAGGACCCAGAGGAACTTCCGGGAGGCGGCCCTTAGCTCCATTAGATGGGAAGCAGGATTGCAATGCCCAGAAAAGGGCAATTCAAGGAAAGTGGAGGCTGGGGAGAGGAGCAGAGCGGGCAGCTCTCAGGAGGGCCGGACTGCGAGGCTGCAGGGAGGAGTGTGGTGGGAAGGGACAGTCTTGGAGCTAAGCTGCGCCTCCTGGGAAAGGGGTATGGCTGGCAGGCACACAAATGTCTCTGAAGGAAGGTGGGCCTGGGGCCACAGAGCTCCCAGAGGAGGCAGTGGAGAGGGAGAGCCCACAGAGGAGAGAGACCAGGCAGGGCTGGCGACCAGGCCAGGTGCACAGAGTGAACCTCGTGACAGAAACAGAAGACAACGTCCCCACGCGAGACTGATCTAAACGAACTTGAACAGAATTCTTAAGAGGCTCCTGTATTCAGTGACAACCCGGCCGGAGCTCCCTGAGGGCAGGCACTGTGCCTTCCTTGCTACTTGGCCACGTGTCAAGGCCTGGCAGAGGCGCCCAGGACGAGCAAGCCAGCGAATGAACAGGGGTAAACAGACCACGCTGGGGGCTGCAGGGGGCCCGGCAGGACCGAAGTCCCAGGCAGAGCCCGGCTCTGTGTTAGCATGTACACAACGGAGACCGCCCACCCCATGGAGAAAAAGCCTTGAGCCCCCAGCGCGGCCGCCCTGGACACGCACCTCGTAGAACTGCCTATTGATGAGCAGCACAAAGGACAGCACATCCAGCACCTTGATGCGCACGGCGCCTCGGGACTCGCTCCTGTGGGACAGCAGCCTGCTGGGGCGGGTGGGGAGTGCCCGGCCACAGCCCCGCACCAGCCTGTCTGCCTGGCACAGGCCAGCCCGATTCTGGGTCCTCCTGCATCCAGGCACACAGGGCACAAAGCTCTGCCTCCCAGGACGCGTCCCTCCAGACCACCCCCCATAGGAGGCAGCCCAGTGGCGTCACGAGAGGACCTTGTCCTGCTGGACTGGAAGGCAAGCTAGCACCTGCTCACTCAGAGCCGGGGCTCTCCAGAGGCAGAGATGGGGACCCTGCTCGTCGGGCATCCTGAGACCCGGCCCGGGTGGGCCCCAGACAGAGACAGGGCCAGGCTCCAGGTGCCAGGCAAGGCTGCAGAGGACTCCCTACCTGAAGAATCTCTCCATCAGCGCCTGCAGGTTCTGAATCCAGCCATCCTTGGCTGGGTGAATGGACTGCGCTCTATAGGAGATCAGGTTCAGGAGGGAAGACTCCTGTCAAAAGAAGAGCCGGTGTTGCCCCTCTGCCCCTCCGGCGCTCGCCTTCTCCACACCGGGCTGCTGACTGAGAGGCCGGGTTGCTGTCAGAGCCCAGCTGCCTCACAGCCTGCAGCCCACAGATGCAAAGGCACTCCTGGCAGTGGGGAAGACGTGCGTCCAAACCCATGGAAAAGCCTGGGTCCTAAGCTGAGTGTTCCTGGCAAAATGACTGCAGCCGCCTGGGAGCCACAGGACTCCACAGAGCCGGATGGACGCTTCCTCCACACAGGTGGGAGGAAACTGACGGGTGGGCTGACACCGAGCTTGTCAGCAAACACACGCTCTGCCCGCCAGCACCCAGCAGCCGCCCCTGCCCGAGTGCAGAGACCAGGAAAGCAGGCGCCCACCTGGCTTCCGAGGCTCAGAAAGCTGCACTTCACCCAGCAGCCGGCCCCTCCTCACCAGCCAAAGCCCAAAGGCCCCACCCAGGAAGGGGTCTCACAGGCCTCTGGTCTGCACATCTCTCCACCAGTTCAAAGTATCTCTCCTGAGACCCGTGGAACTCATTCTGGTCACACAGCTCCTCCACCGTGGTCAGCAGGTCATGGACGATGGTCCTGAGCTCCGGGCTGTCCAAGGTCTGCAGTATCAGGAACCATGACACAGGCCGACTTCCACTCCCCGCATGGACTCGGCACCAGAGGCCTCACTACGCACCCGCCGCAGGGGGACGCCCTCAGCCCTCTCAGGCCGCTCTGGGCTACACGGGTTGAGACACCCCCCAGATCCTCTCCAGAGGCCACAGTAGCTGGGATGGCAGCTGCTGTTCCTGCCCGTACCCCACCCCCAGGGAATCCTGGCTGTGCCCACGCAGCTGGGCCAAGAAGGAAGCTCGGGCAGGAGGGCCAAGAGCAGCCACAACTACAAGCCTTTCTTGCCTCTCCCTGGTCCAGCCTCTTCTAGAAGCCCCAGGCTATGGCCTCTGCCATTGCCACTCAGTGCTGCAGCATCCCCTGGCCAGGGGTCAGGGACAATGCTCTGGCCCAGCGACAGGCCCTGAGAGGACTTCACTCCCTGCTAAGTCCCAGCCTCCCTTCCGCTGCCTGGCTTTCTGTACGTCGCCCACCCCAGGCTCTGGGAAAAGGCACAGTTCTGAGGCTGCTGGCTACCAGCCTCGCCTCCCCAGGACCCCTGTGCCGATGAGCCTGTGTGGCTGTGGAGTCCTCCTTAGAGCTGCGGTTAGCAGACTTGACTGATGCGCTCCCCCAAAGCCACGCCAAAGCCGCACTGCAGCCCTCTGGGAACCGTGCCGGGGCCACTCAGGCCATGAAGATGGCCTGCAGGGCACTCTGCGGACTGTGGGCAACAGTGGCCCAGCCCCGGCTCACCTACTGCATATTCCTGTCTGGGGCCAAAATGATGCAGCACGTCTGGAAAAATCAGATCTGTCTCCAGTGGAAGGTGGATGAGCACCACTGTGAATCACCAGAGAACACGGTTCCGGCAGTCTCTGTGGGACCACCAGAGATGGGGCCCAAGGTACCATCTTCCAAGTGGGCCAAGCCTGCCTGTCTGGGGTCCCAGTGCTCCCTGGAGCTCCTGCCCCCACCCCACCTGGAGCTGCTGAAGGAGCCGTTCGATGATGTTCAGCAGAATGTCCCACGTCACCACCTGGAGTTCCTTCCTATACTTCTTGATGAGTCTGGTGATGGACAGGACGATCTCATAGGACACCACCTCATTCGGACATGCCATGGCCTGGAACATGAGCCCGGCCAGCACACAGGGTCAGCGCTGCTTGCTCACTGTGGGACGCCCTCCCAGTCACCCTTGGGACCGGGAGTAGCACACCTGAGGCCACAGTGCCCACCGCACATGCATCGGGGCCACAGAACAGCATGTGGGGCACCCAGGAGGAGTTTCTACACGCTCCAGCACGGTCAGGACCCAGACGGGGCCCCACCCCATACCTGCCTGCAAAGTCCCTGACTCGGATAGATCAGCAACTGAATCCTGGGCACCCAGTGGGCCAGCCCAGCAGCACCTGAAAGCTGCCCTGAGTTCTGTTGCAAGCCGAGCACAAAGACAACATCTCCCGGCCCCCTCTACGGGAGGCGTGCAGCAGGGAGAGCAGGGGATCAGGAGAGCCCTGTGACCCGCACCGCAGCCCGTCACTATAAAACCGGCACAGTGCGCTCGCCCCACCCTCCAGGGAGCTGTGAGCACCGACCAAGGAGGGACACGAAAAGCACTCCGTCATCACAGAGCATGGAAACTGAAGCTATACCACCGGCATCTGTGCCAGGCGCCACTGCAGAGACAGGGCAAGATCAGCACTCGACAAAACAGTGCCGCCAACAGCAAGACAACGGCCACCCCAGAGGCAGCACTCGCCCCTCCACTGCCAACTCTAGAAGGTGCAACTCGCAAGATGTAAGGTTTGCTTGAGAATAAAGCCTTTGGGCCGGGCGCAGTGGCGCACGTCTATAATCTCGGCACTTTGGGAGGCCAAGGCGGGTGGATCACCTGAGCTCAGGAGTTCAAGACCAGCCTGACCAACATGGTGAAACCCCATCTCTACCAAAAATACAAAAACATTAGCCTTGGCCAGGCACAGTGGCTCACACCTGTAATCCCAGCACTTTGGGAGGCCGAGACTGGCGGATCACCTGAGGTTGGGAGTTCGAGACCAACACAGAGAAACCCCGTCTCTACTAAAAATACAAAATGAGCTGTGCATAGTGGCGCATGCCTGTAATCCCAGCTACTCAGGAGGCGGAGGTTGCACTGAGCCAAGATCGCACCATTACACTCCAGCCTGGGCAACAAGAGCGAAACTCCATCTCAAAAAAAAAAAAAACATTAGCCAGGCATTGTGGCAGGCACCTATAATCCCAGCTCCTCAGGAGGCTGAGGCAGAATTGCTTGAACTGGGGAGGCGGAGGCTGCAGCGAGCCGAGATCGCGCCATTGTACTCTAGCCTGGGCAACGAGAGTGAAACTCTGTCTCAAAAAAAAAAAAAGAGACAGAATAAAGTCTTTGGCCAGGCATGGGGGCTCACACCTGTAATCCCAGCACTTTGGGGGTCTGAGGTGGGCGGATCACTTGAAGTCAGGAATTCGACACCAGCCTGGCCAACATGGCGAAACCCAGTCTCTACTAAAAAACACAAAATTAGCCAGGCTAATTTTGGCAGGCACCTGTAATCCCAGCTACTCAAGGAGGCTGAGGCAACAGAATCACTTGAACCGGGAGGCGGAGATTGCAGTCAGCCAGGCAAAAAGAGCAGAGCTCCTTCTCAAAAAAAAAACAAAACAGACTAAAGCCTTCACAGGGCCCCAAACCTCACCCCCAGTTGCAAAGCAACTGCCTGGAAAGGCCTACTGCAGCCCCTGCAGCAGGACCCGGTGGTGTGGGTGGGCAGGCCTGAGGGGAGCTCTCCCGTTCCTGCCAGCTCATTGCACACGGAAACCGCCTTACCTGGTAAAATGATGGCAGCACCGATGTCGGCGAGTTCCTGAGAGAATAGAGCCGGTGGGCTCCCCAGAGAGCCATGCCCACAAAAAACACGGCTCCTCTCAGCAGGGGCGCGTCCTCCATGTAGGCTCTGAAAGTGTTCCCCAGAGAGACAGAATGTGAGCAGGGCTCTGGCCCAGGGTCCGCCGTGGACGTGTGAGGCTGCCAAGGCTCCTGCAGCAGCCCCAGAGGTCCCTCTGCTTGGGGGGCCGGAGCACCGCTGGGGAAGGGCAGGGAACAGAGGCCAGCAGTAACGCTCTCGTTCACCCTCACGCACAGGCAGCAGCCCATCACTGCTGACCACGCTGTGAGCTACAGGTCATGCCAGGGACAGGAACGCGGCGAGAGGGATGGCCCACAGCCTCACAGTTTGGGGGAGACGGGCACCAGCCACACAGGTAAACGCAAAATCTCTTCCTCCAATCACAGCCAAGAAGAAAAGCCACGGCAAAAACTACTCAGGGAGGTGGGGGAGTTAGTGACCATGCTAAGACCTCAGGAAACAGACGAACTCGGCAAAGGCGGAAGAACCTGCTAGTAAGAGGAATCAGGGCATGCACAAGCCCTTGGTGGATGGGAGAAGGCAAGACGGAGGAAAGGAGAGATGCAGGCGCTGGGGCAGGGCTGGGCCCAGGGCTGGTTCCATGGATGGAGGGAAGGAAAGCTGCAAGGCTGAGGCAGTGAGGCAGGGCTGGGAGAGATACAAGGGCTGAGGCAGGGCTGGGCCCCAGGGCTGGTTCCATTGCACCCTGAGGGCACTGGGAGTCATGTGGCTTCCAGCAAAGGGTGACACAGACATATCTGTGTCAGAAAAAGGCCACTCGGGTGCTGCGTGGAGTGGGCTTCAGGAGGCGCGGATGGATACAGGAGAGCAGGAGGAAGGGGATCTGGCAGCACGGGTGGGAGGCCAGGGTATGGGCAGAGCTGAGTCATCTCTCAGGGCTAAAGCAGCAGAAGAGGCCACAGTCTGGCTGTGGGGGTGAGGGCAAGGGCAGCGTCAAGGCCAAGACCTCGAGCCTCGCCTTGTAACAGGCTAAGCTGTGGAGGAGCGCGCTGGAGGATGTCCGAGCGCGGGGCAGGCACTGAGCTGGGTGTGGATATTCTGTTGAACTGAGAGAGGAAGGAGAGGACCAGGGCTCGCTCCTAGAAGTCATGGGCTTCGCTCTGGTGGCAGCCTCTGGAACAGCTGCCCGAAAGGACAAGGCCTCTCTAAGCCAGTATGTGCCCAGCAAGGACACCGGGGCTGCCCTGAGGGCCGTGCTGGCCTCCGCTGCCCTACGCCCCGCCCACCACACTCACCTGTCCTCCATGAGGTGGCACATGTTGTAGATGGCACTGTGGCCCAGGTGGGTGCCAAGGAGGTTCCGCATCAGCTGCAAGACACGATGCATGTCAGGGGCTGGCAGGCACAAGCCCCGCCCCCAGCCCCAGTCCCTCTCCTGGCCCCACTTGGCTGCTGCCCTATAGCCACCCAAGGTCCAGCCAGCTCGCCACCATGTCCTCCCAAATACAGAGGCAGCAGGGTTCTCAAAACGCCACCAAAACCCTGACCTCAGCTCAACTGCCTGGGAAAATGACACTGGCTGTCCCTCAACAGGCCATTGTCTGGCCACCCCAAGAATCAGACAGCCATTCATGGGAGACAAGATGGCCCTTGTCCCGTCCATGTGCCCTCAGGAACCTTCCAGAGCAGTTTCAGAGACCCCACCTTCCAGCAAGGTTCGCAGAGCTCCTTGACGTTGATGGTGCGGCACAGGGTGACGATGAACAGCGGGAGGCTCTCAGCCGGCAGGCAGTTGTAGCAGACCACGGCGTCCAGCACCTGCAGGGAGACCTGGTAGAGAGGGAGATGGCTCACACCGGTCCTACCCCAGCTCCTCACCACAGGAGAGGACACCCAGGCCTCCCTCCCACCTCCTCCAGCCTGTGCTGCCATCTCTCCCCACTGCCATAGCAGCCTCTCTCCAAGCCACCGGCCGAGCGGGCATGCGGGAAGCACCTGACATCCCTGTCACTTGGGTCATCGATGCTGTCATCCACCCTGAGCTACAACTCCACACGGAGGCGCCCGGCTCTCCTGACCTATATGGAGGACTCCTGAGGCTCAGAGAGATCCAGCAGCTTGCTCAGGGCCACACAGCCAGCAGCTGGCACACAGGGCTCAATCCCCAAGCCCCAGCCTCCCAGAAACCAGGGTGAAATGGGCCAGCCCTGG
The DNA here is from genome assembly GCF_047675955.1 of Chlorocebus sabaeus. Classification (NCBI taxonomy): domain Eukaryota; kingdom Metazoa; phylum Chordata; class Mammalia; order Primates; family Cercopithecidae; genus Chlorocebus; species Chlorocebus sabaeus. The sequence continues at coordinate 2,051,371 of NC_132908.1, read as the reverse complement.
GGAGGGGAGGCACTGACCTCTATGTCCACAGAGGATGCAGTCCGGACGCAGAGCAGGCAGATCATCCTGCAGGGAGCAGCAAGCTCAGTCTCGGCAGCGCGGCCTGGAGGTCCGAGCTGCCACGGGCTGTGGTTTAGTGACTCTATGATGCCAATAACACACACGGCTCATCTTCCCTGCGGGTCCCACCCACCCAAGCACTCAGGTGCCTGCTGTGTGCCAGCCACTGTTCTCGGTGCTGGGTGTTCAGCGTGAGACAGAGGCCCGGCCCTTACAGATCTCATGCAACATTCTGAACGAACAACAAAAAGATAACCAAGACATCAGGTGATAGCTAAAAAGAAGACAACTACGTACTTTTCCTTTTTTTTTTTTTTTTTGAGACGGAGTTTCACCCAGGCTGGAGTGCAATGGCACGATCTCCGCTCACTGTAACCTCTGCCTTCCGGTTTCAAACGATTCTCCTGCCTCAGCCTTCCGAGTAGCTGGGATTACACACTCCCACCACCACGCCCGGCTAATTTTTGTATTTTTAGTAAAGACGGGGTTTCACCATGTTGGCCAGGCTGGTCTCGAACTCCTGACCTCATGATCTGTCTGCCTCGGCTTCCCAAACTGCTGATATTACAGGCATGAACCACTGTGCCCAGCCCAACCTCTATTTTTTCGGTGGTTTCAACAACTTTATTCACTGCGGAGCTGAACTTAGGACCATTATCAGAACAGGATCTCAATTATTTTCTTACTGAACCATCCTTGCGATGTACTCATCGAGGTAACAGCTGTTGAATTTGACCAAGTTCACCAGTACCAGAAGGAATTCCGAGGACAAGCCGACATCCATCCACTGCAGGACAAAGTCCGCTGCGGGAGAAATGGCGGCAGTTTGCGAGGACGCCGAATCTACATCTCCCACTCACCTCCACCTCCCCACGCAGGAGAGTGCGTCCAAACCCGTCACTGCCAGAAATCACATCATCAGTCCCCCGGCAGCAACAGGCAGACCACGCACTGGGCCCGAAGAGGCTCAGGGGAGCCCAGGCAGGCCGGCTATGCACGGACAGTAGGATCTACCACCCCCGGGGCTGCACAGAGGGTCTGCACCAAGGCGGCAGCAGGAGTGCGTGCCGTACACTCAGGGCCTGACCCAAGGCTGGTAGACGCCAACATCACCAGATTCCCGGGTGTTCCCCACCCCGACCAGAGCGCTGCTCGGAGGAGATGTGCGCACACTTGGCAGCCAGCCACGTCACCTCAGACAGCAAACCTGATGGTGGGCACCTGGCCACCTTAACACGTGCCTCGGGGCCACTCGGGCCACGCAGATGAGCCCGGGTGCACGGAGCAGCATGGGCACACCCGCTACAGGCCATCCCTGAGAACTGCAGCCCCTCCCCAGCCCCAGGTCCTTCCCATCCCAGAAACCTCACACCCAATGTGGCACCCACCCAGCTCTTCCTCCAAGTAGGTGATGTGTCTCCCATTGTCTGTGAGGGCCTTGAAAACGTCCAGCCTTTCGTGGAGGTCTTCGTTGGAAGGGTAATCCTTGATGACCTTAAAGAAGAGGGCTCTGAGGACCCCCAAACGCTCGCCCTAAAGACAAAAGCCACAGGATCAGCAGAGCCGGCCAGCGTCTCCCACACAGCTGCCAAGAAGTCCCTGAAGTGCAGGGCGCCTGGACTCCAGCCCTGGTCCCCTCTCCTTCCCACAGGAGCGCCCTGCAAGGGACAGGTCTGCAGCATCAGTGGTGCTCAGTGCAGGGGGCTGGATGCACTGGCGGATGGGAAGCAACTGCTGTGTGTTGGGACCTGGCACAGCAGGTGGCACAGAGCAGGAGATGACATAGCTCCTGCCCAACCCCTGCACTCGGTCCAGGGCAGACAGCCTTGTGCTCACAGACTGAGGACAAAGCCTAAGTGGGGGAAGCCCCAGAGAGCCTGTGAGAGTGGACGGCCCTTCTGAGCAGCTGGGACATCAAGGAGTGGAAGTGGCCAACCAGGGGAGGCAGGAACACCAAGAGGCCTGGGTGTTCAGGGTCAGCCAAGACCAGGACAGCTGGAATGCAGTGAGCAGCGGAGCAGCCCCGAAAGGGTGCAAGGGCAAAACAACATGCAGCCCCACACCAGCTGCCAGGTACGGTCTCCGCACTCTGCGAGAACTGCCTCATATGATCCCCAGAACATCCCATAAGAGGAAGGTGCAACGACCATCTGTTTACAGGCGAGGAGGCAGTGCGTCCACCGTCACACAGACCTCATGACAACAGGAGACACCACAGGCCGTCCAGCTCCAGAGCCCGTCGGCCCCTAGACCCTGTGCCCAGCCACTCACTGAGGCAGGAGTCCAAACACGGCCCAGCAGGGACAGGACAGTCAGTGGGTGGCCGGACGTCACCCAGTGTCACCCCGGGCCTTACCTGCCCCTGAATGATGGCCTTCAGCAGAGCCAGCACCGCGTGCCGGGCCTCCAGCGGCCGTTCTGGCTGCAACAGATCCGCGACCGCCTTCCAGAGTGCTTCCACTGCGTGCTGTCACCAGCAGAGGGGACAGCGGTGAGGATGTGCTCTCCAAGACCCTGGCCCCGGCAACTGGAACAGTGCCGTGAGCAAAGGACAGGGTGGAACAACGGGGGCTTGTGACTTAGAGCCCCACCTCTAAAGCTCGTATCTCCTGTGTCTCCTGCAGCCTGAGATGACCACAGGCTTGGTATGAGGAATGGCTCAGAGCTGCCTCAAACCCCAGCAGGTCCCTTTAACCCCCACCAGGTGACAGACTGGGGCTGAGAGGAGAGCAGCAGGCCAGGGCAGCGATCCTGGCCTCACCTGGACCAGCAGGGAGTCCCACTAGAGCTGCCGGAACGCTGACAGGAAGTCATGGGACAGTCTCAGAACCACAGGCGCACACTGAGCCCGAGGCCTGCAGCTGACCCAGAATCCCTGCTTGTGGCTTTCCTCTAGCGAACACGCCAGCATGGGGTCCTCGACCCCACGCCCCGCCCAGCCTCTGCTGCCTGCCTGACCTGCTGAGAAAGAGTGCTGTGTGGCCTGCTGAAATCTGCCTCCTCTAACTGCCACCCAGCCTGTGGGGTGCTCACCCCTGCTCCCTAAAGCTGCCAGAATCAGTCTCTCGGCAGGGGTTTGGGCTGGCTCTCACCACCTTCCCTTCTCCACATTCACCACCAGCGACGGCTCTCACCACCTTCCCTTCTCCACATTAACCACCAGCCACGGCTCTCACCACCTTCCCTTCTCCACATTAACCACCAGCCACGGCTCTCACGACCTTCCCTTCTCCACATTCACCACCAGCCACGGCTCTCACCACCTTCCCTTCTCCACATTAACCACCAGCCATGGCTCTCACCACCTTCCCTTCTCCACATTCACCACCAGCCACGGCTTTCAGACCACGGGCTCACTCCTGGCCTTACTCCTCTAAGGAGGGCAACGAAAATGGCCATGTTCTGGCCAAGTGCAGTGGCTCACGCCTGTAATCTCAGCACTTCGGGGGGTAGAGGGGAGAGGGTCGCATCAGCCAGGAGTTTCAGACCAGCCTGCGCGACACAGTGAGACCCTGTCATGACAAAAAATATAAAACTTTGCCAGGCGTGGTGCTGCACGCCTGTACTCCCAGCTACCTGAGCGGCTAAAGTAGGAGGATCGCATGAGCCTGGCAGGTTGAGGCTGCAGTTAGCCATGACTGTGCCACTGCACCCCAGCCTGGGTGACACAGTGAGACCTTGTCTCTAACCAAATAACAAAATGGCCGGGTTCTTTTAGACATCATCTGACCAACATCCCAATCAATTCAAGACAACTGGCACTCTCACCTCCTTTGTCTATTGACAATACTCCTGCAGTTGCAACCTCAGCTGCAAAGATGCGCGGACACAGGCCCCGGGACCATCCCAGCCTCGGAGGCCTATTCATCTACTCACAGGCTGCCCTGGGCCCACACAAACAACTCTCAGAACAGGACGCAGGACGCTTATTCCTTTTTTGTTGTTTTTTGAGATGAAGTCTTGCTCTGTTGCCCAGCCTGCAGTGCAATGGCACAATCTCAGCTCACCACAACCTCTGCCTCCTGAGTTTAAGCGATTCTCCTCCCTCAGCCTCCCGAGTAGCTGCGATTACAGGTGCCCGATACCATGCCCAGCTAATTTTTGTATCTTTACTAGAAACGGGGTTTTGCCATATTGACCAGGCTGGTCTCGAACTCCTGACCTCAGGTGATCCATCCACCTTGGCCTCCCAAAATGCTGGGATTACAGGTGTGAGCTACTGCGCCTGGCCAAGGACATCTATTCTTTACACTTATCCTTGCTAACGCGCGGCCAGCATGTTTCAGATGAGCTGCTGCAGAGGTAGCAATCACTCCCCTCTTAGCAGATCTCAGCATGAGAGGTCCAGGTCTTCTCACTACTTTCCCACACACAAATGCTGGGCAAGGCGAGGGCAGAGCCCTCAGGGGCTCCACCACCAACCTGCACTCCCAAAATGGCCACTTCCCGTCCCGTCCACAGGTCATCAGGAAAGTACGGCAATGTTCGCCCAAAATACAAACTTCTATGTCCATGACGTCGACCAATACCACCGACCAGTCACCCTCCCAAAGTGGCACCAAGACCAGCGTGCCTAGGATTGTTCTCTGTGGAACGAACCCTTTCTTGATTTTTCTTGGCCTGAACTTATAACAAGAGAGGGCGAGTGAGCATGCATTTCTATCAGCCACTATAAACTCTTTTTTTTTTTTTTTTGAGACAGAGTCTTGCTCTGTTGCCCAGGATGGAGGAGTGCAGTGGGGCGATCTTGGCTCACTGTAACCTCCACCTTCCAGGTTCAAGTGATTCTCCTGCCTCAGCCTCCTGAGTAGCTGGGATTACAGGCATGCACCACCACACCCAACTAATTTTTGTACTTCTAGTAGAAATGGGGTTTCGCCACGTGGGCCAGGCTGGTCTCAAACTCCTGACCTCGTGAACCATCCGCCTCGGCCTCCCAGAGTGCTGGGATTACAGGTGTGAGCCACCGTGCCCAGCCTTTTTTTTTTTTTTTTTTTTTTTTTTGAGACAGAGTCTCGCTCTGTTGCTCAGGCTGGAGTGCAGTGGTGCGATCTCAGTTCACTGCAACCTCCACCTCCCGGGTTCAAGCAATTCTCCTGCCTCAGCCTCCCAAGTAGCTGGGATTACAGGCATGCATCACCACGCCTGGCTTATTTTTTAGTACAGACGGGGTTTCACCAGGTTGGCCAGGCTGGTCTCAAACTCCTGACCTCGTGATCCACCGCCTCGGCCTCCGAAAGTGCTGGGATTAGAGGTATGAGCCCCCACACCCTCTTTCTAGTGTTGCTAGAAAAGCCCAATCCCTTCGCTCCTCACTTCCACACTTGATTGGTCCCTCAAGGTTGTATTCAGGGCATTCCCAGTAGCTTCCCCATCACTATTACGAAAGCTAAATTTCCCTAAAACAGTGCAAATCGGCCGGGCGCGGTGGCTCACGCCTGTAATCCCAACACTCTGGGAGGACGAGGCAGATGGTTCATGAGGTCAGGTGTTCGAGACCAGCCTGGCCAACATGGTAAAACCCCATCTCTACTAAAAATACAAAATTTAGCTGGGCGTGGTGGCGCATGCCTGTAATCCCAGCTACTTGGGAGGCTGAGGCAGGAGAATCGCTTGAACCCAGGAGGCGGAGGTTGCAATGAGCCGAGATTGTGACAGCCTGGGCGAAAGAGCGAGACTCCATCTCAAAAAAAAAAAAAAAGTCCAAACCAGATCATCAGCAGTTAGCTGTCAACCATACTCCTAAAAAAAGCAAACTCAGGCTCTGAACAGTCTACGTGCCTCTCTCTAGTAGTTGAACTGGATAAACCTACCTCTTCAAATTTCTTGGTTTTTGCGACTTCACAAATCTGCCCTATCATCCGGATGCGATTGCTGAGGCCGCATTCCACACTCAGCTCCTGGAGAGAAATGAAAGAAGAAACAGGGGCCAGCGGTCAGGCCACGGTTTCCTAAACTGCAAGTCACAAACCACCTAAAGGCTCCCGCTGCATTTTCCAGACTAGAGATTAAAACAGATCTTTCTGAAATCAAGATTCACCTGACCAGGCGCGCTGCCTCACGCCTGTAATCCCTGAAGTTTGGGAGGCCGAGGCGGGTGTATCACCTGAGGTCAGGAGTTTGAGACCAGCCTGGCCAACATGATGAAATCCTGTCTCTAGTAAAAATACAAAAAATTGGCCAGGCACGGTGGCTCAAGCCTGTAATCCCAGCACTTTGGGAGGCCGAGACAGGTAGATCACGAGGTCAGGAGATCAAGACCATCCTGGCTAACGCAGTGAAACCCCGTCTCTACCAAAAAATACAAAAAACTAGCCGGGCGAGGTGGCAGGCGCCTGTAGTCCCAGCTACTCGGGAGGCTGAGGCAGGAGAACGGCGTAAACCCGGGAGGCGGAGCTTGCAGTGAGCTGAGATCTGGCCACTGCACTCCACCCTGGGCAACAGAGCGAGACTCCGTTTCAAAAAAAAGAAAAAAAAAAAAATTAGCCAGGCGTGGTGGTGGGCACCTGTAATCCCAGCTACTCAGGAGGCTGAGGCAGGAGAATCCCTTGAACCTGGGAGGCGGAGGTTGCAGTGAGCTGAGATCGCGCCACTGCACTCCAGCCTGGGTGACAAGAGCGAAAATCGGTCTCAAAAAAAAAAAAAAGATTTACCAACGGGATTTACTGCTCCATCCCGAGGAGCTAAGAATGTGTAATTATTTTTTCACAACTGCAAATGTTGTATTGAGATAAAACATAACATGAAATACAATTTTAAACTGTAAAATTTTTTTTTCGGACGGAGTTTCGCTCTTCTTCCCCAGGCTGGAGTGCAGTGGTGCAATCACAGCTCACTGCAATCTCCAACTCCCAGGTTCAAGCAATTCTCCTGTCTCAGCCTCCTGAGTAGCTGGAATTACAGGTGCCTGCCACTACGTCAGGCTAACTTTTGGTATTTTTAGTAGAGACAGGGTTTCACCATGTTGGCCAGGCTGGTCTCAAACTCCTGACCTCAGTTGATCCACCTGCCTCAGCCTCCCAAAGTGCTGGGATGGCAGGCACGAGCCACTGCGCCCGGCCCAGATGGACTATATTTTATTCATTAGTTGATGAAAGTTTTAGTTGTTTCTAAGTAGAAAACTTTAAAGTGCAAAAATTCAGCATTTACTCATGGGCAAAACACAATGCCTAGCATATGTGACAAAGACACAAGCACACATAAAAGATAAAGACCTAGCCCAGGTGCAACGGCTCACGCCTGTAATCCCAACACTTTGGGAGGTCGAGGCGGGCAGATCACCTGAGGTTGGGAGTTCGAGACCAGCCTGGTCAAGATGGTGAAACTCCGTCTCTACTAAAAATACAAAAATTAGATGGGTGTGATGGCATGTGTCTGTAGTCCCAGCTATTCGGGAGGCTGAGGCAGGAGAATCACTTGAAACTGGGAGGCGGAGTACCAGCGAGCAGAGATTGTGCCATTACACTCCAGCCGGGGCAACAGAGCAACAATTCATCTCAAAAAAAAAGAAAAGAAAAAAAAATTCAGCCAGGCCTGGTGGCAGGTGCCTGTAGTCCCAACTACTCAGGAGGCTGCATTAGGAGAATCGCTTGAACCCTGGAGGCGGAGGCTGCAGCGAACAGAGATCATGCCACTGCATTCCAGCCTAGGCAACAGAGTGAGACTCAGTCTCAAAAAAAATAAAATAAAGAACCCACTTCTCCCAGGAACTCACATGTTATCATTTAACACCTGGCCATATCCTTACCGGTGGAGATGATGACTCTCAGACCTCATCTATAAAATGGGGCTTTCTTTCGTCAATATCTGAATAATCACTCGTGTGCCTGAACCAGGTCACCAAGATCCTGACTTTCCAAGTCTCTTGAGGAAGGACATGTCAGCCTCCAAGTACTGGAGACAGCTTTCCTGTGCAAACAGTCGCCAGCAACCTATCTCAGAACCTGGTGCAGGTGCAGCACCACAGAACCTGGTGCAAGACAAAACCCAACCTTCCCTACACTTCCCTCTAGCCCAGCAGACACAGGCAGCTCACTCACTCTCAGGATTTCCGCGGTGATGATAAATTCCGTCTGTTTGCCCTCTGCAGACCTGGGATTTGGCCTCGGTGTTCCCAGTCCAAACAGAATCCTAAACTTCTCCTTCAAGCCTGAATCTTTGCTTGTTGGTTTGGCCATGGTGGGCCAGGACGCACCAGAAAACCCCTCTGTGCAAACGAAACAGGCACGGGGACATCTGAGCAACAGCTCTGCCCACCTTCCCCACTGCGGACCTCCAGCCGTCAGGACCCTGGGCCTCTGGTGGGCATAACCTTTCCTCCCACAATCCCTGGGATAACTCAACTACAGCCCAGCTGACCAGGTCGCAAACAGGCACCTAGGAAAGCCAGGGAGACACCAGGCCAGGTCTAGGGAGCTCTCTGCTCAGACGCTGCCGCCCGCCCCGCCCGACTCAGTGCACAGGTTAGGATGGCCGCCGCGAAGTCCTGGGAGCCCGGATGTTTGCCGTCTCTCCTCTCCCCATGTGGAGCAGCAGCTGTCATGGAGCCGACTGCAGCAGAGACCCGCTCGCACCCGCCATGACTTAAAACTAAGGGATGCTCGGAGCTCCGGAGTCGGGTTGCAGCGGGCGCGGGTGAGGGCCCGGGACCCGGACACTGCGGGGTCCGCCTCTCTAAGCCGCTACCCTGCTGCCCCGTGGGGACTGGGGCACACTGCGGCCCAGGCCACTCACCCCTCGCCGCGCCACCGCGCGCCGGGCCGCCCCGACGCGGAGAAAGGCGCACCCCCCGGCCCCTGGACGCTGCCGGAAGCGCGACCCGCAGCGGTGCCGCGCGGAGGGCCGCCGCGGGGCTTGCTGGGAGTTGTAGTTCTGGGCAGCCCTCTAGCGGAAAGGCCGGAGATCCTTGCGTCACGTGACGGGGCCGCCTGGGCCGCCGGGATATGTAGTCCGCAGGAGTCCGGCATGAACGCCTTGAGCGCCAGGATGCTGACGCGGAACCGGAGCCTGGGACCCGGGGCTGGGCCGCGGGGGTGTGGGGAGGAGCCCGCGCCTCCCCGGAAGGGAGAAGCTGCAGCAGGTAGCGCCGCGCCCTGACCGGAGCATGGGAGGAAGCGGGGTAGGGGCTGCAGGCTGGAGTCCCGGGCCGCCGCCTCCTGCAGCTGCGCGGGCAGGGGCTGCAAGGGCTGCGAACGGTTCCCACGTGCTGCCCTGCGTTCCGACCTTGCGCCCTTTTCCCAAAGGTTGCGGTCCGCAGTGGCTGGGTTTCGGACGCTCTGCTCCGCTGCCCACTTTCGCCCCGAGCAAGAAAACGCTTCCCGGCCGGGCGCGGTGGCTCACGCCTGTAATCCCAGCACTTTGGGAGGCCGAGGCAGGCGGATCACGAGGTCAGGAAATCGAGACCATCCTGGCTAACATGGTGAAACCCCGTCTCTACAGAAAAAAAAAAAAAAAAAAAACTAGAAAAAATTAGGCGGGGCCGGGCGCAGTGGCTCAAGCCTGTAATCCCAGCACTTTGGGAGGCCGAGACGGGCGGATCACGAGGTCAGGAGATCGAGACCATCCTGGCTAACATGGTGAAACGCCGTCTCTACTAAAAATACAAAAAACTAGCCGGGCGAGGTGGCGGGCGCCTGTAGTCCCAGCTACGTGGGAGGCTGAGGCAGGAGAATGGCGTGAACCCGGGAGGCGGAGCTTGCAGTGAGCTGAGATCCGGCCACTGCACTCGAGCCTGGGTGACAAAGCGAGACTCCGACTCAAAAAAAAGAAAAAAGAAAAAATTAGGCGGATGTGGTGGCAGGCGCCTGTAGTCCCAGCTACACGGGAGACTGAGGCAGGAGGATGGCGTGAACCCGGGAGGCGGAGGTTACAGTGAGCCGAGATTGCGCCACTGCACTCCAGCCTGGGCGACAGAGCCAGACTCCGTCTCAAAATAAAAAAAAAAAAAAAAGAAAACTTTTCCCTTCCCACCAGCCTGCCCAGGACTCTCCACTCCAGGCTCTGTGGGTCCCATCCCTGCCCTCCTGCAATGAACTTGCTTCCCTCAGAGAGGCTGGGTGCCAAGAACACACCCAGCCAGAAGCCTGCTCCCTCAGCTCGAGGGTGCCTCTTAGGGAAAACAGGAAAGGGCATGGCAGTCATATTTATCCTGCAGCCGTTGAGGACCTGCTGAGGACCAAGCACTGCAGTGAGCAGTGAGGGACACGACAGGGCCCCTGCGCTAGTCCCACGGGGACTTCCGCAGAATTGGCCAGAGGGGGATTCCGATAGGCACCCAGGGACCCCAGGGATAGTCCAGATGATGGCAGGAGGAACTGGTACAGCTGGGAGCAGTTAGGCGGTGATGCCAGCCAGGGTGGCAGGAGCTTTGATGCCAGGATAGAGTTCAGAGTTTATTATGACAGCAAACGGAAGTCAATTAGGAGGTTTTGTTTGTTTGTTTGGAGACAGAGTCTCACTTTGTCACCCAGGCTGGAGTGCAGTGGCGTGATCTCAGCTCACCACAACCTCCGCCTCCCAGGTTCAAACAGTTCTCCTGCCTCAGCCTCCCAAGTAGCTGAGACTATAGGCCTCCGCCACCGCAGCCGGCTAACTTTTGTATTTTTAGTAGAGATGGGGTTTCGCCATATTTGCCAGGCTGGTCTCGAACTCCTGACCTCAAGTGATCCACCCACCTCGGCCTCCCAAAGTGCTGGGATTACAAGCTTGGTCCACCGCGCCCGGCCGGCCAGGAATTTTTAAAAGGGAGTGACACAACCCGATGTGGGTGTTAACAGATTGTCTCTGGTGCAGTATAGAGGATGTATTGGGGGCCCTGTGGTAGAGGCTGTTGCTAGAGTCCTCATGAGCTAACATGGACCTTGTCAGGGTCGCTGGCATAAGGAGAGCCCACATATCCCAGACTGCAGAGGGCAGAGCACCCCAAGTGTATTAGATAATGGACAGTTGGGGCATGAATGAGGGAGGGGTAAGCTAGCAGGCGGGACGGCACCCCTACCCTCCCTTCACCTGTGGCCCCACCAGAGGGACTGGCTGGTGCTTTTTGCAGAAGCAAGGAAAAGCCACAGCCCCGTGAAGCATCGGCGGAAAGCACAGAGACTGTGTGTGGCCTATGAGGGCTTGGACAGTGAGAAAGGTGAGAAGGCTAAGTCCCTCAAAGTGCCAGTCTGGGAGCCCCAGGACTGGCAGCAACAGCTGGTCAACATCCGTGCCATGAGAAGCAAAAAGGATGCACCTGTGGACCATCTGGGGGTCGAGCACTGCTATGACTCCAGTGCACCCCCAAAGGTAGGCAGGGGCCCCATCTGCCCAGGTGACCCCCGCTGTTAGCAAGATACTTGTTTTCTCTCTACCCGGTGGCTCTTGGCTGGCACCTTCCCCTGCAGACAGCACCTTGGGAGGATGTACACCCGGTGCCCCAGAGCACTGGGCAGTGTTGCCTGCATCACTGTAGCCACTCAGCAGGTCAGGACACCGGTGGCTTAGGGCCTCATGCTAGAACTTCTGCCCAATGCAGGCGTGACCTGGGCTTTGCGTGATATCAGGGAGGAAGAGTTCCTTTTACTTCACGGTCCCAGGGCCTGGAACCTTAGACCAAGCTGAGTTCTAATCCCTGTTCTACTACCAGGTGACTTGGATACAGGCCTCTCTGAGCCTCAGTTTGCTTGTCTGTAAAGTGGGTAGTATGGGCCAAGCATAGTGATTCATGCCTGGAATCCCAGCACTTCGGGAGGCCGAGGCAGGTGGATCACCTGAGGTCAGGAGTTTGAGACCAGCCTGGCCAACATGGCAAAACCCCGTCTCTACTAAAAATACAAAAATTAGCCGGGTATGGTGGCAGGTGCCTATAATCCCAGCTACTTGGGAGGCTGAGGCAGGAGAATCACTTGAACCCAGGAGTTGGAAGTTGCAGTGAGCCAAGATCACACCACTTTACTCCTGCTTGGGTGAAAGAGTAATACTCCATCTCAAAAAAAAAAAAAATTGTTTTTAATGGGTAGTGTGATCATTCACAAAGCAATCAATAGTAGTGGCCAATGGCTGTTCAGTAGTGATGGGCCAGATATGATTGTTTTGGGGGTTTTTTGAGACCAAGTTTTGCTCTTGTTGCCCAGGCTGGAGTGCAGTGGCGAAATCTCAGCTCACCGCAACCTCCGCCTCCTGGGTTGAAGCGATTCTCCTGCCTCAGACTCCCGAGTAGCTGGGATTACAAGTGCCCACCACCACACCCAGCTAATTTTTGTATTTTTAGTAGAGACAGGGTTTCACCATGTTGGTCAGGCTGGTCTCAAATTCCTGACCTCAGGTGATCCACCTGCCTTGGCCTCCCAAAGTGCTGGGATGACGGGCGCAAGCCACCGCGCCCAGCCACATACGATTCTAAGCCCTGAGACAATTCATTTAAGCTTCACATTGCTCCAGTGAGTCAGGTACTATTTTTGTCGTGGGGGTGTAGATGACCAAACACACCCAAACCAGACCTCCCTACCCCATAGGGGGAGGCCGATGCCCCATATGTGGCCCAGGGTAACAAATGAGGGTACGTAGAGGGCATGAGGGGAGCCTGCCCCAGGGAATCACCCAGGACCTGCCATCACCCTGGTCCCTGTCACGGCACAAGCAGGTGCGCAGGTACCAGGTGCTGCTGTCACTGATGCTCTCCAGCCAGACCAAAGACCAGGTGACGGCGGGCGCCATGCAGCGACTGCGGGCGCAGGGCCTGACGGTGGACAGCATCCTGCAGACAGATGATGCCACGCTGGGCAAGCTCATCTACCCCGTCGGTTTCTGGAGGGTGAGCCCTGCCTGTGGTAACCCGGGGCCGGGTGGCCTGAGAGAGACCTTGGAAGGCTGAGGGGGGTGGCGGCGGTGCAGGAGGTGAGGGTCAACCATCTCAGGCTTGGGGGTCCCCCTGGAGCCCCCATCCCAGGCCATGGGGTCCTGGAGCCTGATGCCCAGTCCCAGCAGCTCCTTGGCCTTCCTGTTCGCATCCTCCTTTCCTTCCTCTGCCTCCCTACCTCACCACCTGCCCACCCTTCCTCACCGCCAAGACCGCCTGCCCACCCGCCTTTCCCTTTGTTTACTGCTAGCCTCCCCTGGGGTATCACCCCTCCTGTCCAGAGCCCCTCACCCTCCAGGAGGCCTGCTCCCCAACCCTGCCGAGCACTGGATGGTGGTGGGTGGATCTGTTGAAAGCAGCTTAGTGGGTGGGGCCGCTTCCCCTTGGCACCCGTGTGGGCCACAGTTTCTCAGATGGGTTTTAAATAGCCCTCTCCACTCAGGCACAGGATGGGAACCACCCGGCAGGCCTAGCAGCTGGTGGGGAAGCCCCAGCTCCAGCCCTCCTTCCTGAAGGCGCAGGTGCAGCGAAGCCCCACTCCTGGGAGCGGCTGGCCTGCTTGGACTGGCCGGGGTGCTGGCAGGGAATGACAGGCAGGGGAACCCAAGACAGACCCTACACACGTGTCATTGGCCCACACGGGTGGGAGGAGGGGGTCAGGCCTGCCTTGGGCCTCCCTGCTGCCCTCCACTTGGTCCTGCCTCCTGGAGGGCAGGGGCTGAGCTTGCACATGTCCTCAGCAGGTGCAGTTAGCTCTGGCCACCTGTGGGTCTCCTGGGGGCTGTGTCCTCCCCAGTCGGGCTATGCCCCTGCCTCCAAGGCTGAACCCACCCCTGTCTTTCAGAGCAAGGTGAAATACATCAAGCAGACCAGCACCATCCTGCAGCAGCGCTATGGCGGGGACATCCCAGCCTCCGTGGCTGAGCTGGTGGCACTGCCGGGCGTTGGGCCCAAGATGGCACACCTGGCTATGGCTGTGGCCTGGGGCACTGTGTCAGGCATTGGTGAGTGGTGCGCACCCCCAGGAGGACAGGGCTGGCTCCGGCCCACTGGCTGCTCTGGGATTCCCCACATCCTTTTGACCTGTGACTCCACTTCCAGCATCCTGATCCTCCACCCAGCCCATAGGGTCAGAAAGGTGCTCCCAGGGCTGAGCCAGGCCAGCCTCACTCAGAGACAGGCGCTGGGGCAGGAGCTCGCATGGGCTGGGCGCCTGCTCTGTGCAGAGCTCTGAGAGAGGCCCCGGAGCTAGACTCCATCTGTGCTGAATTTGGGAGAGATGTGGAGCAGGGAATTCCCCATTCGTGGGGTGGAAACACCCTGCTGGGCCTGGCCTGGGCCCAGGGCCCCTGGGAAGGCCCCTAAGGTCATCCTTCAGTTGAGAGCTGCAGGGCAAGGTGGGGTGAGCCAGGCCAAGAGGAGGAAGTGTGTTCCCAGCAGAAGGAACAGCATCTGCAAAACCATGATTCAAGAGACAGGGCCAAGAGCAGTAAGTTCTGGAATGAGATGAGGGCAGAGCGGGGAGATGAGGGCTGAGGAGGGAGGGGGAAGAGTGTCCCCTCAGCAGGTGGGGTGGGGAGGGAGGTGCTGGGGGGGATGGGGGGAGGGTGGGGAGGGAGGCGCTGCAGGGAGAAGTGAGGATAGTTGAGAGAGAGAAAGGAGAGGGTGGGGAGGGAGGCACTGTGGGGAGGGCCCTCCTTAAATCCTTTTCCCATGTCCTGGTGTCTCTTCCTGGCACCAGAGGCTTCTTGGCAGTTGGGTAAAGATAGACCCTTGGGTTTGGGGTGGGGTTGCCTCATCCTCGGCTTTGCCCAGAGGATTTGGGGCTCCTAAGGCCACACGCAGCTGGGCCCAGCCAGTCCAGAAACCAGGGCTTGGCCCTGCCCTCTGTGTGCCCCCATCCCAGGCCCCTGTGGGACTCTTGCAGGGGCCTGTGCTGGGGGGGCCTTCCAGCACTTTCTGGTGGGCAAGAGGGCCATGAGGAGCTGAGGGCCTCGGTTCTGAGCAGGGGGCCACCCGGTGAGGCTGAAGGGCTGCAGCAGCCCCAGAGAGCCAGAGCCAGGCCAGGTGCGCCGGGGCAGGGCCTCCTCCCCACGGAAGCTCCCAGCACCACCACCTGCCAGCCTCTCAACGGACACTTGAGCTTATCTGGGCAGCTGTCCTCAGCTGCCCGTGTCCCTGGGGTGCTGCATCATGGTTGGACAGGGCTGTGGGGGAAGGTCCCTGCCCGCAGCCAGGCAGGGAATGGGCTTTGGGAGTAGCAGGCACAAGAGACAGGCATGCAGGAATACCTCCCTCTCCAGGTGTCTGTGGGCCTGACCACCTGCAAGGACACCCCAGGGCTGCCTCCTGGGGGTTCCCAGAAAGAGAAACACTTCTCAGTTAAAATGTCAGAGCTGGCTGGGTACGAGGGCTGAAGCCTGTAATCCCAGCGCTTTGGGAGGCTGAGGCAGGCAGATCACGAGGTCAGGAGATCGAGACCACGGCGAAACCCCATCTTTACTAAAAATACAATAAATTAGCCAGGCTTGGTGGTGGGCACCTGTAGTCCCAGCTGCTTGGGAGGCTGAAGCAGGAGAATGGCGTGAACCCGGGAGGCAGAGCTTGCAGTAAACCAAGATGACGCCACTGCACTCCAGCCTGGGCGACAGAGCGAGACTCCATCTCAAAAAAAAAAAAAAAAAAAAAGATTAGCCGGGCGTGGTGGCAGGAGCCTGTAATTCCAGCTCCTCGGGAGGCTAATACAGGAGAATTGGTTAAAACCCAGAGACGAAAGTTGCGGTGAGCCAAGATCGCACCACTGTCTGTATCCAGTCTGGGCAACAGAGCAAGACTCCGTCTGAAAAGAAAAAAAAAAGTCACAGTCATAGATTGCTGGCTGCAGTCCCAGCTCTGCGCCTCCCGACTGAGTGACTCTGGGCCAGGCACCTGGCTTCTCTAAGCTCTGGCCACAAAGTGGGTGAAGCAGTCCTCCTCATTCACTGTCCAGGTGGGCAGGAGGCCCATACCTTGTGACGTGTCCTGACTCAGCCTTGGGTATCCTAAGAAGCATGGCCACTTCCGTGTTACAGAGGAGGAAACTGAGGCTCAGAGCCCCAAGGATGTGGCCTCTCAGGCCTTGTGGTCTCCCTACACCCTCAGACACCTTTTTGCAGGCGGCAGCGAAGGAGCTGGTGCAGGATTTGGCTTTCTCTTTGGCAAACACTGAAGGAGGAGGCAGGGCTGGGGCTGGGGCCGCAGCTGGCAGGGGCCACCGGGTGGGAGAAGGGAGCCCGATGAGCAGGCACCTGGGGTGACCAGCTGAGGGGAGCAGGAGCCAGATCCCCGGTGGACAGCAGCTGTGGCCAGCCGGGCCATGCTCCCGCTCTGTTCCTGACCGCTGCAGTGGCAGGTGCTGTGACCTCATGCCGGCCTGCTGGGCAGAGCTGTTGCCACTCAGCCTGGTGCCCAGAGCCAGTACTTATGCCAGGAGGGGCCTCAGGCCACAGGAGACAGATAGGGAAGCCTGGATGAGCCCTCCTGGGCCAGGGCCTCGTTCCTTGGGAGGCTGAGGGCTGAGAGGTGCTTCGGAGTCGGGATCCTGCCAGGCCTCACAGGGTCCTCGGGTGTCTGTAGGACCTTGTGAGGATTTACTGAACTGGCCAGTCTCTCCGGTAGGGTCTGGCCCCTAGCAAATGCTTGTCCAAGTGAGCTGTCGCTGTTATTGTGGGAAATAGAGCTCGAAGCAGAGCTGAGTCATCCACCCCCAAGCCCTGCCCGGAGCAGAGACCCCACCACCCACACACCCATCTGGCACCAGGGTTGGTGGGAATGGGTCAGCCCAGAACACAGCCCTCCCTCCCTGCCCAGGCTGGCTCAGGTGATGGGAGGGAGGCCTGCACCCCACCAGAGGGCTCAGCCCCTGCCCCAGCACCTCAGGGGCAGCCAAGATGGTCAGATGTAGGCTTGCAGCCAGGGCTTTGCGGTTCCAGTCTCTAACTGGAGGACCACGGGGGCGGTGGCAGACTTGCCTCTGGGCAGGGAGTGCACGGGCTGGGCGGGTGGAGTGTGCCCATTCACCCCACTTGCCTCTCCGCAGCAGTGGACACGCACGTGCACAGAATCGCCAACCGGCTGAGGTGGACCAAGACAGCAACCAAGTCCCCAGAGGAGACCCGTGCCGCCCTGGAGGAGTGGCTGCCCAGGTATGAGTGTGTGGGGGGCTTCCTGGCGGAGAAAAGCTCACCCTGCCCTCCGTCCGCACTGACCCAGACCCCACCCCCACAGGGAGCTGTGGCACGAGATCAATGGACTCCTGGTGGGCTTCGGCCAGCAGACCTGTCTGCCTGTGCGCCCTCGCTGCCAGGCCTGCCTCAACCAAGCCCTGTGCCCGGCCGCCCAGGGTCTCTGATGGCTGAGCAGCTCCCGCCTCGGTGCTGCTGTGGCCACGGTCTGTGAAGTGGCTTTACGCTTCAGGAAGCCACGCCTGTCGAATAAAGCTTTGGGCTGTTTGCAGATGGGATCTGGCTGATGTCTGTCTCTGAGGGGGCAGGGCACATGGGAATCACATACAAGTGTGTGTGCGTGCACACCCATGCTCGCGTGTGTGGAGCAGGGCTGCCTGGGAGGCCGGCTGGGGACGTGACAGTCTTTGCTCAGTACTCAGGGAGGAGGAGGGGGTGTGCGTGAACCTGGGAGGGAGGAAGTGAAGAGCCAGCTGCAGCCGGCTGCTGGAAGTCCACTGGGGAAGCAGCCCTAGGCAGCTGGCTGAGGACCCTGGCCCCTCATGCTAGCCATCGCCGGCCCCCAGCTTCGCAGCCTGGACACCACCAGCTCCTGAACTTCAGTGACCTCAAAGCCCAGCCTCTGCCCAGTCCCACCCCCCGTTACAGCGCTACCTGGCCTTGAAAGGGACATTGGGGACCCAGGCAGGGTGCCATAGCCTACAAGGCTTGACCTGTGACTGCTAGAGGTCGCAGGGTGAATTGGGCAAAGGGTGGCCCGTGTGGGTGTTGTGTGGAGCCAGATGGCTTCACAGGGAAGATGAAGGTGGGAGGCTGAGTCTGCCGAATAGAGAGATGGTCCTGGGCCCAGAATGTGCCACACAGCAGGGGGTGCCATGGGGTCTGGTGGGGGAGAGGGAGCGGGGATGGGAGCAGATGGACGCAGGGCAGGGGCTCAGGAATGAGACCCAGTTTCCAGCTGCTGAGACTCGGGCAGGGGGCTCCCTGGAACAGCCTCATCCCTCCACTCCCCTCACCCCGCGGGGAGGAGGCTCAGAAGAGACAGAGGCGTGTGGGCCCCAGGCAGGGCCTGTTTATTCTGAGCGCGCGCATGCACTATGGCTTAACGAGGCAACAGCGGTGCCGGTTGATCAGGGGTCGGCTCAGGGGTGCGGGGCCTGGGAGGGAAGAGCAAAGTCAACAGGGTGTCCACGGGGGAGCCCGCCAGGCAGGGCTGAGCCAGAGGCCAGGAGTCCTTCCTGGGTGCCGCTTTCACACACCTGTGTTCCCCAGGCCTGGGAGCTGCCATGCGGAAGGAGGGGCCTGTCCAGAGGCCACCCTCCTCGGGGACATGGGGCCTCCATCCTCAGGCCCCTCAGAGAACCCAGGCCCTGCACTTCAGACGCCCAGCAGGGCACAGGCGCACAGGGTAGCTGGGTGGGGAGCAGGGCCTGGCCTAGGGACCCCCCACACCAGGGCGGGTGGGGAGGGGCAGCTCCTACGGCCACATCAGGCCTCCCTGGCTTTACCTGAGGTCCCCACAAATAGGCTGGGGGCCCCAGCTCAGCCACTGGGAAGTCCCAGGGACTCCCACTCAGGACAGCTGCTGCTGAGGGGAGGGGGCAGGGAGGAAATGGTTTGCAGAGAAAGGTTTGTTTTATTGCAATTATTTAGAGCGCGTCCCAAGGGAGAGGGGAAGTCAGGGGGGTGGGGGGCTCTGGTATTAAGTGGAAACATGTGTGGAGCTGGAGATCTTTTTGGAAAAAAGCAAAAACACAAATTCCTTTCAGTCAGCAGGCCCCGGCAGAGCAGCAAAGGCCCTCACCCCGTGCTGCCCCCGCTCTGTCTCTCTCTCTCGCTCGCGCTCTCTCTCTCTCTCTGTGTCTCTGTCTCTGCCTCTCTCTCACATCTCGGGGTCTCTCTCCCCCCATCTTGCTGCCACAGGCCCCCAGTACCTGGCAGGCAGGGGCAGGATGGGGGCTCACGGGGGCTGGGGCTGATTTCTGGGCAGTGGCAGGACCACCCTCCAATCCACTGAGGCTTGGGGAGCTCGGGGCAGGCTGAGGCCCAAGGTCCGTGCAGGAGGGGTCCCAGGGCCCCGAGACAGGCAGGAAGGGGCTCAGAAGTTGCTGAAGATTTCGCGCTTCCTGTTCCAGTCCATCTGCGGCGCGCGCTTGTTGACTCGCGTGGCTCGAGCCTTCTCCTTGGCCTCGGCCGCCGTGGGGCTCAGGTGGAGGCCGCTCTCCTGGAAGGGGTCTCGCTTCCAGGCACTGCCATCCTGGGGTGAGCACGGTGCGTGGGGTGTCTGGAGTGAGCCCTAGTCCCACACCCCAGACGGGGGCCCCTCCCAGGGAACAACCAACAGAGGTTGCCTGCTGGGGTTGGGGCTGGGGTAGGGGCTCATGAGGGCTTCCTGAGCAGAGACCCCACTGCCAGGGCTGACATCTCCACAGACGCCCACCCCAAGGCCTCTGGCAGCCCCATGTGTGAGCTCAGGAGTGGAGGAGGACATCCATACCTCAGTGTCCTTGTCAGAACCAGGAAGGTCACTTCGGGACGAGCACGCAGAGCCACCATTGAGCTGGGAAACCAAGGGCAGGTTGTGGCTTCACAGACAGACACAACACCCGCACAAGCACACATGTGCACAGATGCACACGCCCCACCAGTGTGTGCTCCTCCACTCGGCAGGGGGCCCCGGGCATCTGGTGGACTCCAGATGCGGTGAGGCAGGCACTGGGCGCCCGGCAGTGACAGGCAGGTGGCCTGGCCGGCTCATGGTGCAGAGGGGGTTTGGGTGCAGGAATGGCTGGCGTGAGCAACGCCTGGGGTGAGGCTACCACCAGCTCCCTGAGGAGGCAGAGACTGGAGGGCAACTCCCTACCAGGTGGTGCTCAGGAGGGGACGGAAGGCAGCAGCCCCCACCCCAGGCGCCCCATGTGGCTTGTGTGTGGCACTGACCCAGGACGAAAACCACAGGCGCATTAAAGGGAGGTGACGGCCAGAATCGGGTGTCACTACCACACCTCGAGAAAAGGGATCTCCAGGGAGAAGGGGGCCTCTGTCGGGCCTGGGTACCCCCAGAAGCACCTTGTGTCTCGTGGGCACCCCACCTTCTCACCTGGACAGGGCTGGTTCCGTTGGTCACGGGTGATGGCAGAGGACCTGTGGGGACAGCGTGTCAGTGGCTGCTCGGCCACCACACCGCACCCACCCTGTGCCCCGGGCCGTGGCCCACCTTCCACGTGCTCCTCGGTGGGTGTGACCCGAAGCCGCTTGAAGTGCTCATCTGTCTCGGGGTCCACCACCAGCAGCCGGGCCTCATCCTCCCGTGCCTTGATGCTGGCCACCACCTCAGCGTGGCGCAGCCCCTCCACATTCTGCCCGTTCACCTGCCGCCACCAGCACGCATCAGCCCCGCCGTGGGCCCAGACAGCCCCCAATGCCGCGTGGCCAGGTGTGGCATCAAATATTCATCACAGCCACCGCCCGCCGAGGCAGCAGGAGGCGCACCAGCTCAGGTTCCCAGTGTCTCCCTCCTCCCTGCAAGGACCCAGGGCCCCAGTGTGGACAGGCATGAGGCCCCCAGCACCCTGCAGCCCTGGTACCTCAATAAGCCGGTCCTGGGCGCGGAGGCCAGAGCGGGCGGCAGGTGAGCCCAGGTCCACCGAGCGGATGTACTGGCCGGGCCGGGACTTATCACTATGCAGGTTGAACCCGTAGCCCTGAGGTCCCTTTCGCAGGTGGCAGAGCCGAGGGCGCAGCTCCCTCAGGGGCCCACTGACATCCTGCAGGTCCGAGGGACAGGGTCAGTCCCTGGCTCCAGCCTCCCACCCCCAGAGGCCACTCCCTGGTGATGCCGCCGCTGCCCAGACTCGGTACCATGCCACCCACGGGCAGGCCCAGGTCTCAGTGGCAAACACTCCGGGAACCCAGGCTGCCTGTGACAGAGATTTAGTTGTGGGAACTTGGGCAAAGCCAGTTTTCAAACCCAGAAGCCTCCCAGATGGGCCCAGCCGCCTTCCTGGGTTGCTGGGATAATTCCCTGGGCTGGAGGCCAGCGCGGTACACAGGCGGGATGGGAGAGAGCACCAGGTGGGAAGAACTGTCACTGTCGGCCTCCTGGGGCAGTTGTCCCTGAGGGCCCTGCCCGTGCGTCCCCCTGCCCCGGGTTCTCCTCCAGAGAGTGGGGCAGGCGCTCCTAGGCCAGCAGTTTTGTTTTCTCTCCAGAGGCCTCCGTGAGGCTGGCTGCGGTGGCGGCTCTGTTTGCTTTCACATTCCGGGAAAACGAGCCGCACCACCCCCGCGGGCCCAGCAAGCAGAGGCTGGGGCAGGAGCTTAGAGTGGACAGGGCACAGAGGGCCTCCTGGGGCCCAGAAGGACCCCCCCGCTACCATCCCAGGCCCTGCCCCATGTTACCTCTGGCATTCTGCAGTGGGGGTCTGGCCCAGGGGACCATGCAGGCAGGGCCAGGCCCAGTGACCACCCCCCAGCCAGGGGCCTGGCCAGGGTGCCGCGGCGGTGGCCAGTGGCTGCCCGTGCTCAGTTAAACATGGCGGTGGCCAGAGCAGGCGGGGTCAGCTCAGGTTTCCAGGGAGTGCCAGGCTTGAGGGCGTGTGCCGGGGAGAGCATGCAAGCGGGGTGAGGGGCTGCCAGGGCCCCTCCCTCACCTCCTACCTCCCTGTGTGTCCCTCAGGGACCACAGGCCAGGCCAGGGTTGGGGCAGCATGGCAAGAGGGGTACTCAGACCTCAGGAGGGCAGGTCTCCAGGCCTTAGACACCCCCGACCCCTCCAGCCACCCACCTTCAAGCTCACTCCAAACCCCAATGGACCGGAAACAGCCATGTCAGTGGCGGGGGCCGCCCTGCCAAGGGAGAAAGGGGGTCCTTCTCCACAGGGCTAGTGCCCTGTCCCCTGGGCTCGGGACCTGCCCTTGGTCTGGAACACCCTTCTCCTGTCCAGCCTGCCAGATGCCTCGTCAGGAGCCTCCTGCCCACCCTCTGAACCCTCTCTGCATGGCCACAACCCAGGCCCTATCACACCAGAAACTCCAGGGACAAGGCTGTGGCTCCTTGGCCCCGCAGGGGCTCAGCTGGGCCACGTGGGCTGAATTGGAGGGTGCAAGACCCCCAAAATCTCCAGGGCCCACCACACAGACCCACCCCTCCCCCAGACACACCTGGTGGCACAGGCACGGGGCTCTGAGGCTGACCCTGACACCTGCCCACCGAGGTGCCCCTCAGGGATGCAGTCAGAGCACAGTGCTGAGGCTGGCCTGGGACTGAGGGAAGGCGTGGGGACAGGAGCCCAGTTCAGGGGGGAGGTGGGAGTGTGACATGGGCCCAGGCGGTACAGACACGTCACACGGTCACAGACACAAGACGTCCAAACACACCTGCAAACATGCATAGCCACCCATACATGCGGCCAGCCCCACAGTGCTGGCCCGGCAGCCCTTCCCACGCCTGCACAGCGGCCTACAGGGCAGGGTTTCTCAGGGCACCAGACAGGAAGCAGGATCAGCTGGGTGTCTGGGGCCCTGAGGCCAGGCCAAGGGCCCCTCAGTGTTCTCAGGGTCATTCTGGCCACCCCTCTGCCTCTGTCCAGAAGCAGCCGTCTTTCACTCTACACGGCAAGAAGTTCTGCCTATCATCAAAGCCTAAACCCCTCATTGTCAGCAGGGTCATGGAGGCGCCAGGCACAGCACTAAACCCTCAGGTGGTGGAAGGGCTGCAATGGAGGGGCCAGGGTGGGCTGCTGGCAGCACATGGGGCGGAGCACGGGGACCCAGAGAGCTGAGGAGTTCGGGCGGGGTTCATAGCTCACATTCCTCCTCCCTGCCCTGGCTCAGCACACACTTCCTGCCGCCTCCTGCCAGGCCCTCTGGCTCCCACGGGCTCCAGGCTCCCTCCCCGCCAGTGGCCAGCACAGAGCTGGACCATCCCTGGTCCCCCAGCCATGCCTGTGTCCGGACAAAGAGGCTAGCATGGGGGTACACTGGGCGCCCCCCCAGATGGTGACGCACCAGCCCTGGCAGAGAAAGGCCTTCATTGTTGCTCAGGGACCAGCCTGCTTACATCAAGTTCCCGGAGTCCCTTCCTCCCACCCCGGGAGGCCGAGCGGCTGCTGGTTCCTCCTAGCCCTCCCTTCCTCCCACCCCACCTGACCTGTACCAGCCCCTGGGGTGGGCTCCGTGGAGGGGCTCCTGGAGCCCGGGCAGGTGGTGTGGCACTCCCGGAGCGCGCCATGGCAGCGGTACAGCGGCAGTGAGTGGCAGGCGTCCGGCCGGGGTGGCCTGAACTCTCTGGCTGACCCAGGCTGCCACCCCACTTATCTACCTCCCTCTGCGGCCCCGGCTCCCCGGGGATGGGTGGGGACGCGGGGGCTGAGTCACTCTGGGGAGAAGGGTGATGACTGAGCCCACTCCCCTGCGAAGGCTCCAGTGTGGCGCCCCCCACCCAGCTAGGTTTCCGTCCCAAGAAAGGAAGGAAGGAAGCTGCTGGAAGGCCCTGCCCTGCCCCAGGACCCAGGGCTGCGGGGACAGGGAGGAGTCCCGGCCCCAGAACACAGGACAGTCCTGCTGAGGTTCCAGAGGAACAAGAGCCATAGGAGCCCGGAAGCCCCCACAGGCACCGCGCCCTAACCACACAGCCGCCTCCCGCAGATCTGTCACCCCTCACCTGCTCTTAGCCCCCAAGGCCCTCCAGATGGAGGTGGAGACTGGGCTAGGGGCAGGGGGCAGAGGGCTCAGGGTCTGCCACCACCTCTAGGGCCTGGCACCGCTGGCCACCCATCTCTGTTTGGGGGCCGTCCCCTGTCGTCACTACTAGGATCAGCTGCACTGCAGCTGCGGCCACCCCCAGCCTGGTGTGGCCCAGGGCTGAGTCATCACTAACTAGGCCTTCATGACCCCCAAAAGGAGTGGCCAACCACATCAGTGTCCTCCCCTGCCCACCTCCCCCATCCCCAGCCAGGACAGGGGACACTGAGAACCACCCTTAGCTCCCAGGGGGCACCCAGAGTTGGGCCCTCTCCATCCTGCACCATAGCCAAGCTACATACCCTCCCAGCGCTCTGCCTCTCTGCCACCACCGCCCCCACTGGAGCCATCCCCACAAAGTAAGCTTTGCCCTCCTGGGCTCCCTGAGCATCTCAGGCATACCCTGAACCCAGGCTGAGCAGGGCAGGATCTGAACCTGCTCTGCGAGGTCAGGTGAGCCCCAATTCTTCCTGTCCATGCTGGGAGCTCAGGTGAACAAACCTCAGGGCTCGAGCCGGGTGCGGTGGCTCACGCCTGTCACCCCAGCACTTTGGGAGGCTGAGGCAGGCAGATCACTTGAGCCCAAGAGTTCCAGACCAGCCTGGCCAACATGGCAAAACCCTGTCTCTACTAAAAACACAAAAATTAGCCAGGTATGGTGGTATACGCCTGTACTACCAGCTACTCGGGAGGATGAGGCACAAGAATTGCTTGAATCCAGGAGAAGGAGATTGCAGTGAGCCAAGACCACACCACAGCACTCCAGCCTGGGTGACAGAGTGAAACTCCATCTCAAAAAAAAAAAAGAAAAAAGAAAAGAAAGAAAGAAAGAAATGAAACCTCAGATCTCAGGGGCCGGGTACAGTGGCTCACGCCTGTAATCCCAGAACTTTGGGAGGCAGAGGAGGGCAGATCACCTGAAATCAGGAGTTCGAGACCAGCCTGAGCAACACGGTGAAACCCCAGCTCTACTAAAAACACAAGAATTAGTAGGATGTGGTGGCGTGTGCCTGTAATCCCAGCTACTGGGCAGGGTGAGGCAAGAGAATCGCTTGAACCCAGACGGCAGAGGTTGTAGTGAGCCGAGAAAAAAAAGAAAAAGAAACCTCAGTTCTCGATGCCAGAAGAGAGAAGGAGAGACCCTGTTCCTTGGGTGTCCCCTGACCTCCTGGAGCCCCTGTCCCCAGCCAGACTCATGCACAAAGGGACCTGCCACTCAGGCCACCCTTTGTTCCTCTAAAAATATACCCAAAGGAAGCTCCTCCTAGGGCTTCCTGCAGCCCCCAGAGCCTGAAATAGCAGACGGGGGAAGGTCCCACCCAAGGCAAGGTGCCTCGGCCACCACACCCTCCAGATAAAGTCCGAGGGCCAGATTTTTCCACAGGAAGGTGAACCATGCATTTGTGTTCAAATCAATGGACAAACGCCTGAGGTAGAGGGGGAGCTTCCTCCTGGGGGAGGGAGGGTGCCTGGGAAAGAGGGAGGCCCCAACCCTCAACTCGGAGATAGGGGCCTGGGACCAGCCCGCTCCCCTGCAAGGCCAGCCCCCCAACCAGCCCTGGGCTGGGCACCTTGGCCCTGACCACGGCCATGGCCTGCCCTCAAGCCCCAGGAAGAAAACGGGTCCCACAGGATGGCCAGGCCTGTGCCCCCTCCCCACAGGGAATGCCGTCTCCCTGCCAAGACATCCCCCTGCCGGGCTCAGCTCCCAGGTGCAGCCAGCTCCAGGAGTGATATTTGGAAAAGGGAGAAAGTGAATGTATAGATCCCCTGCACCCTCAGAAACTCCCGATCCCACACCCCTGCCTCAGGCACGGTTCTCAGAGTGGGGTCTGGCCAACCCCTGGACTCAAATCCCCTGAAGGGATTTATTTCTTTTCTTTTTTTTTTTTTTTTTTGAGACAGTCTCACTGTGTCCCCTAGGCTGGAGTGCAATGGCAGGATCTCGGCTCACTGAAACTGCTGCCTGCCGGGTTCAAGCCATTCTCCTGCCTCAGCCTCCCAAGTAGCTGGGACTACAGGCACCCGCCACCAAGCCCAGCTGATTTTTGTAGTTTTAGTAGAGACGGGTTTCACCACATTAGTCAAGCTGGTCTCAAAACTCCTGACCTCAGGTGATCCGCCCACCTCGACCTCCCAAAGTGCTGGGATTACAGGTGTGAGTCACCGTGCCCGGCCAGGGATGTCTTTGAAAATGAAAAAAAAAGAAAGGTAGAAGAGCATGGAGACAATGCCATCAGGGCCTCCAGGAAGACAGGACAGACAGTTTCAGGCTGTTCCTCCTGGCCCCCAAGGCCTGCCAGGTGGCCCCTCCCAGCGGCCACCTAGCAGGAGGTGGAGCAGGCGGCCCCTGTACTTTTCTGGGTCTCCTGGCTGGGAGCAGGGGCAGGGGAAGGAGGAAGTGCTACCCAGCAGTAGCCCAGAAGGAACAGCAGACAGGGTCCCAGGGCCCTCCCTTGTATCTAGGGGAGGAGTGGGCTCACCTTGGAGCCGCCTGGACCCCCCAACTCCACTCCCATGCTCCCAGCCCCACCCATGCCAGGCCTGGCAGAGTGGCCTCCTAGGCTTCCCCAACCTGCAGAGGCGGCCAGCCCTCTCCCAGGCCTTCCCAGCACACAGGCTCCTTGGAGAGAGACGAGGACAGAGCCACCCAACACAGGCACGGAGCTGGGCACACGCAGACCTAGAATGTCTATTCCCAGGGCTCCTCAGCCATGAGGCTGGGGGCTGGGGAGGCGGCAGCTTGTGAGAGTGACCCCTCGATAGGGCAAGGGGCTCTGGAGTGTCCTGGAGCAGAGGAACAGGCTAGGCTGCCCTGACCCTACCCAGTTTAAAACACAGGGTGAGGGTAGAAAGAGTGGCCCCCAGCAGCCAACAGGATGATCCCTGGGGCAGAAAAGAGGACCCAAAAGGCAGAAGAGACCAAGACTTCTGGAGGCGATCAGAGGCAAAGACGGTCGCCGAGAGCCGAGAGAGCCTCTGGGAGAGGCGAGGGTGGTCCCTGCGGGCCGAGCCTGCCATACCTTCTTGCCAGTGTCGGAGCTGCAGCCACCCATGTGTGCCCAGTCTGGCTTCGGCTCCCAGGGGTCATGGGCGGGCGGGAGCCCTCGCTGGGCCATCTCCTCGGTGCAGGTCAGCTGCCGCCGGCGGAGCTCCTCATCTGTCTCCTGGTCCACTACCAGCAGCCGGGTCTGCCCCTCCACAGCCTTGATCCTCTGCACCACCTGGGGCGAATGGGTGACAGGAGCGGATCAGTGGCCCACATTCCGGGCAGCACATGGGCAATGGCACCACTCTGGGCTGGCCCGGGCGTGCAGGCGGGCGGCTGGTCTGCATGGGCGGCTGGCCGCACTGAGAGGCCTGCCGGCCCCGCCCCCCACCCCCAGACTCCAGCGGCTCCCTCCCTCTGCACCCAGGCTCCGGACACTGAGGTCCAGGCTGCAAGGGCTTCAGGGTCCTCCCAGAGCCTTGCCCTTAGCCCAGGGTCCTCTCCAGCAGGGTTGGGAAGGGGCTGCAGGGTGGGGCAGCTGGGTAAGTCCTGTCTGGAAGTAACAAAGATGGTGCACAGTGGAGCTTCAGGTTTTCAGTCTGCCTGTTAGTGTGTGCATGTGCATCCCTCTGTTTCTTTTTTTTTTTTTTTTTTTTTGAGGCGGAGTTTCGCTCTCTCGCCCAGGCTGGAGTGCAGTGGCCGGATCTCAGCTCACTACAAGCTCCGCCTCCCGGGTTCACGCCTTTCTCCTGCCTCGAGACTCCCGAGTAGCTGGGACTACAGGCGCCCGCCACCTCGCCCGGCTAGATTTTTGTATTTTTTAGTA
Organism: Chlorocebus sabaeus; assembly: GCF_047675955.1. Classification (NCBI taxonomy): domain Eukaryota; kingdom Metazoa; phylum Chordata; class Mammalia; order Primates; family Cercopithecidae; genus Chlorocebus; species Chlorocebus sabaeus. Next base: position 2,023,695 of record NC_132908.1, on the reverse strand, counting down.
GAGACGGGGTTTCACCGGGTTAGCCAGGATGGTCTTGATCTCCTGACCTTGTGATCCGCCCGTCTCGGCCTCCCAAAGTGCTGGGATTACAGGCTTGAGCCACCGCGCCCGGCCTACATCCCTCTGTTTCAAAGTCTGTGTCTGCGTCCAGGTTTGAAGGAGAGGGGTGTCTCCCTGGGCCCCACTTTGGGTGTGTCCGTGCCCATTCCTGTCATTCTCTGCCATGGGAGACTAAACCCCTGACCCCACGCCTTATGTCTACCTCCAGGCCATGACCATGGGCCCATTCCCGCTGGACCTGTGAGAAGGGGAATGGCTGGACTCCTGGCTTGGGTACACACACACAGCCAGGGAAGCAACATTCAGGTACAGCCAGCAAGGGGGAGGGGCAGTGAACAGCTATGGCATGGTGGCCGTTGGCGTGTGGGTGCAGGTGCCTGTGAAGTGTCTGGACCATGCAGGGGGCCAGCGTGCACCCGCAGAGAGAAAGCAGTGCCCATTGGGAAGCGGGCAGGAAAACGGCAGCCCTACTCCCACCTGTGGCCTGGGCTCCCCACCAGCCGCCACCAGCCGCCGGGCTCAGCAGGGGTGGTGAACAGATAGGAGGGACTGAGCCAGGCCCGTCTGTCCCCTGGCCCTCCTCTCTCCCCATGACCCAGAGTGAGACAAGAGGAACCCAGTGCCCAGCTGCCTCTTGACTATGTATCCCAAAAAAGTCACCCTAAATCTCTGGCATCAGTTTCCTCAACTGTCAAATGGGGCAGTAACTGCACCTCTTGCCCGCCTGCGGCAGAGGGGAGAGTCCACCATGGTCTGTGTGTCCAGTCCTCAGAGACCAGCACCCCAGGGCCTTGGATAAGCAGGTGTTCCCTGGGCAAGGGCGGCAACGACTATCAAACAGCAGCCAGGCCCCAGCCCTGCCAGCCCTACCCTCAATCCCTCAGGTCCAGGTCACTGGCCTGATCCCCACCTTCTTCAGCAAACAACCTTACACAGCAGACACTCTGGGTGGAAAGCTTGGGGCTGGCCCACGGCGGGACAGACAAGGCACCGGGTGAACAGGAGACCAACTCCAGGCCCAGCTGAACCAACTGCTAATCTTGAGGTTCCAGGACCAGCCATGTAGACAGGTTATGGATTCACCAGTGCTGTGAGAGACAGGGGACCTGGAGGACAAGGGGTGTGTGGACACTGGACCCCCACCAGGGTATGGAGGAAGCCCCTGGCCTGTGGGAGACAGACATACCTCAGGGGTCAGAACCCACAGAGAAAAGGCTCTGTTCTCCTTAGGCAGGAGGCAGGAGGCTTCGGCAAGTAACCCCAGCCGGGCTAAGCAGCCTCTGAGGAGGGGTAGTGCCTCTGGAGCTAAGGAACGTGGTTGCCACCAATGGCCAACTCAACCCGGTCCCAGACATACTGGCTGGGACACACTAGAGTACAGACACACAGACTCACCAGCCTGCAGACACACAGTGATGAGTACACTAACCAGGTGTGCACACACAGAGCTCAGCTCTCACATGCTCAGGAGTCCAGACCTGTACACACACACACACACACACACACACGCAGACCTGTATACTCACACACACTCCAGCACACACACAACTGCAGACACACTGATGCCCTTACTGCAACCCCTCCCGGGTACACACAGGCAGGCGCATGCACACTTGGCTGACCCCAGAGGGACCTGCACACACACGCCCAGCTGTGTTCACACGCACACGTGTACACACCTACGCAAAAGCACCCAGGTCTCCACCTTTCAGGAGGGGCCCCAGGCTGCCCAACACCCTCCTTCATGGCACACTGAGGCCAAAACGCTACCAAAGAGCGAGGCCAACGGCCAGGAGCCGCAGTGCGGGCCCCTCCCTGCCAGGATGCCCCCCCACCCCTGTGCAGGGCTGAGCTTCCTGCGCGGGGACTCGGAAGGCGCCCGGCCGCTGCCTCCTGGCAATGTCCGCGTCCTCTCCGCGGAAGCCCCCTCAGGCCCCCGTGCGACCCCCGCCCGCCCCAGAGGGACGCGCTCAGGGAGGGGGCGGCGGGCCGGGGGCGAGCGCGGGCCCCCACCTGGTGGTGCGTCTCGCCCTCCACGTTGACGCCGTTGACCTCGACCAGGCGGTCCCCAGCGCGCAGCGCGGCGGCCTCGGCGGGGGAACCGGGTTCCACGCGCCGGATGAACTGCCCGCGGCGGCCCTTCTCGCCGTGCAGGTGGAAGCCGTAGCCCTGCTCTCCGCGCACCAGGCGGCACAGGCGCGGCCGCAGTGGCTCCGGAGCGGCCATGGCGCCCGCTGCCCACCAGCCGCCCGCGGGCAGGGGCGCGGGGCAGCTCGGGGGCGGCGGCGGCGCTGGGCACCCGGCGGTGGCTTCGGCGGCTCCCGTTCGGCTCCCGTCGCCTCGGGCTCCGGCTCGGGCTCCAGCTCGGGCTGCGGCACCGCCCCCGCGCCCGCCCCTTCCCCGCCCCCGCCCCCGCCGCCCGGCCGCCCCCACCTCCGGTCGCAGCCATCCCGGCCTCCGCGGCCGGTCATCCCGAGTGGGGATGGGGGAAGGCGGCAGGGCTAGGGGAGCCCCCAGCCACCGGGACCCCTCTGTCTCGCTCCTGCTCTGGGCAGCCGCCTTGGTGCCAGCGCCTTTGCCTTCTATCCCAGGAACATTTATTGGATACCTACTGTATGCGCAGCATCGAGGCAGGTCTTGAGGTGGGCGACGGGTTGGACAAAGGGTCTCCAGGCCAAGAAACCCCCACAAAGGGGCCAAAGGGTAACAACAAGGGCCACAGCCCTCCCCACCCTCCCAGGGAAGCCCTCCCAGACCCCCTTGCCTATCTCCTCTCCACTGTGCCTGATCTGGATCCCTCCCGCAGCCAGAACTGCCCTGGCCCAGGGCAGTCTCAGGAGGGCCCAGGAGGCAAAAAGAGGTTTAAAAGTGACACGCAGCAGTCCCTCCCTGCATCCTGGGGGCCAGTAGCTTGAGACTCCCTGGCCTACCCTCCGTGTTTGGGCTATCTGCACCGCGTCCATTCCCGCCATTCTTCCCTTGGCCGGGCCGGCCCCGCTACTTGTGTCCCAGCCCATCCCAGGCCCGGACTGTGACTCTGCAGGGTAAGGAAAGGATGAGTCTCGACGGTCCACCTCCTGACATGGGCCTCCACTGACTTCTTTGGGCTCTAAGCTCTGGGTGGTGGCCAGTGTTGCACAGGCGCTGCTCCACAGTGTCCACAGGCAGGCAGCAGGCCTCCCCTCCCCTGCCGACAGCCGTCAACGTCCCTGAGCCTCTACCTGAAGCACGAGTGTCCCTCCTTCCCCAACAGGACAGTCACCACCACAGTGAAATCATTTATGCCTGAGCGCATTTTACTTGGAACAACCCTAGGGTCCTGGTCACTTCACAGACCTGCAAACAGGCCTGGAGAGGGAAGAGACCCACGAAGCTTCCTCAGCTCCCTTCGGGCCCAGGGATGTGAGATTCGGAGTCCATGCTATTCACCACCCAGCTCTTCCTCTGTCTCCAATATAGGAAGACAGCTGAGTCCAGGCACAGCCCCAGTCTGCCCTCCTCCCCAGCCCAGCCAGGCCCCCTGCACATACCTGGTTCCCAGGGGTCAGGCACAGCCAGCCCAGGCAATTCCCCATGTGAGCAGTAGAAGCAGGCTTGGCGCAGTCCTCCTCTCCCTATCCTCTCTCTGGGGCCTTGGCCTGGGCTCCCCTGCCCCCACCCAAGCACAGGGCCCGCCTCTGGGCAGTCTCCTGGGCCATGGCCCCCTGGGTGCCCATATCCCGGCAGCTGCCCCTAAAAGCCACTTAGGCTGAGGCGCCATGGCTGCTTGCCACCCCCACCCCTGCAATTCCTGGCTGAGGCTGCCTCAGGCTCCCGCCTGGCCGGCCACCTCCATCTGTCTGTCTGCATGTCCAGAGGCTGCCTGTCTGACCTGTGGCTGGCCTCCCCGGACACAGCCTGGTGCTGCCACCCGTGGAGTCTGTGAAGGACAGTGTGACCCACCACCACGCACCCCACACACCACACCTGTTTGGGCTCAGGAGGTCATCCCACACCAACCAGGGCCTCCCACAACCTGGCAGGCTGTAGCTTCGTGGCCACACTAGAGTTGAGGGAGGTGGCTGGATGGGAGGCACCAGCAGCCCCAGGTCCCCTGGGTAAGGGGGCTTGCAGAGCTTACCCCCCTGGGTGGGGCAGATCCCTGATCAGCCTTGGGCATACACTAGCCTTCCCTGGCCCAGGACTCAGCCAATTCCTCCTCCCAGTGACTGAAGATGGGATGGGGGGCCAGGAGCAGTGTCTCACGCCTGTAATCCCAACACTTTGGGAGGCCGAGGCGGGTGGATCACCTGAGGTCAGGAGTTTGAGACCAGCCTGGCCAATGTGGCAAAACCCCATCTCTACTAAAAATACCAAAAAAAAATTAGCCAGGCATGGTGGCAGACACCTGTAATCCCAGCTACTGGGGAGGGTGAGGCAGGAGAATCGCTTGAACCCAGGAGGTGGAGGTTGCAGTGAGCTGAGACTGCATCATTGCACTCCAGCCTGGGTGACAGAGCAAGACACCATCTCAAAAAAAAAAAAAAATTAATAAAAATTTAAAAATAAATAAATAAAAGATGGGATGGAGAACAGCATGGCGGAGGGAAGGGCCACCAGGGACATGAGGTCACAACTGGGGCCAGGAACCAAGGAAGTATCACACGACACTCTACCGCTACAAAGTAACAAAGGAGTCCCCAAAGCCAAAAAGGGCTGAGGAGGGTAACAGAGTAGCAAAGGATCAGGCAACAAAGGAAGTGGGCCTGGCAAAGCGGGGAGCAGGAGGAATGAGGCAGCCAGAGAGGAACCGGAGGTCACAATTTCAGAGGAGGTGCAGAGTCAGAGGGGACAGTGAGTCCAGGGGCCTGGAGGAACAGGCAAGGAAGGGTGACCCAGCAGCTCTCAGGGCCAAACCCTCCCACGCCTCTTCTCCAGCCAGCCCCCGGAAGCTCTCAGCCCTGGTCCAAGGCTGACCTTGGCCCCTACGGGTGCTGTGCTGGAGGCAGAGGAAGGCGAAGGGAAGCGCCTGGGCAAAGGTGTTCAGGGGCCGCCAAGTGCTTGGTGTCTCAAAGAAAGGGCTAGGGAGGTGGGCAGGAGGCAGTAGGGTCGGCATGGAGAGGAGGGTGGACTTTATTTTGCTGCTTCTGTGGAGTGCAGATGGGGTGATGTGGGTTCCCAGGGTAGCAGCAGGAGGGAAGAAAGTCAAGTCAGGGGCAATCAGAGGCTTGGGGGATTCCCCACTCTCCACCCAACCCCCTTTCCCCACGCCTGCCAGCATGCTACCCAGGCATGAGTCCTATCCAGCAGAGAGAGAGGTCTCAGCTGTTCCCCTGGGCTGTCCGTGGGGGGTCCACCGGGGTGGGGGCGCCCCTGCACTCCTGTTTCTGCAGGACCTTTCCTCCAGGCCTTGAACCCCCATCCCTCCAGCAAGGTCCCAGCGATCTCAGGGAGCCCGAGCCTGGGCCTGGACAGAGGCTCTGGGATGTGGCCGTGGCCTGGAGCGCTGTCTGGGGGTGGGACCACTATTCCGACGCCCGGTAATGGTCCAGAGCTGCTCAGGCAGGCGCTGCTTTCTGATGGACATTAATGGTCCTGCAAGCATAACCAGACCGCGCCTAGGGCCTCTTCCCTCAGGCTGCACCGTGCCTCTCTTTAGATTCCGAAACTGGAGCAGGCGGGGCCAGCGCGACAGAAGGAGGTGACCAAAAGAGACCCAGAGAGGAGGAGAGGGGAGGTGGGGACTGCGACGACCGAAGAGGGAGGGAGGGGCAGGAAACCGCTGCCGCCGACGGGGCGGCCCCGCCCACCCGCTGTGGTCCCGCCCACTGCGGCCCGCCCATTGCTGGAGGCGCGGGGCGGAGGCTACCGCCCAGAACGGTAGCCGCGCAGCGCCACCTGGTCAGAACTGGTGGCACTGCATCGTCCGAGGAGCTGTCCACTCGATCCAGTCCTGTGGGGTGGGGACTGGGGTGAGGCTGGCGCCCTAGGGCTGGTTGCGCTGCAGGGGAATAAGGGTGTGGATCTGGGGAGGCAGAGAAGCCCCTCATCGGCTCTGCCTCCCCATCTTGGACCAGGCAAGCACCAGGGAACATTACTGAAACCTCCCCCCGCCCCCGCAAAAACTGGGCTTTGAGCACCTTGGCATTTGCAAGGGGAGGCCAGAGCTGAAGCAGCTCCAGGAAGAACATTTAACCCAGCCTTGGGCCCTGGAGTCCTCCTTCCGGGAGGGAGGTCCCGGGCTGTCCTGGAATCTGCAGTCTGGAGCAGGCGGGTGGGAAAAGGGAGGAGGCAGTGGGAGGGGCAGTGAGAGCAGACACGGCATGGGTATCATCCCATAGGCAGTGGGGAGCCCTTGAGGCGTGGTGTGGGGGTGACAAGGTCAGGACATCCATGTTCTTAGAGGTCAGGTTCAGTGAGGAACAGCGGCAGGACTGGGAAGGAATGAGTTCGCAGGGAGAATGAGTTGTCCTGTGAGGTGTGTGACCACCTCTTCACCCAGCACAGAGCCGGAGGGAGGGCTAGATGGAACGAAGGGCTCCATGTAAGAATTGGCTGGTGAGGCCGGGCGCGGTGGCTCAAGCCTGTAATCCCAGCACTTTGGGAGGCCGAGATGGGCGGATCACGAGGTCAGGAGATCGAGACCATCCTGGCTAACACGGTGAAACCCCATCTCTACTAAAAATACAAAAAAATTAGCCGGGCGTGGTGGCAGGCGCCTGTAGTCCCAGCTACTCGGGAGGCTGAGGCAGGAGAATGGCGTGAACCCAGGAGGCGGAGCTTGCAGTGAGCCGAGATAGTGCCACTGCACTCCAGCCTGGGTGACAGAGCAAGACTTCGCCTCAAAAAAAAAAAAAAAAGAATTGGCTGGTGAGGCTCACGCCTGTAATTCCAGCACTTTGGGGGACCGAGGCGGGAGGATCACCTGAGATCGGGAGTTCGAGGCCAACTTGACCAACATGAAGAAATACTGCCTCTACTGAAAATACAAAATTAGGCGGGCGTGGAGGCGCATGCCTGTAATCCCAGCTACAGGCTGAGGCAGGAGAATGACTTGAACCCAGGAGGCAGAGGTTGCAGCAAGCCAAGATCGCACCATTGCACTCCAGCCTGGGCAGCAAGAGGGAAACTCTGTCTCAAAAAAAAACACAAAAATTACGAAAAACAAAAAACAAAACAATTGGCTGGTGGGCCAGGTGCCCTGGTTCATGCCTGTCATCTCAGCACTTTAGGAGGACAAGGTGGGCGGATTCCCTGAGGTCAGGAGTTCAAGACCAGCCTGGCCAACATGGCGAAATTCCATCTCTATTTTAAAAAATACAAAAATTTGGCCGGGCGCGGTGGCTCACGCCTGTAATCCCAGCACTTTGGGAGGCCGAGATGGGTGGATCACGAGGTCAGGAGATCGAGACCATCCTGGCTAACACGGTGAAACCCCATCTCTACTAAAAATACAAAAATTAGCCAGGCGCGGTGGCGGGCGTCTGTAGTCCCAGCCACACGGGAGGCTGAGGCAGGAGAATGGCGTGAACCCGGGAGGCGGAGCTTGCAGTGAGTGGAGATTGCGCCACCGCACTCCAGCCTGGGCGACAGAGCGAGACTCCGTCTCAAAAAAAAAAAAAAAAAAAAAAAATACAAAAATTAGCTGGGCTTGGTAGTAGGCACCTGCAATCCCAGCTACTGGGGAGGCTGAGAATCATCTGAGCCGGGGAGGCAGAGAGGTGGAGGTTGCAGTGAGCCGAGATAGTGCCTCTTCAGCATGGGCTGGAGACTCTGTCTCGGAAAAAAAAAGAAAAAGAATTGAAGGAGTGGAGATAAAAAGAGCACCTACATTTGGGAGAAGGACACACCTTGGAGATGGAAAAGACCTACCAGCGAGGGGAGGTGGGGCTTCCAGGAGCAGGGGTGGGGGGCTGGTTCCACAGGGGCATCCTAAAGCCAGGCCCAGGACCACCCCTCCCCCAATCCTTCCTGGGTGGCCCCAAGGGGGGACCCTGCCACATGGCTACGGGAGGGTTCCAAGGGTGGGCTGCATCAGGGCATGTGACCTTGGTGGTTTGGGGTCCAGGACAGTTGTTGCAGTCCCAGGGCAGATTAGAGAGGGTTGAAAAGGGAGAGTGAGGGAGGAGGGGCCCAGACCCTTGGGAAGGGAACTGGAGGGGGCCTGGTGGACGGAGGTCCTCGGTATTCAAGATGGCAGGGCACATGTATGTGGGGGGGCTGGAGCCAGTGACCAGAAGGGCATGCAGAGAGGGATAAAAGGTAGAGGAGCAGCTGGGCACGGTGGCTCATGCCCATAATCCCAGCAATTTGGGAGGCCAAGGTGGGCGGATCACCTGAGGTCAGGAGTTCAAGACCAGTCCAGCCAACATGGTGAAACCCCGTCTCTACAAAAATACAAAACTTAGCTGGGCATCATGGTGGGTGCCTGTAGTCCCAGGTACTCAGGAGGCTGAGGCGGGAGAATCACTTGAACCCGTGGAGGTGGAGGTTGCAGTAAGCCAAAATCGCGCCACTGCACTCCAGCCTGGGCGACAAAGGGAGACTCCGTCTCAAAAAAAAAAAAAAAGAAAAGAAAAAAGCAAGAAGCAAGGTGGGGCTCAGGTGGAGGGGCCCCTCCTCCAGGGGCATGACCCAGAAGAAGGGGACCAGGGGTTCTTAATCCTCTGCGGAAGACTTTGGCTAAGGGAGAAAGGGGGTGCCAGGAGATCCAGGTTTGAAATGAATGCTGAGTGCCCGGCGCTTCCCCTGGTCGGCGAGGGAGGGGCCCGTGACATTTGCCAGGGCGTGGGCGCGCCTGTCTGCGCCCTGAGCTAGACGGCAAAGTACACAGGCAGACGAAGGGGTCGCTCGCGGGGGCGCAGGAGTCAGGCGGATTTTATTGACCGGACGGCAGGCCGGGGCAGTGAGCGGCTCCTGGAAGCTGCGGCGACTCCTCCTGGGTCAGACGCGGAGGCGCCGCAGGCGGGGGAACGCTGTCAGGACGGTCTGGGGACCAGGCGGGGCCGGCCAAGGCGGTTTGCTGCGGGGACCACGGCGGGGCGGGAGACGTCTCTCGGAAGTCGCTAGCGAGAGCAGAGCAAGGCCGTGGGGAGGAGGCTGTGGCCCTCCACCGCCACCCCCGGGTGCCAGGGTCGAGCCTGCCCAGGGAAAACTTTTCTGGGCGCGGAGCGGGGGATGGAAGGGCCCGAGGGTGCCCCCTGAACACGCGGCTCCGTGCTGCGGCTCAGACCTCCTGAGACCCCTTTGCCCGCGGCGGTCCAGGCCTCCTCCCCTCTCACGTACCTGGCCGGCTCCGCTGAAGTCCAGGGACACCGGTTTGAGCGCAGGCTCCGGGGCGCGCGGGCTCCGGGGCGCACGGACAGGGATCCCTGCCTCGGAGCTCCTGCGTCGCGTCTCCCACAGCTCCTGAACCCACGAGGGCAGCAGGAGAGGAGCCTCGCGGGCGGCGGGTCCGGGGGAGAGGTTGTCCCCGGTCAGGGGGCCGGCGGCCGCGCGCAGCGCGCGGCGCCACATATAGGGTGAGCGGCGCAGCCCCATGAGCAGGCCAGCGGCGCGGCCCACCGTGTGGTAGCGGGGACTCGCCACTTGCTTGTACCACGCTCCGGCGGGCAGCGGCAACAGGAACAGGAGCAGCGACAGTGCCAGCCGCGGCCGGCTCGCGGGAGCCCCCCGCTTCCCAGGGCCCCGCGCCAGGGTGCTCGCGTCGACGGCCGCCCGGCGGGGCGGGCGACGAACCGGCTCAGCTGGGTTTGGGCGCGCAGTGGAGTCGGGACGCCAGGTACCAAAGCGCAGGAGGCTGGAGGCAAGCCGTGGGTCCCCTTGCGAGCCCAGCTATAACCGTTCGTGGCCCCGCCTTGTTCCGCCCCCGCAGTACTGCTGGGCTTCCCAGATGGGAGGAGGGACGGAGGAAGGAGAGGGAACCCTGGCAGCTGGCGGGGGACGTGGGTACCTGAGCATCTCACTGAGTGGGCCGCTGGCTGGAACTGTGCTCCTCTGGGGGAACACGTTCCATTCTCTCCCTGCTCAGCCTCCTCCCCCCAGGAGTGGAAGTGCCAGGGAGAGGGTACTGGGAACACTGATGAGGGAGTAGGGCTGAGGGATGCCCCTTTAGGCAGACTCCTGCAGGTGGGACAACAACAGAGCGAAGGCCCAGGTACAGGCAGAGCTACAGTGGCTATCGCAGGAGGGCTGTCAGGGGCTTTCAGCACCATTGAAGACCCCCCTGGGTGACTCCCCACAAGAGTTGTCCCTTGTCCTTGCCTAGCATGGCTCCCAAAGCTGTCCCCACACTCTGTCCTGTCCACTGCCACCCCCAGCTTCTCCCCACCAACCTGTCTCCCCGCAGAGCTAGACAGAGGCTTAGAAGCCTCACATTGGCCACACCAAGCCATCCTTGGGGTCTGTGGTTCTGCGAGGCCTCCAGGAGAAAGAGTCAGCCCCTCCTTGAACCTGTAGCCCTGGAGGGGCAGGACAAGGCCTTGCAGACCTCCAGTGTCTCCTCTCTGGTGATGGTCCCCTAAGATCACTTTATCCAGCGAGTCTCAATTTTTGTCTAAACCAACAGCCTGTGACTTTGCCTGCCTCTGTGCGTCTGTGCCTACAGCATCATTCCCTCCTTCTCAGCCTGGCTAACACCTACTCATCCTTCAGGACTCCACTTAAATGGCCCAGGTCCTTGGCTGGGCGCGGTAGCTCACGCCTGTATTCCCAGCAATTTGGGAAGCCGAGGTGGGCGGATCACCTGAGGTCAGGAATTCAAGACCAGCCTTGCCAACATGGTGAAACCCCATCTCTACGAAAAATTAAAAAAATTAGCTGGGTGTGGCGGCAGGCACCTGTAATCCCAGCTACTTGAGAGGCTAAGGCAGGAGAATTGCTTGAACCCAGGAGGCGGAGGTTGCAGTGAGCCGAGATTGCACCATAGAACTCCAGTCTGGGAAACCAGACGAAACTCTATCAAAAAAAAAAAAAAGAAAAAAAGGCACAGGGCCAAACAATCCCTCAGAATATACTTCTGTGCCCACCTGGGCTTAACAGCCCCCTCCCAGAGGGCAGAGCCTGACACACTCTTTCCTGACCTCCCAGGAAGGGTGAATCCAGCCCTCCCCCAGCAATCATGCCAGTCATGGGGCAGCCCCGGGTCCCAGACATCAGGGATCTCGTTTTGGGTCATGATAAACTATCTCATCTTGACCTCCAGATAATGCCATGAGTGAAATTATTATTGACTCCACTCACTAACTAGCGAACTGAGGCCCAGGGAGAACTGACCTGCCCCAGATCATGTTGGGTAAATGGTGGAGGTTAGATATATCCTAGCCCCTGAGCCCAAGAGCCTCAGCTTGGGGGAACAGGGTACCCCCATCCAGAGAGGCACAGAAGGGCTGGGGGCAGGCTGGGCACGTTAGCTCATGCTTGTAATCCCAGCACTTTGGGAGACCAAGGCAGGTGGATTGCTTGAGGCCAGGAGTTCAAGGCCAGCCGGTCCAACATGGCTGGTCTAATGGAGATGGAGAAACCCCATCTCCATTAAAAATACAAAACTTGCCGGGTGCAGTGGCTCATGCCTGTAATCCCAGCACTTTGGGAGGCTGAGGGAGGAGAATCACTTGAACTCGGGAGGCAGAGGTTGCAGTGAGCCAAGATGGGACCACTATACTCCAGCCTGGGCAACAGAGCAAGACTCCATCTCAAAAAACAAACAAACAAAACAGAAGGTCTGGGACAGAGCCCGACTCCTGCTCCTGAGGCGTGAGGGTCCCCAGTGGATCTGGTGAGTCCGAGGAGGTTTGAAAGCAGCAGCCCTCCCCACAAAGGCCACACTGAAGTGGTGAGACACCAGCCCTGCTTCACAGTCGCAGCTGAGGGGAAGAGGATAGGGGCCTCGGCCTCTCCTGCCTCAGTTTCCTCATCTGTAAACTGGGGGTGAAAACAGTGGCCACTTCATCATCTCCTCGGCATTGGTAATCCAGTGGTGGGTCTGGGAGCTGAACCGTGCCTGGTACCCAGTAGGCACTCAATAAGCGCTGTGGCTAGGATCTATCCTTGCTGCGCCAGAGGCTGACCACCCCCAGCCTGTCAGGAAAACACCGTGACAGGGACAGAATGGGGGATGCAGATGGAGCTGTCTGTGCCGACTGGAGGACCCCCGGGACCAGAGGCTCTGCAAAAAGCTGTCCCCGCCGCACTCCCCTGGGGCCCCTTGTCCTTGAGAGCTGCCTGGAGTGTGTGGTGGGCGGGTAGTGCAGCACGACATGGGCCAGAGCCAGGCCCCATCAGGGTCCCTTGGCGCTGCCACCCACTCCTGGCTAAGAGGACGTGGGCGTCTCTGGACCCCTGGGGGGACTTCAGCCAGTCTGGGGAGGGTCCAGGATGCCCCCTGGAGGTGGCCCAGGGAGCTTCTGCAGGGGGAAACTGCAGAAATTGATCAATGAAGGTCTGTGCTGGGATGGAAGTCCCTGTGACAGAAAATAGAAGTAGAGGCTGGGCACGGTGGCTCACGTCTGTAATCCCAGCACTTTGAGAGGCTGAGGCGGGTGGATCACCTGAGATCAGGAGTTCGAGACCAGCCTGACCAACATGGAGAAACCCCGTCTCTATTAAAAACAAAATTAGTCGGGCATAGTGGCACATGCCTGTAATCCCAGCTACTAGGGAGGCTGAGGCAGGAGAATTGCTTGAACCTGGGAGGCAGGGGTTGCTGTGAGCCGAGATCGCACCACTGCACTCCAGCCTGGGCAACAAGAGTGAAACTCCTTCTCAAGAAAAAAAGAAAAGTAAAGAAAAAGAAAACAGAAGTAGAAGTAGAGCTGTAACAGCATAGTAAATCTCAAAACTGCAATGGTGTACAATGAAAAAAACTCCTTGCAGCACAGTAGGTTCCACGTGCTGCCATTTTCTGAGCTTCAATGCCAGGAGTGGGAGCTGCAGTGCCTCACACCTATAATCGCAGCACTTTGGGAGGCCAAGGCGGGCAGATCACCTGAGGTCAGGAGTTCAAGACCAGCCTGGCCAACATGATGAAACCCCATCTCTACTAAAAATACAAAAATTAGCTGGGCATGGTGGCCGGCGCCTGTAGTCTCAGCTACTCTAGAGGCTGAGATAGGAGAATCGCTTGAACCCAGGAGGCAGAGGCCGCAGTGAGCAGAGATGGAGCCATTGCACCTCAGCCTGGGCAACAGAGGAAGGCTCCTTCTCAAAAATGAACAAAACAAAAAAAACCAAACCGGCTGGGCGTGGTGGCTCACACTTGTAATCCCAGCACTTTGGGAGGCCAAGGCAGGTGGATCCTGAGGTCAGGAGTTTGAGACCAGCCTGGCTAACACAGTGAAACCCTGTTTTACTAAAAATAGAAAAATTAGCCAGGTGTGGTGGCAGGCGCCATAGTCCCAGCTACTTAGGAGGCTGAGGCGGGAGAATCACGTGAACCCAGGAGGCAGAAGTTGCAGCGAGCCAAAATTGCACCACTGCACTCCAACCTGGGCGACAGAGCTAGACTGTCTCAAAAAACAAAACAAAAACAAAACAAACAAAAGTAAGTAGTGGCTCCTCTGCCTTGTTTATTGCTGTGGCCCACGGGAGTGAGAGTCGCCGGACGCAGGGAAAGGCCACTGGGAACAGAGGCACGGGGAGGTGTCTGTTGGGTGGGGTATGCAGAACACACGGCGGGGGAGCCCAGGGCTGGGTTAGAGGAGCAAAACATAGAACCTTAAAGGTGCCTGTGGGCTCCCTTTCCAGGCGGCAGGAGGAGGTCCTCTGCGTCCTGCCCATCCTGGTGCCCAGGGGAGGGGGCCTGGTGACGAAGGCTTCCTTCTCTCCGCCTCCAGAGATCTAAAGCCACAGCTCTCCTTGGGGAGGAGGTGATGAGAGCCGGCCCTGCTTCCTGAGACTCACCTCTCAGTTCCTTGATACCAGTGTCCTGCCTGGAAATCCATAAGACGCTTAAGGCCCGGACCATGCCTGCCGCAGGCACAAAGCCTGGCCCCGAACAGGAAAGCCCTGGTAAGGAGGAGATTAATGAGCAAATCTGTTTTGTTATCTTTAAAATTATTGGCCAGGGCGTGGCATGGTGGCTCACGCCTGCAATCCCAACACTTTGGGAGGTCAAGGCGGAGTTAAGAGACCGGTCTGGGCAATATGGTGAAACCCCATCTCTACCAGAACAAACGACGACAAGATAGATATATTAGCTGGGTGTGGTGGTGCACGCCTGAAGTCCGAGGCAGAAAGATCCCTTGAGGCCTGGAGTTTGTAAGACTGCAGTGAGTTGGCCGGGCGCGGTGGCTCAAGCCTGTAATCCCAGCACTTTGGGAGGCCGAGACGGGCGGATCACGAGGTCAGGAGATCGAGACCATCCTGGCTAACACAGTGAAACCCCGTCTCTACTAAAAAAATATAAAAAACTAGCCAGGCGAGGTGGCGGGCGCCTGTAGTCCCAGCTACTCGGGAGGCTGAGGCAGGAGAATGGCATAAACCCAAGAGGCAGAGCTTGCAGTGAGCTGAGATCCAGCCACTGCACTCCAGCCTGGGCGACACAGCGAGACTCCATCTCAAAAAAAAAAAAAAAAAGACTGCAGTGAGTCGTGATAGCACCACTGCACTCCAGCCTGGGCGACAGACCCTGTCTCAAAAAGTAAATACATAGCTCAGGCTCAGTGGCTCATGCCTATAATCCCAACAGTTTGTGAGGCTGAGGTGGGCGGATCACTTAAAGTCAGGAGTTCAAGACCAGCCTGGTCAATATGGTGAAACTCCATCTTTACTAAAAATACAGAAAAATTAGCTGGCTGTTGTGGCGCACGCCTGTAATCCCAGCTACTCGTGAGGCTGAGGCACAAGAATTGCTTGAACGTAGAAGGCGTAGGTTTCAGTGAGCCGAGATCGCGCCACTGCATTCCAGCGGCAGAGCGAGACTCCATCTCAGAAAAAAAAAAATAAATAAATACATTAAATAATTGGCCAGGCCCAGTGGCTCACTCCTGTAATCCCAGCACTTTGGGAGGCCGAGGTGGGCGGATCACGAGGTCAGGAGATCGAGACCATCCTGGCTGGCACGGTGAAACCCATTTCTGCTAAAAATGCAAAAAAAAATTAGCCCGGGCGTAGTGGCAGGCGCCTGTAGTCCCAGCTACTTGGGAGGCTGAGGCAGGAGAATGGCGTGAACCTGGGAGGCGGAGCTTGCAGTGAGCCGAGATCATGCCACTGCACTCCAGCCTGGGCGACAGAGTGAGACTCCGTCTCAAAAAAAAAGAAAAAGAAAATAATTATAATAATAATTAGGGCTGGGCCCGGTGGCTCGTGCCTATAATCCCAGCACTTTGGGAGGCTGAGCCAGGCGGATCACAAGGTTAAGAATTCAAGACCAGCCTGGCCAACATGGTGAAACCCCATCTCTACTAAAAATATGAAAATTACCTAGCCATGGTGGTGCGTGCCTGTAATGCCAACTACTTGGGAGGCTGAGGCAGAAGAATCACTTGAACCTGGGAGGCAGAGGCTGCAGTGAGCCGAGATGGTGCCACTACACTCTAGCCTGGGCCACAGAGCAAGACTCCGTCTCAAAACAATAAACAATAAAAAATAAATAAATAAAATAAGGCCAGACACAGTGGCTCACGCCTGTAATCCCAGCACTTTGGGAGGCTGAGGTGGGCGGATCACGAGGTCGGGAGATCGAGACCATCCTGGCCAACACGGTGAAACCCCGTCTCTACTAAAAATACAAAAAAATTAGCTGGGTGTGGTGGTGGATGCCTGTAGTCCCAACTACTCAGGAGGCTGACCCAGGAGAATGGCGTGATCCCGGGAGGCGGAGCTTGCAGTGAGCCAACATTGCGCCATTACACTCCAGCCTGGGCGACAGAGTAAGACTCCCTCTCAAAAACAAAAATAAATAATAAATAAAATAAAATAATTAATGTTGTCAAGGCAACATACGTTATAAATCAAAGGCTGCTTGCTATAAGAGAACAAAGCTATCCCTGCCCACCCTTCACACACTGGTCCTGCTCTCCAGAGACAGCTGCTTCCAACTCTTTTAGCTGTTTCTTCTAGTAATTATCTCCAGATGTTTGAATCATAAGCGTAACTGCCATTTTTGTTTTGTTTTGTTTTTTTTGTTTTTTTTTTTTTTTTTGAGACGGAGTCTTGCTCTGTCGCCCAGGCTGGAGTGCAGTGGCCAGATCTCGGCTCACTGCAAGCTCCGCCTCCCGGGTTCACGCCATTCTCCTGCCTCAGCCTCCCGAGTAGCTGGGACTACAGGCAACCGCCACCTCGCCTGGCTAGTTTTTTTTGTAATATTTAGTAGAGACGGGGTTTCACCATGTTAGCCAGGATGGTCTCGATCTCATGACCTCGTGATCCACCCATCTCCGCCCCCCAAAGTGCTGGGATTACAGGCTTGAGCCACCGCGCCCGGCCTGTTTGTTTTGTTTTTGAGACAGAGTCTCGCTCTGTCACCCAGGCTGGAGTACAATGGTGCGGTCTCTGCTCACTGAAACCTCCGCCTCCTGGGCTCAAGCGATTCTCCTGGCTCAGCCTCCCAGATAGCTGGGATTACAGGTGCCTGCCAACACGCTTGGCTAATTTTTGTATTTGTAGTAGAGACAGGGTTTCACCATGTCAGCCAGGTGGGTCCCGAACTCCTGACCTCAGGTGATCTGCCCACCTCGGCCTCCCACAGTGCTGGGATTACAGACAAGAACCACCGCGCCCGGCCAGAAACAGAAAAACTCTTAGCTGTAGCACTACTGACCTTTGGAATCCTGTGCACTGACAATGTTTAGCAACATCTGTGGCCTTCACCACTTTATGTACGCAGAATAATAGCCCCCCAAAGATGTTCACCCCCAATCCCTGCAACCTGTGAATATTTATGCCACATAGTAGGAGGGAATTAGGCTGTAGATAAAATGTTTTCTTAGAGGCAGTGTCTCACTATGTTGCCCAGGCTGATGTGTACTGGCTATTCGCAGGCATGATCCCACTACTAATCAGCACAGGAGTTTTGACCTACTCTCTTTCCAAACTGGCCCAGTTCCCCCCTCCTAAGGCAACCTGGTGGTCCCCTGCTCCCAGGAGGTCACCGTATCGAGGCCAAACAGTGCAGACACCTGGTTGACATAGGCCGCTATATCCTCAGAACTCCTGGACTCAATCCTCCTGCCTTGGCCTCCCGAGTAGCTGAGACTACATGTGCGCACCACCGCACCTGGGAATATAAAATTAAGGCTGCTAATTAGTTGGCTTTTTTTTTTTTTTTAGAAACAGAGTCTTGCTCTATCACACAGGCTGGAGTGCAGTGGCGCAATCTCGACTTACTACAACCTTTGCCTTCTAGGTTCAAGCGATTCTCCTGCCTCAGGCTCCCAAGTAGCTGTAATGATAGGCACCCACCACCATGCCCGGCTAATTTTTGTACGATTAGTAGAGATGAGGTTTCACCATGTTGGCCAGACTGGTCTCAAACTCCTGACCTCAAGTGATCTGCCTGCCTCAGCCTCCCAAAGTGCTGGGATTATGGGTCTGACCCACAGTGCCCGACCTAATTTTTGTATCTGTAATACAGACGAGGTTTTATCATGTTGGTCAGGCTGGTCGCGAACTCCTGACCTCAGGTGATCTTCCCGCCTTGGCCTCCCAAAGTGCTGAGATTTCAGGCGTGAGCCACCGCGCCAGGCCAGCTGGCTTTAATAGAAGCAGATTAGCAGCCAGGCGCAGTGGCTCACACCTGTAATCCCAGCACTTTGGGAGGCCGAGACAGGTGGATCACCTGAGGTCGGAAGTTCACCCTGACCAACATGGAGAAACCCTGTCTCTACTAAAATTACAAAATTAGCTGGGCACGGTGGCACATGCCTGTAATCCCAGCCACTCGGGAGGCTGAGGCAGGAGAATTGCCTGAACCCGGGAGGCGGAGGTTGCGGTGAGCTGAGACTGGGCCATTGCCCTCCAGCCTGGACAACAAGAGTGAAACTCCATCTAAAAAAAGAAAAAGGGCGCGGTGGCTCACGCCTGTAATCCCAGCACTTTGGGAGGCTGAGGTGGGCAGATCACAAGATTAGGAGATCAAGACTATCCTGGCTAACACAGTGAAACCCCATCTCTACTAAAAACACACAAAAAATTAGCCGGGCGTATGGCAGGTGCCTGTAGTCCCAGCTACTCGGGAGGCTGAGGCAGGAGAATGGCATGAACCCGGGAGGCGGAGCTTGCACTGAGCCGAGATCGCGCCACTGCATTCCAGCCTGGGCGAAAGAGTGAGACTCCGTCTCAAAAACAAACAAGCAAAACAAAACAAAAAAATAGAAGCAGATTAGCCTGGCTTATCCAGATAGGCCCACTGTAATTGCAAGGGCTCTCAAGGGTGGAAGAGGGAGGTGAAGTCAGTGAGGGAATTGGGATGAAGATGGAAGTAGACCTGTAGTCCCGGAACTTTGAGAAGCTGAGGCGGGTGGATCCCCTGAGCTCAGGAGTGCAAGATTAGCCTGGCCAAAATGGTGAAACCCTGTCTCTGCTAAAAAATTCCAAAAATTTGGTTGGGCACAGTGGCTCATGCTTGTAATCCTAGCACTTTCAGAGGCTGAGGCAGGCTGATCACCTGACATCAAGAGTTTGAGACCAGCCTAGCCAATCTGGTGAAACCCCATGGCTGCTAAAAATACAAAAATGGGTCAGACACAATGGCTCACGCCTGTAATCCCAGCAGTTAGGGACGCTGAGGTGGGTGGATCACCCGAGGTCGGGAATTTGAGACCGGCCTGATCAACATGGAGAAACCCTGTCCCAAAATGCAAAATTAGCCAAGTGTGGTAGTGCATGCCTGTAATCCCAGCTACTCCGGAGGTTGAGGTTGAATCGCTTGAACCCAGGAGGCAGAGGTTGCAGTGACCTGAGATTGTCCCATTGCACTTCAGCCTGGGTGACAGAGCAAGACTCTGTCTCAAAAACAAATAAAATAAAATAAAATAAAATACAAAAATTATCCGGGCATGGTGGCAGGCGCCCGCTACTGCCATGGTGGCAGTCCCAGCTACTCCGGAGGCTGGGGCAGGAGAACCGACCGGGCATGGTGGCAGGTGCCCATAGTCCCAGCTACTCCGGAGGCTGGGGCAGGAGAATCGCTTGAACCTGGGAAGTGGAGGTTGCAGTGAGCCGAGATTGCGCCACTGCACTTCAGCCTGGGTGACAGAGACTCCATCTCAAAAAAAAAACAAAGAGAAAAGAAAAGAAAAAGAGGCCGGGCGCGGTGGCTCAAGCCTGCAATCCCAGCACTTTGGGAGGCCGAGGCGGGTGGATCACGAGGTCAGGAGATCGAGACCATCCTGGCTAACATGGTGAAACCCCGTCTCTACTAAAAAAAAAAATACAAAAAACTAGCCGGGCGTGGTGGCGGGCGCCTGTAGTCCCAGCTACTCGGAGGCTGAGGCAGGAGAATGGCGTAAACCCGGGAGGCGGAGCTTGCAGTGAGCTGAGATCTGGCCACTGCACTCCAGCCTGGGTGACACAGCGAGACTCCATCTCAAAAAAAGAAAAAAAAAAAAGAAAAAGAAAAGATGTAAGTAGAGATCAGAGTGTTGGACCACTGGCCTATCCCAGAGTCAAGTCTGGAAGATAGAAAGTGGCCATGAGTCAAGGGGTTCAGGAAGCCTCTAACAGCTGGAAAAGGCAAGGAGGCAGATTCTCCTCTGGAAACTTCAGACAGGAATACAGTGATCCCGACACCTGATTTTAGCTCAGTGTGACCCATGTTAGAATCTGGACTCCAGAACTAAAGATAATATTATTTGTGTGTTTTAAGCCAAATTTGTGGCCCTTTTTTTTCTTTTTTGAGACGGAGTGTCACTCTGTTGCCCAGGCTGGAGTGCAGTGGCTCAATCTTGGCTCACTGCGAGCTCCACTTCCCGGGTTCACGCCATTCTCCTGCCTCAGCTTCCCGACTAGCTAGGATTACAGGAGCCCGACACCACTCCTGGCTAATTTATTTCTGTATTTTTAGTAGAGACGGGGTTTCACTGTGTTAGCCAGGATGGTCTGAATCTCCTGACCTCGTGATCCACCTGTCTTGGCCTCCCAAAATGCTGGGATTACAGGCATGAGCCACTGCACCTGGTCCATGGCCTTTTTTTTTTTTTTTTTTGAGACAGAGTTTCCCTCTTTGTTGCCCAGGCTGGAGTGCAATGACGCGATCTCAGCTCATCGCAACTTCCGCCTCCCGGGTTCAAGTGATTCTCCTGCCTCAGCCTCCCGAGTAGCTGGGATTACAGACATGCACCACCACGCCCGGCTCATTTTGTATTTTTAGTGGAGATGGGGTTTCTCCATGTTGGTCAGGCTGGTTAGGATGGTCTCGAACTTCCGACCTTAGGTGATCCACCAGCCTCGGCCTCCAAAGTGCTGGGATTACAGGTGTGAGCCACCGCGCCTGGCCTCCCGTGGCCATTTTTTATGGCAGTCTTGGGAAATTAATACACCATTAGATGCCAGACACGCCCTGCTGTGACAACCAAACATGGCTCCAGACACTTGCAAACCCCTCCTGGAGACAAAAAATGCCCTCCCCTCCATTGAAGATTGCTGACTTACATTATAAACTGTTTCTTGATTTAGCCATCTCAGGCAACATCAAATAGCTTCCCATCAAATGAAATGAAGCTTTGGCTCTCTTGAAACCCAATCCCCTTATTTCTCCTCTCTGCATCCTCCTAATATGACTTCATCGCAAAGTTTGGTGAAAGCATTAATCAGTCAGGCGTGGGTGGCTTGTACCTGTAATCTCAGCACTTTGGGAGGCCAAGGTGGGAGGATTGCCTGAGGCCAGGAGTTCGAGGCCAGCCTGGGCAACATGGCAAAACCCTAGCTCTACCAAAAAATGTTAAAAATTAGAGGCATAGTGGCACACTCCTGTAATTCTAGCTACATGGGAGGCTAAGGCAGGAGGATCCCTTGAGCCCAGGAGTTCAAGATTGCAGTGAGCCATGATCATAGCACTGAACTCCAGCTTGGATGACAGAGCAAGACGGAAAAAACCTGAAAGATTAATATTTATATAGAATTAGCAAAAACTATGTAAATATTTTCTACTGAACCAAATAGTGTATTATTTACATTTCCTTTCTCATTGATAGCTGTCTTATTTTCTTTGCTTGTCTTTCTATATACATTTGCTATTTTTCCTAAATGTTCCAAGATATGTCGAACTTCTTACATCCTTACAATAACTTTTCCCAGTATTTTTTTTCTGTTTTTTTTTTCAGATCGAGTCTCACTCTGTTGCCCAGGTTGGAGTGCAGGGGCGTAATCTCTGCTCACTGCAATCTCTGCCTCCCGGGATCAAGCGTTTCTCGTGCCTCAACCTCCCAAGTGGCTGCAACTACAGATGCACGTCACCACGCCCGGTTAATTTTTGTGTTTTTTTCTGTTTTCTTGTTTTGTTTTGTTTTTGAGACAGAGTTTCCCTCTTGTTGCTCAGGCTGGAGTGCAGTGGCGCAATCTCAACTTACCACAACCTCCCCGTCCTGGGTTCAAGCAATTCTCCTGCCTCAGCCTCCAGAGTAGCTGGGATTACAGGTATGCGCCACCACACCCGGCCAATTTTTTGTATTTTCAGTAGAGATGGGGTTTTTCCATGTGGGTCAGGCTGGTCTCGAACTCCTGACCTTAGGTGATCCACCCACCCCAGCCTCCCAAAGTGCTGGGATTACAGGCTTGAGCCACTGTGCCCGGCAGCTTTTTTCAAGTGGCAAAATTGGGGTTTCAAACCCATTTCTGTCTTTTTTTTTTTTTTTTTGAGACGGAGTCTTGCTCTGTCACCCAGGCTGGAGTGCAGTGGCCAGATCTCAGCTCACTGCAAGCTCCGCCTCCCGGGTTCGCGCCATTCTCCTGCCTCAGCCTCCCAAGTAGCTGGGACTACAGGCACCCGCCACCTCGCCCGGCTAGTTTTTTGTATTTTTTAGTAGAGACGGGGTTTCACCGTGTTAGCCAGGATGGTCTCGATCTCCTGACCTCGTGATCCGCCCGTCTCGGCCTCCCAAAGTGCTGGGATTACAGGCTTGAGCCACCGCGCCCGGCCTTCTGTCGTTTCTAAAGTCCAAGCTCACTGGGCATGGATCACTTGAGCCCAGAAGGTTGAAGCTTCAGTGAGCTGTGATGCTACCACTCACTGTGTTACAGCTAGAGCAACACCCTGTCTCAAATAAACAAATAAGTAAAGTTCAGGCTCGTTTACGTAA
Organism: Chlorocebus sabaeus; assembly: GCF_047675955.1. Classification (NCBI taxonomy): domain Eukaryota; kingdom Metazoa; phylum Chordata; class Mammalia; order Primates; family Cercopithecidae; genus Chlorocebus; species Chlorocebus sabaeus. The sequence continues at coordinate 2,001,421 of NC_132908.1, read as the reverse complement.
CATACTGCCTCTTTTCCAGTAGGGTTTAGATCTGGACCAGCCTTCTGGATGGCAGTGGGAGGGAGGTCCTGAGTGTGCCTGGCCCCCAAGGGTAGGGAGGAGGCCCTGTACTGCAGCATCCATCCAAACACGCCCTGTGCTGGGCCCAGTGTAAAGACGACACGTTCCGTTCCTGCCTTCCAGAGGCCCCTTCTCGGCAGGACTGGCGAGACTTCCCTGGGCTGCGAGATGGACGTCACCACGTGCTGCCTTTTGAGTTGTCTTTCATGTAGGGATGTGAACGCCAGTCCGTGCAGCCCGGCGAGGATTGACATGACACGCGTGGCCCAGAGGAGCACGGGACTGGCTGCCTGGCCAAGCTGACGGCGCGGACCTCCAAGCGGTCGGCTCGGGCTAGAGCGGCCGCTATGAGGACCACCGCTCTAGCCGGCACCTCGCTAAGGCGGAAGTCGCGACGCACACTTCCGCCGGGCGGGCCCGTTGCTGGGCGGGGCGGTGACGTTGGCCCGGAAGGGGCGGGCCCGCCGGGAGCCAGGCCGCGCGGCGCCGCGCCGGCCGAGAGAAGTCCGGATCCCGGACCATGGCGGCGGCGGGGGTCGCCGAGGGGCGGCGCGCGGCCCTGGAGGCGGCTGCGGCGGTGGCTCCTGAGCGGGGCGGCGGGAGCTGCGTGCTATGCTGCGGAGACCTGGAGGCCACGGCGCTGGGCCGCTGCGACCACCCGGTGTGCTACCGCTGCTCCACCAAGATGCGGGTGCTGTGCGAGCAGCGCTACTGCGCCGTGTGCCGCGAGGAGCTGCGCCAGGTGCGGGGCGCCGGGGGCGCGGCCCGGGGGCGGCGGGGCTCCCGGCAGCCGGAAGGGGACTTTGCCTCACTGAGGTCCGGCCGTGGGCCCGGCGGCACCGGCTTCCGAGAGAGGCCTGGTGGGGCCACCCAGGGCGGGGTCCCGGCCGTGCGGATGACGGCGGGGCGTTGGGGCTGGGAGGCCGGAGGCTGCCGAGCGGGTTGGAGAAGTGGGCAAGCCCTGTGGGGACAGCCTGAGGACTTACCCCGTGTCCCGGGGGTTCCTGTCGGGCCTCAGGAAGGGGCCTGATCAGATGGAGAACTCGGTGACTTGCTCGTCTTCGGGAGTTGATTTCCCAGGGGCCTCCATTCGGATGGAGGAAACAAGGCAAGGGGGACCCTCTGGAGGCCACCCGTCCTGGAAGCAGGGCGTCAAAGTCTGGGCATTCTCAGCCCAGCTGTGTTTCAGGGCCCCCATTGGGTGACCCTGAGCAAACTCCTTCCGAGACTGACGTTTTCCTCTGTGGAGTGGAGGTGACACTAGCCTCGGAAGGAGACCTGCCCACCAGAGGGGAAGGCCCCCTCCCGGTTCTTGGCGGGAAGGTAGAAAAGTGTTAGGAAGTTTTCCTCCTCGCCGCCGCCCCCTTTGGCGCTCATCTCCACAGTGAATGGGAGACGTTTTTGACTGTACAGACTTGGAAGTCCTGGAGGGGTCAGAGGGTACCATGCAGCGTTCCTCCACCCTCACTGCACTGCCAGCTGCTAACTGTGGGCACCTGGCTGGAGACCCTTGGTTTGCTGAGCTTAGAGATTTGTTTGCTTTCAGCATTGTGAAATTCTCCCGGTTTGTTCAGAGAAGGCTTCATTCAGCTGGTGACATCTGTCAGGAATCTAACTTTCCTCTTCTCAGAAGTGATGCAGAATAGTATTGAAGGATAGGTTCGTTCTTTTTTTCCTTTTCTTTGTTTTTTGTAAGTAGACATTTACATCAAAGGAGCTGAAGAGACACTGAAATTCTCTGAGCAATTTGTGAGCATCTATCCTGTGCCCTTTTTGGAGAAAGACATTTGGAGATGCTGTCAGTCTGTCCTGTGACAGAAGGAGGCGGACCCAGACCCCGGGGAGATCTGGGGTGCAGGAACAGTCACGGAGGACCTTGGCCCGTGGCTTCCTCAGGGCGCTTCCTGGCTTTGCCAGAGCCTGCCTTGCCGGCAAGTCCTGCGTACTATGACCTCACTCTCCAACAGCCAGGCTTCCCGGCACACCTGTAGCTTCCTTCTGGAAAGAAGGCGCTAAGGAGTTCTTGGCACGTGAGGCCCCGGCCCAGGCTGCAGGTCTGATGTAAGACATGAGTGAACATCTGCGCATGCTTCCTCCGGCAGCCTCTGCTTGCTCTCATTCCTTGTAGGCCCCACACCCTCCAGAACTCTGTGGCCAGGGGCTGTGGCCGTGAGCTGTCAGCCGGGGTGCGGCTTGGCACTGGGTGCCCCCAGCCAGCTGCTTCCAGGGCCTGCCCCGCCTTACTGGGCTGAAGGAGGGGTCCTGGGAAGTCTGGTGTTTGCTGCTCTCCTCTCCTTTGCGTTCATCCTGTTTTCTTTCCATCTTGAACTTGCTGCCTCACTCTAGCTTCCTTTTTCCCTCACTGAGTTTGGCACCATCCCGAGTATATTCTGTGTCCCATGTGTGCTCAGGAATTCCCTCTGCAGCCCTCAACTCCTGAACCCTGGCGTTGTCTTGGCCTCCCTTATGGGACTAAGGCTTTGCGAAAATTGGGAGGAAAGTGTCCAGGATGCTGTATGGAATCGGCTGACTCCATGTGCTTGTTAGTTCCACACACCTGGACCCAGATCTTCCCTGTGGAGGCTGCAGCTGCTGCTCAGGCGAGGAGCCAGATGGGCCCGACCCCTGGCAGGTGCTTGGGGTGGAAGCTGAGCCAGGCTCCCCTCAGTGGGAGGCAGGGGCTCTGGTCTCAGCCATGGCTGACAGAGGCCCTGGGGTGGTGGAGCCCCACGTTCTGGGCCTCTTTTCTGGCCGATTCCTGCTGTGTGCGTCTTGCTCGCCAGCTTGCTCTGGTCCCTGGTATTACTGCGGGAGTCCTGATGAGGCTGTGGGCCCCCCAGGGCAGCCCACCCGCACCTCACAGGCAGGCAGTGGGAGGGGGCGCAGACACCAGCCCACAGTTACCCAAGGTCCCAGGTCAGGAGGGTGACCTGCTGGCTCGGGTCATGCTTTCCTAATCCTACCGTTCCCCCTTCTCCCGTCCTCCGTGACCCTGGCCCTGTCTGTAAGATGCTCCCTGCTGCTGTCCCTATCTGGGCTCCGTGGAGGTCTAGTCTCTCTAGATGGCCCTGGGAGCCATCCACAGGGTACCCCTCCGTACGTGTGGGCAGGCCCTCACCGCTGCCCTTTTGTGTGCCCATGGCATGCTGGGGAGTGTGGAGCTGCAAGGCCCCAGGCAGACACCATACCTGTCCCTGTAGGGGGTCCTGGGGGCCTCCTGCTCCTAGGCAGGCTCCCCCCTACCTCTCACTCTCCTTGGGGCCTGGCCTGGCCGTCTCCAGGGCTCACGTAGAGCGCCCTTTCCCCGATCATTTGCTGCATAGCCCATCCCCAAGCCTCTCCCCGTGGGTTCTGTACTTCTGTCTTCACACACGTGATCCTCTCCTGTCGGGGTGACCTAGATCTCGTCTCCCTCTGTAGCCCCAGCCATCTGCTCCTGGCCCCCCACATCCCACCCCAGCCCCCCACATCCCACCACAGCCATCTCCCAATGGCCCCCAGGTCCCACCCCAGGCATCTCCCCCAGGCCCCCAAGTCCCCTATCCACAGCCATCTTCCCCTGGCCTCCATGTCCCCTACATCCTCTACTCCCAGCCTGGCCATGCTGGAGTACCACCAGGCTGGTTGGCTCCTCGGTTAACCGTGCCTGACTCCAGCCTGTCCACCATGCTGTGGGGCGCAGCCTCATCCAGCCCCCTCCTCACCCTGCTGGCCGTGCCAGGCTGCGCTGCTGTCCCATTGCCCGCTCCTGAGGTCTGGGCGGCCAGGCCTGGTCTCCCTGCTTGTCTGAGGATGGGCAGCCTCAGGCCCCCACCAGCAGGTGGTATTTCCCTGCTCCGGCCCTGTGGCCCCAAACCTACATGCCCTCCTGCTCTAGTAAACGCGGCCTTGGGCCCACCCTGCTCGAAGACATTGTTCTTTCCCAAGCCTCTTCCTCTTCATGAGCCCACCCCGTGCATCCTTTCTCCTGTCTCGTTGCTCCGCTCAGGTGCCCCGCCTGGGTTACCCCTGCCAGCTAGCTGTTCAGGAGGGACGAATACCCTGGGTCTTGCTGCCTCTGGTGCTCAGAGCACCTGTCCCAGCCGCTGGGCAGATGGACACTTGTTTAGACCCCACATGGGGCATGTGGCCCTCCTGTTCCAGCCCACCCTGGATCCTTCATCTGGGTGCTGTCAGTGCACCTGGGACCCGCCCGGCCCTGCCTCTGCTCAGCTCCCTGCAGCTTCTCCACCCCGAGCTGCTCCCTGGCCTCAGAAAGGCTGCCTTGACCGAGTCCGCCCGCCCCACCAGTGCCATCCCACATAGGTTTCTCGGGACTTAGGATGTACTAGCATCGCGTGGGGCGTGGGTGCCTCCAGGCGGCAAGGACAGAGGAGTCTATGCGCTCCTCAGCGGGGCCTGGGCCTGTGCCTGCACTTGGTGGCACTCGAGACGCCCGAGTGGAGGCCGGCTGCATGTTAGGGTGCCTGGGATGCCCCTGTGCCCGCAGCCTGAGGAGTCACCACCCAGGGTGGATGAGAGCGCGCGGCCGAAAGGAGGGGTGCCAAAGTGGGGAGGTGGGGCTGGGGACGCCCCTGGCATGGGTTTCCTTGGAGGAAGGAAGTCGTTTCTCGGAGTCTGATGGGCTTGAATGCTTTTTGGCAGCCTCGCGGGCTTCCCTCACAGGCTGCTCACCTGGCCGCCTCACAGGCAGACACTGGCTTCCTCTCCCGCCTGCCGCTGCTGCTTCGGGAGCTGTGGTGGGGGCGTGGTCCTGTCTGGTTCCTGGGAATCCTGGTCCTCAGCTGCCTGAGGAGGCTCTCGCTCGTGGTCCCAGCAGCACTCTGAGTGGCTCCACAGAGTGTGCCCGTGAGGGTCGGGCTGGAAGGCAGGGCTGGGTGCCAGCTGCCCTGAGGGCAACTGCTTTGAAAAGAGGCCACACAAGGCCCGGGGCCTTCCCCTGTGTGTGGGGTGTGCAGAGGGGCTGCTCAGGAGGAGGAGAGCCAGGGGACAGGTCAGGGTGGTGTGGCCCGCAGTGACTGGCAGCCTTTGTAATTGGGCTCTGGGTAGGGCCGCGACTCCCATCTGAAGTCATCGTGGGAGGCAGCTGTGATGAAGTGCCCATCCGAGCCCAGCAGGTGACGGGGATGCAGAGGCGGCCAAGTTCATCCTGCCCAGCCTTGCCTGATGTGACAAGGGGAGGAAAGGTGTGGGCTGCTGCTCCTGCAGCCTGCACTGCCCACCCCTCCCTCGTGGAGCCGGCTCCTGTCAGTGGGGTGGGGGCACTCTCCTTGCAGTGCAGCAGCCTGTCCTGGCAGAGTGGAGGCTGAGCTCTCCTGGTGATCCTGACCCTCCTGGGGAGCCAGGTTTAATCACCTGCTCTGGGGGACACAGACCACCCCAGGACCGCCCGAGTACGTGTGGGACTGGCTCTCCTGCTAAGCCTCAGGTTTCCCAACTTCACGGCTGTTCCGGCCTGACATCCTCTTTGGCTAAGGCTAAACATAACATGACCTTGGCGTGACCCCTGCTAAGGTGAGGACGTCCTCCTGCCGTGGATGTCCCCATGAGGCCTTGAGCTGCTCTGAGGGCTTGAGCCGAGGCAAGTCACCAGTGGCAGGCTTGGGATGGCGATGGAGCCAGAAGGGGGCTTGACCAACCCAAGGGGTGGGTGGCACCAATCTCCGCAGGCGTGGGGGCAGTGAGGGTCCTAGCCAGTAGAGCTTCGTGGAGAGCAGGGGTGCTGAGCTGAGCCGGGATGCTGGGGTCATCTGCAGAGGCACAGGGCAGAGGGCAGGTCCTTTGGCAGCCAGCTTTACAGGTGCCAGAGACCCCTGGGAAGGGGGCCACGCAGAGGCTCTGCAACGCCTGCTGACTCTGCTTGGAGCTGAGGTGGCTGGCTTGAGCCTTGGGCCTTGGAGGCACCATGGAAACGTGGGGGTAGGGGCGCCGGACAGGGCCTTGTCACCTGATGTATCCCCGGCTGGCCGCCATTGGTATTCCCTTGGCAGCTGCTTGGAACACGTTTCTTCCCTGTCCTGGAAAGCGACAGCTGCTCTGGTCCCAGCAGGGTGGAGTCGCCGGGTGAGGGCCCTGGCCGGTGGGGCATCTCCGCTTTGGGACTGGCCTGGCCGCCCCCTGGTGGAGAGGCCGGGCGTTGCGTCTCTGTCCTCTGTCCCCGGCCCTAGGCAAGCGGGTTGGGGTAAGGAGGGGAGGCCTAGGTCAGGGTGCCAGGGGCCGCTGCCTACCGCGGCCTCCCAGGAGAACCATTTATGCCTCACTCCTACTCAGTGGGGCCGTGAGGGCTCCCTTGCCTCTGAGGCTCTGTTGCATTCCAGGTGGGGGTCCCATCCCAGTTCTGTTCACTATCCCTCTGGTTTTTGGCTCTAGGTGGTGTTTGGGAAGAAGCTTCCTGCCTTTGCCAGCATCCCCATCCACCAGCTGCAGCATGAGAAGAAATACGATATCTACTTTGCAGATGGAAAGGTGTATGCATTGTACAGGTGAGCAGAGCCCTCCCTGGGCCCTGGTTTCCCTGTGACTGCGGCTTCACATCCCACTCTCCTCACAACCGGAGGCATTTTGGGGGCCACATGGTGCACCAATGCTGGGGCCAGGTGCCTGGCTTCCTGTCCTGTGACTGGGGACGCTTACCAGGCCCTCCTGGGGGTAGAGCTGGTGGGCGCGCTGGGGAAAGGCATACCCAGGTGGCGCAGCACCTGCCTCGGGCTCCTTGAGGGGCACGCAAGCTTGTGAGAGCCAGGCCTGTGGCCTGAAAATTCAGTAAAGGGCACAGCTGTCCCAGGGCTGGTCTCGCAGGGGAGGGGCAGCTCCTGGGCTCAGGGCTAGAGCCAGGCTTCTGACCCAGGCCGTGTGCAGGCGTCACCCAACCCATGGCCTTGTATCTGGCCTGGGTCACGGGCCTGGGGCCTGGTGAGTGGCCCCACTCCCGGCGGTGACACTGAATGTTCTGGGGCCGTGGGCGGCTCTCGGTGTCTTCCTAGGCAGCTGCTGCAGCACGAGTGCCCGCGGTGCCCCGAGCTGCCGCCTTTCAGCCTCTTCGGGGACCTGGAGCAGCACATGCGGAGGCAGCACGAGCTCTTCTGCTGCCGGCTGTGCCTCCAGCACCTCCAGGTGTGCCCCCAGAGACCCCGGAGAGAGCCTAGGCGGTGGGTGGTGCTGGGGATGTGGTCACATGGCTGGGAGGGGCTTGTCCACCTGCTGCTGCTGGCCCTGGATGGCCCCCAAGGGTCAGGCTGTACGTGGCAGGGAGGCTTCTGGTGGCTGGCGGGGCCCTCTCTTGCCCCTTGCTGCTCCGCCGCTGGCCTATGGGAAGAGGCAGGAGGCCTGGGGTCCCCCAGCCTGTGCCCAGCGCCCTGTGCCTTGCAGATCTTCACATACGAACGCAAGTGGTACTCGCGCAAGGACCTGGCCCGGCATCGCATGCAGGGGGACCCCGATGACACGTCGCACCGCGGGCACCCGCTCTGCAAGTTCTGTGATGAGCGCTACCTGGACAATGATGAGCTGCTTAAGCACCTGCGCCGCGACCACTACTTCTGCCACTTCTGCGACTCGGACGGGGCCCAGGACTACTACAGGTGGGCCAGGCGGCAGACAGACAGATGACCCTCCCTCCCCCAGGGCGTGGGGCTAGCTGGGCTGCAGCCCTCCTACTGACACCCCATCTTCTTTTAGCGACTATGCCTACCTGCGCGAGCACTTCCGGGAGAAGCACTTCCTGTGTGAGGAGGGCCGCTGCAGCACAGAGCAGTTCACCCACGCCTTCCGCACCGAGATCGACCTCAAGGCCCACAGGACGGCCTGCCACAGCCGCAGCCGTGCCGAGGCGCGCCAGAACCGCCAGATCGACCTACAGTTCAGCTACGCGCCACGGCACTCGCGCCGGAACGAGGGTGAGCAGGCGCCTGGCCTGGACGCCCCCGGGCGGGGCCCCATGACCGTGCCCTGCTCTGGAGCCTCAGATGAGCTGTGGGTGCAGGAGGTGGCCTGCAGTGCCTGAGCACCCCTTGTGTGCCAGGAGCGCTTGCTCCCTCAGGGTCTCGGATCTGCTGCCCTGGGCGCCCGGGGCCCTTCCCTGGACCAGGAGGCTTTTACTGAACATCTGCTGTGTGCAGATCCCACCTGGGGCTCGGGGACCCTCGTCTCCCTTCCCATTGCTCCTGTGGCTTGGCACCCAGGTTGTAGAGGCCTGTGGCTGGTGTGGACCCTGCAAAGCTCCTGTGCCATCCTGGGCTCATGTGCACTGTGGGTAGGAAGGCCTCTGCTGTCCAGGCCTGAGCATTGGCCGGGTGTGGCCTTGACAGCAGGCCTGTCCCTCCTGTTGTCGTCCTGGGGTCCCGGGAAGTGACAGGCTGTCTGCTGGCCACAGGGGTCGTCGGTGGCGAAGACTACGAGGAGGTGGACAGGTACAGCCGCCAGGGCCGAGTGGCCCGGGCCGGCACTCGCGGAGCCCAGCAGAGCCGCCGAGGAAGCTGGAGGTACAAAAGGTGGGGGGCCTTGTGTGCTGCTGACATTCTCCTGTGGTGACCGTGGCCAGTGGCCAAGCTGGGAGTAGGGGTGGGGTCAGGCATTGTGGCCAGAGTTTCTGGGGTTCTGAGTGGCAGCAGGGTCTGTCCAGCGTCCTTGGTGAGCATAAGTTTCTTCCTCTTCCAGTTCTAGCCACAGCCACAGATCCCGGGGTTGGGGTGGGTGAAAGGGGCCTGTATCAATTGGGCGGCCACCGCAGCTGTACGAGGAAACACTGGCCCGGCGGCCCTGCAGGGCAGAAACATCAGACCCCAGATAATGACCCCACACACTGGGCCCAGGACTCTGCCTGCCTGAGGCATTGGTCTCGGGCTGTGCTCAGCCTGAAGGCTGGCCTCCTTGTCCCAGGGAGGAAGAGGACCGAGAAGTAGCAGCTGCTGTCCGGGCTTCCGTGGCTGCACAGCAGCAGGAGGAGGCACGCAGGAGTGAGGACCGGGAGGAAGGCGGCCGGCCCAAGAAGGAGGAGGTAGCAGTGCGGGGTCCTGAGGAGCCCCGTGGCCCCCGGCGCCCATCCCGGACTCAGGGTGAAGGCCCAGGTGAGTTAGCCCTACCTGGTGGCAGCTCTGCCCAGGCCAGGAGGCCAGTGGCCAGCTTTGTTTTTGTTTTGTTTTGTTTTGTTTGTTTTGAGACAAGAGTCTCGCTCTGTCGCCCAGGCTGGAGTGCAGTGGCATGATCCCGGCTCACTGCAACCTCTGCCTCCTGGGTTCAAGCGATTCTCCTGCCTCAGCCTCCTGAGTAGCTGGGACTACAGGCCCGTGCCCCCACACCTGGCTAATTTTTCTATCTTTAGTAGAGATGGGGTTTCACCGTGTTGGCCAGGATGGTCTCAAATTTCTGACCTCAGGTGATCCGCCTACCTCAGCCTCCCAAAGTGCTGGGATTACAGGCGTGAGCCACCGTGCCCAGCCTAGTGGCCAGCTCTTGACGGGCATGGCGCCTGGGACGCTGCGGGCCTTCACCTGGGAGGCGGAAGAGCACCCTTCACTCTGTCCCCACACCCTGACCTGACCTGGGGACTTTGTGTTCCTCACAGGCCCCAAGGAAACCTCGACAAATGGTCCTGTAAGCCAAGAGGCCTTCCCAGTGACGGGCGCAGCCACCCCATGGTGTGTGAGGGTGAGGGTGTGGGTGCCCAGGGGTGAATGGTGCAGGGTGGGCGGGTGCGGGCGGCCACAGGTGTGTGCTGGGAGGGCAGGTGTGGAGCCACAGGGCCTGATAGCTGTTGACCAGTTCTGCTTCCCTGCGCCCAGCACCCTCCCACCACCCAGCCCTAAGCTCAAGGACGAAGACTTCCCCAGCCTCTCTGCCTCCACTTCCTCCTGCTGCTCCACTGCAGCAACCCCGGGCCCTGTGGGGTTGGCACTGCCATACGCCATCCCTGCCAGGGGCAGGAGTGCCTTCCAGGAGGAGGATTTCCCTGCCCTGGTGTCCTCGGTGCCCAAGCCTGGCACCACCCCCACCAGCCTCGTCTCTGCCTGGAACAGCAGCAGCAGCAGCAAGAAGGTAGCACAGCCCCCACCCTCAGCACAGGCTACCGGAAGCGGCCAGCCCACCAGAAAGGCTGGGAAGGGGAGCAGGGGTGGCAGGAAGGGCGGCCCGCCCGTCACACAGGAGGAGGAGGGTGGCAGTCCGGCCGCTCAGGAGCTTCTAAGCACACGCCCCACGGGCTCCATCTCCTCCCCACTGGGTCCGGTCTCCATCCAGCCCTCTAAAGTTGGCAAGAAGAAGAAAGTGGGCTCAGAGAAGCCTGGCACCACACTGCCACAGCCCCTGCCCGCTAGCTGTCCCCCTGGGCCTATGCAGGCCCCAGAAGCTCCTGCCAGCAGAGCCGAGGGGCCAGTTGCTGTTGTCGTTAATGGACACGCAGAGGGTCCAGCCCCAGCTCGGAGTGCCCCCAAGGAACCCCCAGGGCTCCCAAGGCCCCTGGGGTCCTTCCCCTGCTCCACGCCACAGGAGGACTTCCCAGCGCTTGGTGGCCCCTGTCCGCCCCGGATGCCACCACCCCCAGGTACGTGTGCAGGCTCAGGCCTGCTCCCTGGGTGTTGGGAGGGGCCGGGGTCAGGCTGGAGCCACAGGCAGAGTCTGCAGCTGCGCGGTGGGGACCCCTGTGCGCTGCTGTTGGCCACCCACATGACCTCCAGCCTCTCCTTAACTGCCCTGTGTCCCTTGTCTCTCTTGAGACTGGCCCTCATGGTGCCTCCCGGGGCTGAGGGTGCATGGGCTTATGTAGGCTGGGCCTGCCACACCGGAAGCATGGTGTGGGTGCTGGCCCTGCGCCTGCTCTGCGGGGAAGGGGTGGCTGTGGACAGAAGCTGGCCCTGGAGGCCAGGCAGCCCGCAGTCAGCGAGGGTCCCCTCTGGGTCTTGTCCTGCCACCCCTCAGGCTTCAGCGCTGTGGTGCTCCTGAAGGGCACACCTCCCCCACCCCCACCAGGCCTGGTGCCCCCCGTCAGCAAGCCGCCCCCCGGCTTCTCTGGCCTTCTGCCTAGCCCCCACCCGGCCTGCGTTCCCAGCCCCACCACCACCGCCACTACCACAAAACCGTAAGTGTGGGTGGGCTGCCTGGCGTCCACTGCGGGCTGGAGGAAGGTACCTTTCCCTTGGGCCATTCTAAAGGCTGAAGCCTCCACCTTCTCTTAACCTTCTGACTCCTAGACCCAGGCCGCCGCCTGCCCTGCAGGCCTACCTAGTCCCCGAGAACTTCCGGGAGAGGAACCTGCAGCTCATCCAGTCCATCAGGGACTTCCTGCAGAGCGACGAGGCCCGCTTCAGCGAGTTCAAGAGCCACTCAGGGGAGTTCAGACAGGTCAGGCGGGCCCAAGGAGTCCAGACGGGTCAGGCGGGCCCGGGGTGGGGTGGCCAACCCGTCTTCATCCAGGGCCCAGGCCGGAGGGAATGACTGAGTCTGACTCTCCGGCGGCAGGGCCTGATCTCCGCAGCCCAGTATTACAAGAGTTGCCGGGACCTGCTGGGGGAGAATTTCCAGAAGGTCTTTAACGAGCTGCTGGTCCTACTGCCCGACACAGCCAAGCAGCAGGAGCTCCTGTCTGCACACACGGACTTCTGCAACCGTGAGAAGCCTCTCGGCACCAAGTCCAAGAAAAATAAGAAGAGCGCGTGGCAGGCCACCACCCAGCAGGCGGGCCTGGACTGCCGTGTGTGCCCCACCTGCCAGCAGGTGCTCGCACACGGCGATGCCAGCAGCCACCAGGCGCTGCATGCTGCCCGGGACGACGACTTCCCCTCCCTGCAAGCCATCGCCAGGATCATCACGTAGCTCCCGCCAGCATGGCCAGAGCCATCGCACCATGAGCGCCCTTCCTCCTTCCTTCCTCTCCGGGCTGCCGGGCAGCCAGGTAAGGCCCAGTGAGGCCACCTGGCCTCTTGGTTGGCCAGGCCCACCAGGAAGTCACCAGGATGGTCTACCTGCCCTGTTGGCACACTCAGGTGGGAGTCCACCCCTGCCTCAGTGGTGGGCCAGTCTCGGTTTGCATTCTTGTGCTTTTGGGAGGCGCCAGGGGAGGGAAGGGCTGGGATGCTGGGACCTGTTGTTGCTGGCAAAGCCAGAGGTCACAGTGGCCTGATCTGGGCCCTCCCGAAGCTGAGGGCTGCTGCCCCTGCGGCCTCAGAGCTGAAAGCTGCGGCTCCACAGGTGCCAGAGTCAGATGTCACAGATGTGTGTTGTGTAAACAGTTGGCTGTTTCATGCTTCAAGAATATTCAGGATTAAAAGCAGACAAGAAATTGTGCTACTTGAAGTTGAATCTTTTTATGAGACAAGCTAAAGCTGAATCTGGGATCTCAAATTGCCTCTGACCTTTTATAAGACAGTTTATCTTCAAATAAATTTATTTTGCAATACCACACATAGCTGGTGTTCTGAGCTTGTCTGTCTTCTGAGTACACCCTGAAGCCAAATTTAAAAACAGGGTGGAGGGAACATCTGAAATACTGCAGCAAAATAATATGAGCATTATTATCTGGATCTAGGGTTTTTGGAGGGAGACCATACACATACGGTAACCACTTCTTTCTGCTTCCGGCACATATAAGTAGGAAAAAAGCTCTAAACACAGCCACATTCAAGTAAGGCCAAGAATATATCCTTAGATCAGAGAAAGTGGGGATATTTCTCTAAGCAGAGAGGGGCTACCATGTGAGGAAGGGCCAGTGAGTGGCCTCCAGAGGGGCTGGGTGGGAGCCATGCGGCAGCATCGGCACTGCCCCCCGTGAAGCTGAGGACTTGGACGGGGCTCCAGTGTGTCTTCTGAGTGATGGCCATGCTGGAGCCGGCGAGGACATGAGAGGCTGGGTGGAGGCCACCTGCATTTCCCCTGCACCAGAGGTGCCTCACAACTGATGCCCACTTCGCAGGGGATCGCAGATTCGTAAGCAAGACCAGTCCCACAGGAAAATAGAGCAGTCTGGGAAATGGGCTGTTTCCTTAAGGTTATTGGAAAGAACTTCTCTTTCTGGGTCTGGCTCTCAGGCTGGAGTGCAGTGGTGTGATCTCAGCTCACTGCAGTCTTGACCTCCTGAGACTCAGGTGATCCTCCCACCTCAGCCTCCTGAGTAGCTGGAACTACAGGTGTGCACCACCATGCCCAGCTAGTATTTTTTGTAGAGAAGGGGTCTTGCTATGTGGCCGAGGCTGGCCTTGACCTCCTGGGCTCAAGCAATCCTCCTGCCTCGGCCTCCCAAAGTACTAGGTTACAGGAATGAGCCACTGTGTTCGGCAAAAAATGACTTTTTTTTTTGAAATGGAGTTTCGCCCTTGTTGCCCAGGCTGGAGTGGAATGGCGCGATCTCAGCTGACCACAACCTCTGCCTCCTAGGTTCAAGCAATTCTCCTGTTTTAGCCTCCCGAGTAGGTGGGATTACAGGCATGCACCACCACGCCTGGCTAATTTTTTGTACTTTTAGAAGAATTTTTTGTACTTTTAGTAGAGATGGGGTTTCTCCATGTTGGTCAGACTGGTCTTGACCTCCTGACCTCAGGTGATCTGCCTGCCTCAGCCTCCCAGAGTGTTGGGATTACAGGCATGAGCCACCGCCCCTGGCTAAAAAATGACTTCTTAAGGAGCAAGAACTAGAATATGAGGCAACATTTAAGTGGCAGTTGCTGTGACAAGCACTGCTGCAAGCTCCACACACCTTACCACAGTAATCGTCACCCTCTCACACCATAGGAACCACAGTGACCCTTTTATAGGAGAACCTGAGCCATAGACAGGTTGAGAGACTTACCCAGGATGACTGAGCTAGAAAGTGGCAAAGCCAGCATCTTGGCTCCAGAGATGGTTCTTAGCTGTGCTTCACTCAACCAGGAGGTTATGAAAAATAACCAATTAGAAATCCTAGGAATGAGGTTGGGTGTAGTCGCTCATGCCCGTAATCCTAGCACTCTGGGAGGCTGAGGCAGGTGGATAACCTGAGGTCAAGAGTTCGAGACCAGCCTGGCCAACATGGTGAAACCCCATCTCTACTAAAAACACAAAAAGTTAGCTGGGTGTGGTCATGCATGCCTATAATCCCAGCTACTTGGGAGGCTGAGACATAAAAATCACTTGAGCCTGGGAGGTGGAGGTTGCAGTGAGCTGAGATCTCACCATGGTACTCCAGTCTGGGTGACAGAGTGAGATTCTGTATCAGAAATCCTAGGAATGAAAAGTAATTGAGATAAAAACCCCAATAGATGGGTTCAAAAGTAAACACCACCAAGCTGGGGGATGTAACTGCAAAAGGTACTGGTGAGAAGCAGGGAAGGGTGTGACCACTTGAAGGCCATGGAATGGGACCCAGTGCTGGAGGCTCCACAGCAAATCTTACAGGAGTCCCAGGAGTAGAAGGTGACAAGAAGAGGACATGTGAGAAATTGTGACTGCTCCCCCCAAACACCAAGAGAGAAAACAAACCATCAAGGACCAAGCAGGATCAACGATAACAAATTCTTACCTAGACAAGGATTTACAGAAACGAATCCTACAAATGATTGCCAACAAGATAACTTATAAACAATGCAAATGGTACCGTTAGCATCATTCTCATCAGTGTCTTAGAATGCCAGGACGTAAGAGTGAAGTCATCAGCGTGGGATGCGGTGGCTTATGCCTGAAATCCCAGCATTTTAGGAGACCAAGGTGAGAGGATCACTTGAGCTCAGGAGTTCAGGACCAGCCTAAGCAATATAAGGAGACTCCATCTCTACAAAAAACTTTAAAATTAGCTGGGCACGGTGGCGCATGCCTGTGGTCCCAGCTTCTCAGGAGACTGAGCAGGGAGGATCACATGAGCCTGGGAAGTGGATGTTGCAGTCAGCCAGAGGTTGAAGTGAGCCAAGATTTCGCCACTGCACTCTAGCCTAGGCACCTTTTTATTTTAATTTTCTCAAAAAACAATAAAACAGGTTCACTCTGGGCCGGGTGTGGTGGCTCACGCCTATAATCCCAGCACTTTGGGAGGCTGAGGTGGGTGGATCACCTGAGGTCAGGAGTTTGAGACCAGCCTGACCATCATGGAGAAAACCCATCTCTACTAAAAATACAAAATTACCGGGCATGGTGGTGCACGCCTATAATCCCAGCTACTCCGGAGGCTAAGGCAGGAGAATCATTTGAACCCGGGAGGCAGAGGTTGTGGTGAGCCAAGATCACGCCATTGCACTCCAGCCTGGGCAATAAGAGCGAAACTCCATCTAAAACAAACAAAAACACAACAGGCCAGATGCGGTGGCTCATGCCTATAATCCCAGCACTTTGAAAGACACCAAGGCGGGTGGATCACTTGAGGTCAGGAGTTTGAGACCAGCCTGACCACCATGGCAAAACCCTGCCTCTACTAAAAATACAAAAATTAGCCTGGCATGGTGGTGGGTGCCTGTAATCCCAGTTACTCTGGAGGCTGAGACAGGAGAATTGCTTGAACCCGGGAGGCAGAGGTTGCAGTGAGCCAAGATCGCATCACTGCACTGTCCAGCTTGGGTGACAGAGCGAGACTCCATCTCAAAAACAAAAACAACAAAAAACAAACAAGGGGTCTCCCCAGCATTTCAGAGAACCAGACTAGTGTGATACGTGGTAGTGGGGATCTATGGACCTGGAGCCTCCAGAGTCTGGGGGTCAGCCTGGCCTCTACCTCCCCGTCCCCTCCTGTGGGGCCCTGGTGCCTCTCAGATCCCAATCCCTGGCACCAGGAAGGAAAGGGATAGAAATGATTCCAGGAGCTTCCAGGTCACAGTCAGCTCAGTTACAGTCTTTATTGTAACGAAGTTGCAGTCGGAACATGGGACACTGAAAATACACAATCTCTGGTCTTTCAAGAGAGGGAGAGAGAGTGTGATATATACAAAAATTGTAAACATGTTCACTTAAATATCCACACAGAATTGGTCTAGGCTACAATGTAACAAGGTTGTCACTCAACTGCAACTCCAGAGGGAGGTGTGTGTCTGTCTGATGAAATGTGGCAACCACCTTTGGTGTTGACTTAATGTGAAAAGCCAGCTTTGAGCAATGCATGAGTAGTCAGCTACGCAGAGGGACTCCACCCTGGGACTGGGCCAGGAAGCAGGGTGCAGGTGGAGAGGCAGGGACTGGTCCAGGAAGCCAAGGTAAAGGGAACCGCACAGGGGCCATCTCGTGGGACACGGTGGCCAGCTGGAGCCTCTGGGCCTGTCTCCTGCTGAGGGGCTTGTCTTGCCTGGCACCCAAGCATCC
This sequence comes from Chlorocebus sabaeus, assembly GCF_047675955.1. Classification (NCBI taxonomy): domain Eukaryota; kingdom Metazoa; phylum Chordata; class Mammalia; order Primates; family Cercopithecidae; genus Chlorocebus; species Chlorocebus sabaeus. Next base: position 1,985,119 of record NC_132908.1, on the reverse strand, counting down.
TTCTCCTCCCCTGGCAAGGTATTACTGAAGGGTTGGGACAGGGCTGGTGTCTTGGCCCACAGCTACCTTGTGCCTTCCTGGCCAGAACCACCCACACCTCGGCAGGGGCCAGGGCCACAGACAGAGGAGCAGCTTGTGGGGTACTAGGAGGTGAAACCTGAAGACTGGACCACGATCACAACACTGACAGGGCCGGGCTGTTCTAGGAGCCTGTGAGAGAAAGTGGAGAGTGGCTCCAGACGGAACGCACCACCATGACAGAAACGGGACAGTCACTACCCACAGGAATATGGGATGAGAACAGTGGCCAGGATCCCCAGTCTCGGGGTGGGGGTGGTGTCTTTCCCCTGCCCCCTCTTTGTCCTGGGCAGCTCCTGCAGCTGATCGGAGAGGGCAGCTGAACCCCAGACCCCGGAGTGAGCAGGTGAGCCGCAGGGTGGCTGGCCCAAGAGGGAATGCCTTCCCCAAGCCAGTCCATTCCGGGCTAGGGACACACATCCTGGGCAGTGCTATCCCTTTCTCAGGACCTTAGTCCTGGGGCCAGGTGCTGGGGGACTGGGGAACTTGGCAGGGGGCAGCCCGGGCACGCGAGGGTCCACCCCCTCTTGGCCCTGGATGGCCCAAAGCGGCCACCCACTCTGTCCCTGGCGCTGAGGTGGAAGAACCCAAGGGAGGTCCCGGAGATCCTGGGGCCTGCGTTGGTGGGATGGTCTTGGAGCCCTGGTCTGTGCCTGCCAGCCGCTAGTAGGCGGGCACTTGGTACCCTTTGGGGCTGGTGTCCAGGGTCTCGGTGAAGGGCGGGCTCTGGTAGGTCTCGGTGCCCTCTACGCCGCTGCCCACCGGATAGCCGGGGTAGGCCTGACTCGCCCCGGCGCTCAGTTGTTCGGTGGCGAAAAGTGACATGTCGGTGCCCAGGCGGAACCGCTGCAGGGCCTTCACGGTGAGCGCCACCTGCGCGCGGGCGGGGTCAGCGGGGTCAACCGGGATCAGCCGAGCGCCGGCCCTTTCGCCCCGCCCTCCCGGGCCCCGCACTCACCCAGCTGAGGATGGAGAAGAAGCTGAAGGCGATGGCGGCCCGCGCCGCGTCCCCCGCCTGCGTCGTGGCCGGCCCTGGCGCCGTGCGCTGCCACTGATTGGTGAGGAAGCAGAAGCCCACGAACCACAGGAAGGACCAGAGTCCTGCGGGCAGTGCGGCGGGTCAGGGCGACGTTCCACGCGGGGGCCCACGGCGGCCTCGCCCGGAAGAGGAACGGTCGGTGGGCCCAAGGCTTGGGGCACCTCACCTGGGCTCGCCGCGTGGCGCGAGGCCCCGCCTCACTCTACGCTGACCCCGCCCACCCGGGAGCTCCAGCAGCGTTCCTTCCCAGGCCCCGCCCAGACCCCGGCCCCGCCCACCTAGAAAGTCCCGCGGCGCTGCCCGTCCAGGCTCCGCCCCTCCCCGCCCACCAGAGAGGCCTGTGGACACTCCCTGCCTCAGTCCCCGCCCCTCGTCACGGCCCCGCCCGCCTAGGAACTCCAGCGGTTACCTCGCCCGGGCCCCGCCCCCTCCCCGCCCACCCGGGCGGCCCGTCGACGCTCACCGCCTCAGGCCCCGCCCCAACCCCCGGCTCCTCGTCCCGGCCCCGCCCACCTGAGAAGCCCAGGTCCAGCAACACAGCGCGCCGGCGGTCGCGGACGCTGCTGATCTGCTGGAAGCGCACATCGAGCAACAGGAAGGCGGCGCAGGCGAGGAAGGCTCCGAGGCCCAGCGCGACGCCGAAGCGGCAGGCGCCCGCATTCCCGTTGAACACGCAGCGCAGCTCGGGGCCGCTGTCGGTGTTCACGTAGCCCTCGTTGACGATGGGCCCGAAGACGGCGATGGAGAACACCTGCGTGCGGCGCGGCGCTCAGGGCCCTGCAGCGACCCGACCTCTGCGAGCCCACTGCGAGCGCCCACGCCCCCGGGCCTGTCCCTGCGTTCCCAGGCCCGTATCTGGGTGGGGGGTGGTGTCATCTCTTCCTTTCCCAAACCCTCGCATATTTAGTAATTATTGACAACACGGGCCGTTTAGTGAGCATCTACTATGCCCAGGCATTGTGTTAAACAGCCACTTCACATGCGTTCCCTCACCAAATCCTGGGAAAGTCCCCATGGGATCGCCATTGTTCTTATCCTCTTTATAAAAGGGGACACTGGGGCTCCAACAGGTGAAGTGACTTGTCGGGATCATGTGGCTGACAAAAGCTGGGGCTGATTCAAGCCAGGTACTCTGCACCGCGTGGGCCCGTGGAGTCCCCTCAGAGCCCACTCAAGAGTGTGGGAACAGGAACCTTCACCAGGGCCCGCGATTCCCAGGCTGCAGCCGGCAGGGCGAAGGGGAGGTGAGAGTGGAGCGGGCAGAGCAGGGCAGGAGGGAGCGTATAGGGGCAGCGGGGCTGTTGCGCCCTGCGCGATTGGGAACTGTCTGGCCTGTTTCTAGCATGCAAATAGGGTGACGGGCACAGCTCATGGAGTGCTGGGACAGAGACGTCCCCCCAGCTTCCTGCACGCGGTGAGTACCGGAGGGATGGCGGCCCCCACGTGACTGATTATTAATATCACCTGTAAGTGTTTGGGCTGAAAAGATGACACCGTTGACCTCTGGGGTTCCGTCAGACCTCAATGCCTCCTGCCCACCAGTTCCGGGAGACAGGCATGAAGGGGACCGCGGTCATTTTAACCAGGGCTGCATGGGGCAGCCCTGTGTTTCCGAAAAAAGATCTCCAGTCTCAACTTCATCCCTTCGCTCCTTTCCCGCTCCAGCTCCGAGAGACCAAGCCCAGGGGGAAGCCGGGGCATGCACTTGTCCCCCAAGAGTGGGCCACAAGTCGGTACATGCGCTCGGACCAAAACGCAGCGTCCTGCCTCCCGGTCTGGTCAGAGCCACTCCGCAGGGGAGGCCAAAGCCCCCTGCCCCACCATGGGCACCGCCCTCCTCCAAGACAGCGCCGAGGTGTGGCTGGCCCAGAGGTTGCCACCTGGACAAAACCCAGAGCTCGGCACCCAACTGCCACTTCCCCTGCCGGAGGACGGAGCAGCAGGGCCCTCCCAGGGACGCCCCAGTGGGCTAGGCTGCCCCCAAACCTGCCTCCCACACCACCTCCAGGAAGCCCTACCAGCCCAGAGCCTCTCCTCCCTCAACTCACAGCTGGACCTGGGGGCCAGGGGCCAGGCTCCCTGCCAAGGAGCCCCGAGGGTGTGTGTGCAGGGGAAGGGGAAGCGCTGCCCGGTCTCTCTCGATTCCCGTAGCCCCCTCCCTCTGCCCCTAGGCGAATCCCGTCCCCACCCCGTGCCTGCTTCCAGGTCACGAGAACAGGAAAAACGGAGTAAGGGCTGCGGAAAGGGACTGGAATTAGACCCGGGGAGGAGGTCGGGGTAGGGGCGACCGGCGGTGACCTCTCAAGGTCTCTCCGGCGCCGCCGGCCCCTCCCCCGCCCGCAGGTGGGCGCGCCCTGCCCGGTGACGTCACCCCAACCTGAGGCCGGCGGGGGAGGGGCCGGCGAGCATGAGAGTGAGTGGGTTGCGGGGCGAGAAGCAGGGGGAAGGGGGAAGGTGGCAGGGGGTGAGTAGGGGCCTGAAGGTCGTGAGGCAGGGGCGGGAGCGGGAGCCCGGGCAGGGACCACTCACCCAGGACGCGACCCGGAGCAGGGTCTGGGGCCGCCGTGCAAAGCTCACGGGGTCCAGGGCGGCCCCCGCGCGGCCCGCGCCGAAGGAGGCGCCCTCCATGACCGGCCCGGGCGGGACGCGCGCCCCCGGCGCCTTCTGTCCGCCTGTCCGTCCGGCCGGCCCCGCCCGAGGCCGCTGCCGCTGATGCTGATGCTGATGCTGATGCTGATGCTGATGCTACCGACGCTGCAGCCGCCGCCGCCTCCCGGGAGCGCGCGCCGGCCGCGGCGGGGACGCGCGAGATGGGGCGGGGCCGAGCCCGCACCCCCCACCGGGTCCACGCGCGCGGGGCCGGGTCCCTCCTCTCCCTCCGCCACGCCCGCTTCCCATCCCCCACCCTCACCTGCCTGACCCGGTCACGAGATCGAGGCCATCCTCAGGAACCCACCAGCCAGGTCCCCATGGGGCTGGGTGGGGCGCGGGCGCGGGCGCTGGGCGCAGACTTTGCTGTAGCCGGGAGGACAGACAGGAGGAGTCCGCTTCTCTGCGAAGGGCCCTTGGGTGAGGGAGTAAAGGGGTAGGAGACCCACAGGCTGCAGCATCTTCCCCTAACCCACGGGAGAGGGGACTGGCTCCCTGGCCCTGGTCCCAGGAAGACCAGATGGATAACTGGGGTCTTTCCCATGGCCCCCCACTGTGCTCTAGCTGCTCGTTCAGCAGGTTTTAGCCTCAGGCCGGGAGGGTCTGGTGGGAAGATAGGAGTCGGCCCCAGGAGCACCTGTTGAGGGAGGGGGCAGAGGCACCGTGGCCAGTGCCATTGGGAGTGTTGGTTTCCGTGTCTCTGCTCCTTGCCCAAGGCCAGGTGCTGGCACTCCCAATGCCCTCCCTACTCCTGGGTCTCCCCAGCGCACTTGAAGCACCTAGTCTGGACTCGAGGGCAGGGAGAGGCATCAGAGACCAGGAGTCGGGTGGGGGTGGTACCTGGCTGCCCTGCTCCCTGCTGGGTCCCCTCCAGAGACCCCAGCCCTGGGTGCAACAAGGTCCCTCTCCTCACGTTCCTACCAGGCTGGAAGTTCAGATGACTCCTAGGTTTCTGTCTAGAGCACTGAGATGTCTGCACTGACTGAGCATTTACAGCGCCAAGCGCTTTACCTGTATAGTGGCAGAGACTGTTGCCACCGTTCCTCAGATAATAAGCAACCCCGGTCCCTGCTACACCAACCCGGGGCACAGATGGTGCTGCTTGGCCCAGCCCCCCTGGAACTCATTGGTTCTGCTCTGGAGCTCTTTCTTCAGTCTTGCTGGGCAGAGCAGGTGTTGCCAGAGGCGCTACTCACTGTGTTCCAAGTCCCTCACACTGTGCGTTCCACCCCAACCCCTTCCACCCATCCCCCAGACTGCCCCTCCGTGTCATCCATTCTCCTCCTTCACTTCATCGCTGACAGCAGCACCCAGACATGCTGCATTTTCTCCTAAAAAGCCAAACACTGTTGACCCCACCTCCCCTCCAGCTGCCTCACGTTACTGCTTCCTTTAGCAGCAAATTCGAGTGTTTTCCATCCTCTGCCTGCAACACCCTTCTCTCTCTCCCTCCGAGACCTGGCAGAATCGGCTCCCACCGGCACCTAAACTCAAGGTTGCCACTGACCTGTGGGCGGCAAGCCACCCAGGTGCCAAGGCAAGAGACCGAGGGCATGAGCTGTTTCAGTATAATCAAATACGTAACATAAGACGTTTACTAGATCTAGATCATAGATATGATTATATATATATCATTAATCATTAGTTTGCAGCAATTACTCTTTATTCCAGTATTATAATAATCCTCGCTCTACAATCATACCCTAGGAAAAACCAGGCCATACAGAGATAGGAGCTGAAGGGACATGGTGAGAAGTGACCAGAAGACAAGTGTGAGCCTTCTGTTATGCCCAGGCAGGGCCACCAGAGGGCTCCTTGGTCTAGCGGTAATGCCAGCGTCTGGGAAGACACCCGTTACCAAATGGACCTAACAGACCACGGTATAGCGGTAGCGTCAGTGTCAAGGAAAAGCACCTGCTACTTAGCAGACTGGGAAAGGGGGTCTCCCTTTCCCTGGGGGAGTTTAGAGAAGCCTCTAATCCTCCACCTCTTGTGGAGGGCCTGACATCAGTCAGGCCCGCCTGCAGTTATCTGGAGGCCTAACCGTCTCCCTGTGATGCTGTGCTTCAGTGGTCACACCCCAGTCCGCTTTTATGTTCCATTCTGTACACCTGGCTCTGCCTTTTAGATAACAGTAGCAAATTAGTGAAAGTACTAAAAGTCTCAGATATGTGGCAATAATGGCATAAGCTGTCTCTCTCTCTCCCTCCGCTTGCCTCAGCTGCCAGGCAGGGAAGGGCCCCCTGTCCAGTGGACACATGACCCACGTGACCTTACCTATCATTGGAGATGGCTCACACTCCTTACCCCGCCCCTTTGTCTTGTATCCAACAAATATCAGCGCAGCCTGGCATTCGGGGCCACTGCCAGTCTGCGCGTCTTGGTGGTAGTGGTCCCCTGGGCCCAGCTGTCTTTTCTCTCTGTCTTGTGTCTGTATTTCTATAATCGCTCGTCTCCGCACATGGGGAGAAAAACCCACCGACCCTGTGGGGCTGGACCCTACGCTGACCTCCATGCCAATCCCAAGGGCAAGTCTGATGCTGCTGTCAGCTCAATTCTGGTTTTTTAAGAGTCGCACTCTGTTACCCAGGCTGGAGTGCAGTGGTGCAATCTTGGCTCACTGCAACCTTTGCCTCATGGGCTCAAGCGATTCTCCTGCCTCAGCCACCGGAGTAGCTGGGATTACAGGTGCACCACCATGCCCAGCTAATTATTTTTCTTTTGGTATTTTTAGTAGAGATGAGGTTTCGCCATGTTGACCAGGCTGGTCTCAAACTCCTGACCACAAGTGATTTGCCCACCTCTGTTTCCCAAAGTGCTGGGATTACAGGCATGAGCCACTGTGCCCCACTTGGAGGTCCTCCTCCCTCCTGGTATTCCTCCTACCTCATAGGTCCCTCCTCTGTGACCTGTGAGCCTTAGGAGCCCAGGGCACCATCCTGCTGGGGTCCCTCCTCCCTCTGGGCTGGCTCCTTTGGTCTTCGTGTCAACAGCTCTGGAACACCAGGCTCAAGACAGAGCTGGTGTTTTTCTTGCACTAGAGTTCCACTGGCCTGGATGCCCCAAAACAACAGACTCTGGCCTGGCGTGGTGGCTCACGCTTGTAATCCCAGCATCTTGGGAGGCTGAGGCGGGCGGATCATGAGGTCAGGAGTTCAAAACCAGCCTGGCCAACACAGTGAAACCCCGTCTCTACTAAAAACACAAAAATTAGTAGGGCATGGTGGCGGGCACTTGTAATCCCAGCTGCTCGGAAGGCTGAGGCAGGAGAAATTGCTTGAACCCGGGAGATGGAGGTTGCAGTGAGCCGAGATTGCTCCACCGCACTCCAGCCTGGGCGACAGAGCTAGACTCTGTCTCAACACAAAGAAAAAAAAAAACAAACAAACAGATTCTAAGGCAAAGTGAAGTTTTATTCAGGAGTGAAACTTTAAGGAAGACAGGGGAAAAGGCAAGGCGGGGAGGGGGTGGGGGGCAGGAGGGACAGCAGATACAGGCGGTATGTTCCTGAGCTGAACACTGCCTTACCAGAGAACCAGCTAGTTCCTGAGACACTCAAAGGCCTTGGGAAAGGCCAGAGAAAAGCGCTGTGTCTGGGCGAGGAAGGGACACCTTCTCTCCTGGCTGCCCCCCATCTCCCCTCTCTCATTTGTGCCACCTGGCCCCTCTGGGCAGCCTCTACAGAAGCCAGCAGCTCCAAAGGGCCAATCTGGTGGGGACATGTCAGCTTCCTCCACACAGGCCTGAGAAGGCCATGCCAAGGTGGGCCTGCGCCCAGGGAAAGGCTGAGACTCCTGGAGGATAGAGGTCCCTGGAGTTTTATGGCCACAGGACGCTGTTGCTGGGCCGCTCTGGCTGGGGAGGCTCAAAAGCTGGGTCCTAGTCACCCCTCAACTTGCTGCACTCACAGCCTTCTCCATCTGCGACACACACGGCAGCTCCCAGCAGTCTCCTCGGACTCCATCCTCACCCCATGAGTTCTCTGGCTCTCCCCTTAATGTACCCACATCTGCCCCTGCCGTGGGGTGGGTATTCCTCTCAGTGGTCACTTGGTGACTGCCCCGGCTTCCTCACCAGTCTTCCTGTTCCACCCTTCCCTGCCTCATCCCAGCTCAGCAGCCAGAGGACCCTTCAAAGCCACATCACTCCATGCCATCCCCTGGCTCCAAACCCACCAAGAACTTCCTGTCAGGGGAGCTGGGGGTAGAAGCCACGGCTCTGCTGGGGCCTTGAAGACCTCGTGCCATCTGGCCACCCTGTGCTCCTGGGACCCCTGCATCAGCTACTCTGGCCTCCCCACCCCAACCAATCAGCGTCCTTGCTGTTCCCAGCTCATTCTCACCTCGGGATCTCTCTCTCCTCCTGAGGAACGAGGACCCCAGCAGGAAATGCAGCTGGGCACACAGGGATGGAACAAGCCCTGCCCACTGCTATAAGCCCCAGCAGAAAACACACTGAAGCCAGGTCCTCAGTCACTTCAATGTTTCATTTGGGCTCCAAACTCTGAGGAAGCGGGCCCCATGAATCCCCTGTGGACAGGCATGGCACAACGCTGGCAGGCATGTGCCAGGCAGGGAGAGGGCAGGATAGTTGGTGGACCCTCAGAAAGACCCTGCCTGAGCTTTCCCTGTAGGGACTGAGCAGAGTGGAGAACTGAGCCCCCTAAAGTGAGCAGCACAGAGCCACGGGGGGCAGGGGGATCCCTGGCTGCATAGTGGGAAGGCAATGGCCTGGCCTCCAGGGACAGGCACAGGGACGCCCAGCCAGGCCTGCTGTCTTCCTGTGTGAGGAGTGAGGCACCAGGGTATGCAGTGGGCAGGAAGCCACATCCTGAATGCCAAGGGGCAGCCCAGGCTGCTCCTGCCTCCGTCACCTGCAGTTCAGCTGCAGCTCCTTGGGGCCTCCACTGAGGAGGCGGCCAGTGGGTGCCTGCTGTGCGCACCTCCACTTCTGCTCCAAACCTAACAGGGGCAGGGCAGGTCCCCACGGGCAGTGTCCTGGGGACCACCCAACTGAGACACAACAGGCTCTGGCTCTGATGCACTTTAATGAGTGCCCTGCCCCTCTCCAACCAGGCCACTCCACAGGCGCCTGGCTAGCTGTCCCCTGGGCTCTGGCTGACCACCCTCTAGTCACAGGAGCCATCCTTCCAGCCGTCACGCCAGCGCTCATCCACTTTTGAGCAGTCGAAGTCAGGCTTGCCCAGCTTGCGGTTCACTTCATTGTGCAGGTGGCACAGCCACTGCGTGAAGCACGGCCGAGTGCGGGTGTCTGGTTGGTTCCTGCACAGCCTGCATAAGGAGAGCGTGTAAAGAATGGGAGGACGCAGCGGTTCCACTGCCCCTGCCAGTTCCCTGTCTGCTCCCAAGGACGGACAACTGGGGCACTGCTGTGAGCTACACCTGGGAGTGCCCTTATGCTCCAAGGGACAGGAATTCCCAGAACAGGGCTGACCCTGCAGCTCCCGGGTGTGATGAACTCCCAGGGTTGCTCAAACACCCACCTGGAGAGCTTGGCAAACTCCAACGAGGCCTCAAGGCAAGACATCACAGCACAGACCTGGCAAATTTATAAGCTTCTAACACCCAGGAAGCGGCATCCAGCATCTCTGGCCTCAGGCAGAGTGTGGCCTGGGTGGGGCTGGGCACAGCCTTGTAACTGAAAACTGGACTTGTTTCTTAGCACCTGAGGGAGGCCCTGGTGCCTCAGTTCAGCAAGAGACTTAATTCTAACTGCTCAGGCTTACAGCAACAATGGCAGCTCTGCCCTAGACATCTGGTCTAGGAACACCCGCAAGGGCCAGTGCTGGCTCTTGGATGCCTCAGTGAGGAAGAGGTGGCTCTTGGGGGCAAAAGCAGTGGATTTCCAAGATTTTAAAACCAGCAGTCCTGCTTTACAAGTCAGGCAAAGTGGAGTCCTCCCTAACTTGCGGGGAGCCGCCTTCAGTGCCAGACAAGGCAGGGAAGTCCTTCCTGGAGGCCTGTGGCTGTGGCAAGAGCAGTACTCAGCAGCAGATCCCAACAGTTTGGCTTTGGAGACAAGACGAGGACGCTCAGATGACCCCAGGCCCAACCTGTTGGAGGTCCCTGCTCCTCAGCAAACTTCTGCCACCTCTGCATCCGTTTCTCTATGTTCCCCGCTATAACGTCAGCCAGGAGCCCCAGGCCCAGGCTGCAGTGCAAAGCTCTGCTGCGTGCAAACACATCTTACCTTTTCCTTAGGTCTTCAGCACACTCCTCACAGGGGTAAAACTTAGAAAATAAATGTATGAACTGGGCCATGTCTTGCTGCTGTTCTGGGGTGGGCAGGTCGGGGTAGTAGGCGGCCAGGGTGTGGAGAACAGCCCAGCTGTGGCGGCCCAGTTCCTCGCGATCCGGCGGGCAGTCCTCCCTAAACTTGGTGTCCCGCTGCGGAAGCAGGCCACCAAGAGTGAGTTCATTCTCCGAACAGAAGCGCCCAAAGCTCCCCCTTCTACGGCCCAGTCGGTGGCCCACTGGACTCCGGCCAAAGCCCGGCAGACGATCCAACCCACGCGCGGATGAAGGCTGTAAGGCCGGGCTTACCCGGGGGCAAGGTTCAGGGACAGGCAACCCCGGGGAGCTCTGCCGGGGCACCTGGGCGGGGGCAGGGGCAGGGGCTGCGCGGGGCTGGGAAAAGTCGGGCAGGGATCTGCACCTTCTGCTGCGTCCGCATCCACGTCTTGAAGTCCACGCAGGCCCGGCACGGCCGCCTCCGGGAGGCGTCCTCGGCGACCGGAGACTCGGAGGTCGGCGCCTGGGCTGGCGTCGGGGTCGAGGCGCCCGCGTCTCTCCGCCCCGCGCCGCGGCCCCGCGCGTCGGTCGCCAGGTCGTCCATCACCTCGGAGCGCGCGCCTCCCGGCAGGAAGAAGAGATTCCGGCCGTGGAAGCTGCCCCGCTCGCCGGGCGCCGCCATGTTGCCCGCGCAAGGCCTGCCGGGCCAGCTCGGCCTCCAGATGAGCCTCCAGGTCAGCCTCCAGGCCAGCGCGCACTCACAGGAGCCGGAGGCGCGCGCCGTGCTCCCAGGGGCCGGGCCCGAGCTGGGGCTTGGGGCGGAGTTGGGGGCGGGGCCCGGCGCGCGGGCCCGTGTGGAGGCGGAGCCAGAGGCCGCGGGGCGGACCGGGGCGGGGCCGGGCCTGGGGCCAGGGGCAGGGACGGAGCTGGAGGGCCAGAGCTTGCTGGCACCCCCGGGCCTCGATCCCCTGCGCACGCCGTGGTTGCGCCGTCCGTGGCGGCGCTCTCGCTTCCTCCAGTAGAAGAGCAGTGTGTGGCGGAAGGTGCGCAGCGGAAGGTGCGCCGCGGGAGCGCTGTGGACCCGGGCTGACACTCAGGCAAAGTCCGTGTTGCGGCCCGCGACGCCCCCATCGCTCCGCTCTGAGTGTCCTGCGTGCCTGCGGCCAGGCTCTGTGCCCTCCGCTGAGGGGCGCGTCCCACCCGCTGGCTGCCCAGCGCCTTCTCAACGCGGGGCGGGCGTGACCGAACAGATTGCTGCGCGCGCTAGGGTTCTGGGCTCGTGTCACCGCCCCGGCGCCATGGCAACGGGCGCCTGGCAACGCAGGGCGGGGCGCGGCCGCGGAGGGCTGGCGCGTGCCTTGGGCTCCCCGGCGCCCCCCGCCGGCTGCCGCGGACCCTAGAATCTGGGATGAGGGGTCGGGCTCCCGGCTGGAGCGGCCTCTGGGATTCCTCTGCCTCCTTGTGTTCATTTATCCATTCCGCTATTATTTGTGCAGTGACTGCTCTGTTCCAAGCGCTGTTCCAGGTGCTGGGCAGAGCAGGGAACACAGCTCTGTTCCCTGACCTCCTCTGGTCATAATTCAGTGGTCAAGACAGGAAAAAAAATCAAGGACTCACACTCATAAATGTTCACGTACAAACTGGTGGGTCCATGCAAGGATGTGGTAAATCTGGAAGGCCTCCTTGAGGAGGTGACCCTATCTGAAGGATGAGGAATCAGCTGAGGACCGCCTTCGAGACCAAGCCCAAGGTGGCAGGGTCTTGGCATTTTGCAGGAACAAAAAGGCCAGTGGGACGCTAGGGAGGGTTGTAAGGTGGGAGGGGAGATCCAGGGACGGGCAGGGGCCCACCAAGACTTGGTCAGCTGCTGCGGGGATTGGGAATTTATTATGAGGGTAGGGGGGAAGATGCTAGACAGTTTTGGGCAAGGCTACCCAATCTGATCCCATTTCAGTTAGCTGCAGATTCCTCTGGCTATCATATGGGGAGTGGATTTCTTTCTTTTTTCTTTTTTTGAGACAGAGTCTTATTCCATTACCCAGGGTGGAGTGCAGTGGCATGATCTTGTTCACTGTAGCTGTGACTGCTTAGGCTCAAGTTATCTCCCACCTCAGCCTCCCAAGTAGCTGGGACTACAGGCACACACCACCATGCCCAGCTAATATTTGTATTTTGCAGGGGCACAGACAGAGGTCTCAACATGTTGCCCAGACTGGTCTCGAACTCCTGAGCTCAAGCAGTCCCCGTGCCTTGGCCTCCCAAAGTGCTTGGATTACAGGTGAGAGGCACTGTGTCTGTCCTTGAAGTGGATTTTGTAGGGGCAAGTGAGGAGCATACGGATGGAGGGTGGGGTGGCTGTACTATTCAGGTAAGAAAAAAGGGTAGGGGAGGAAAAAGTGGAAACCATGCAGGGCTGATGGGGTGTGGGTCAGGGGCAGGGAGGCAGCCTCAGAATCCCTCTAGGCTTCTGCTTTTGAATAAATCCTCCCCAACTTCTCTCCTGTCTTCCAGGGGAGCAAGGTCTCCCCTGGGTTCACACGCTGGACCCCACCAGGTCAGCTAGGCCTTCAGCTGAGATCAGGGAGAAGGTGACAGCTGGCTGGGGGCACCCTGCAAATCAGCCCTATGTGAGCAGGTGTTCATTGCCCATGCCAAGACCAGGGACAGCTTGAGGGCCTCAGCCAGTGCTGGTGGGACAGACACACAAAGGCCCTTTGTTGCAGCCAGGGCAGCTTCCTGGAGGGATGCCCCAGAGGCTGACCACTCCCTGGAGGGGCTGGAGTAGGGGCATCCCAACACAGAATTGGTGACCCCAGCACCAGGAAGAACCACTGTGTGCCAGGGTTGAATGTGGCTTCCGAAGCCTGAACTATAAGGAAACAGCCAGAGAGGTGGGGCACCTGAGCGAGCCTCTGCCCAGGCCATGTTTGCAGTAAGTCATGGCAAATCACGAATTGAGAGGTGGTTCTCAAAACAGCCCTAGTGACCACTTCCCTGATCTCCACCCCCACCCAACAAGTGCCAGTGACTGCACAGAGGGGCCCTCTTTCTCCTACCCCAAGTCTCCTCACTGCAGGGGAACCCCTGGGGTGAGCATGTGAGGTCTGCCCCTCCCCCAGCATGTACACAAAAGCTCACAATAATCACACATTTCACACACATTTCCTCGCCTATTAGTTGGGGACAGTAAGAGACCTTTCCTCCAGCATTAGGATTAAGTCAGACAAAACACTTAAAGCTTTCAGCACTGAGGTCTTGGTTCTGCACAGAAATCCCCAGGCTAGTTCAAAGACAGAGCTGTTGGGCGCACCCTAGCAGGGCAATTACCTCACAGAGCAGGGGAATCCAGAGAGGTGGGCAGGACAGGCAGCACTTTGATTAGCCCTGCCTTCTCCCTCCTCCAGTGGCCAGAGGCAGGCAGGAGGGCCCCAGGAAGCAGTTCCGCCTACCCTCCGCCCCTTCCTCAGTCTTGCACGCCTCCAGGGCTGGGAAGCTCATTCCTCTTCCTCCTAGCAGCTCTGCCTGGAAGTCCCCCAGTCCCTGTGCTCCTGCCCCCAGATTGTGGGCTTGGGAGACAGCAAGAAAGCTGCAAAGGACTAGGCTGGGGCGGCTCCACAAGGACCCCACAGGCTTGAGGCGTTGCCAGATTCTATCCCAGACGGTCTTCTGGGTCCCCCAGAGCCCTCTCAAGCACAGGGAGGCAGAAGGGTCCTCACCCATTTCAGGAGTCTGCAGCCTGGAGGCCACAGCCATGGCAGGCCCCCGATACCCAGTTTCAGTGCAAGGAGCAGCCCTGGTGCAGATCAAGAGGCTCCAAGTAAGACCTGGCTGGGTCCCGAGTGGCCCCAAGGCATAGGAAGGGGGTGCCTGGACCAACACCTCCAAGGCACTCCCAACTTTTTGTCCCCCAGACCTTTGCCTTCTGTGTGCACTGGTCAGACGGCAGCGACACCTTCGTGCGCAGGAGTTGGGACGAATTCAGGAGGCTCAAGGTGAGTGACCCTGGGCCACCCTGATGCCACGGTGGCGGCTTCCCCACCCGGCTGCCTCCCATCAGTGACTCCCACTGGAGGCCCTTCGTCCCCGCTGAAGCTCCCAGCCCCTGCCATCTGGGTGAGGGACCCCGCCCTCCCAAGGGTGCACAGTGGGCTCTGGAAGACCAGTGCCCCCGTTCCTGCCCTCAGAAGACCCTAAAGGAGACCTTCCCGGTGGAGGCAGGCCTGCTGCGGAGATCTGACCGCGTTCTCCCAAAGCTGCTTGGTCAGGCCAGCCTGGGTATGGGGGCGGGGAAGGCGGTGGTTTGCCTGGGGCGCCAGGGACCAGTGAAGCCCAAAGCGGGGTATCACAGCACGTTTTTGTGGTGCCTTAAGATGCACCACTGTTGGCACACGGGGGGCGCACGAGCCGCGGCCTGGCGCGCCTGCAGCTGCTGGAAACCTATTCTCGGAGGCTGCTGGCGACTGCAGAGCGTGTGGCACGGAGCCCGGCGATCACTGGCTTCTTCGCACCGCAACCCCTGGACCTGGAGCCCTCGCTGCCACCCGGCAGGTGCCTGACTCGCCCCAAACTCCCAGCCTGCAGCGGCGTTTGGAGGTGGGAGAGGTGTAGGGTGGGGGGAACAGCCAACGAATAGGGGCAGAGACTGGGAGGCTGGCGGTCTTGCCGGGTGGCGCCTCCGGTTTCACCCTCCCCATCCGCCTACCTCTCACTCGTGTGGGCTGCCCTTCCCAGCCGAGTGATCCTGCCCGCCCCAGAGGAGCCGCCTGTCTCGTGCGCTGCGGGCCGCCTCTCCATCCACAGTCTGGAGACTCTGAGCCTGCGCTGCCTGCATCCCTTCTATACCCAGGATACGCGGAATCGGCCTTTTCAGGCGCGGGCCCAGGAAAGCCTGGACGTGCTGCTGCGGCACCCCTCAGGTAGGGCCCGCCAATAACCCAGGGATTTGTCCCTCTGCCCCTGGACCCGAGGGAGCCTCGAGATCTGAGTCCCCGCCCGCTTCTTGCGCACAGGCTGGTGGCTGGTGGAGAACGAAGACCAGCAGATGGCCTGGTTTCCAGCGCCCTACCTGGAGGCGACGGCCCCGGACCAGAGCCGGGAGAGAGGCCCGTCCCTAGGCAGCAGCGGTATGCGCCTAACCCTACCCCTCATGCCACCACTACGGCTTGACCGTGTGGCAAGACTGGGTCGGAAGCATCGCGAGCAGGGCGGCCCAGGAATCCGTGCTTGGTCTCCGCACCTAGAGGAAGCCCCGAACCGGTTTTAGAGCAGACTCAAGCAAGGAGAATTTGAAGGGTGCGGGTGGGCCTTGGCCTATGCTGCCCCGCGGTGACTCCAAGCACCCACTCCCAGGTCCCCAGTTCTGTGCTTCCCGCGCCTACGAGAGCAACCGCGCAGATGAGCTGTGCGTGCCCGCGGGGGCGCGCGTGCGCGTGTTGGAAAAGTCAGACCGCGGCTGGTGGTTGTGCAGGTACGCGAGCGGGCGTGGGCGGGGGAGGCTAGCCGAGGCGGGCGGGGCCCTAACTACACCCCGCCCCTCGCAGGTACGGCGACCGGGAGGGCCTCCTCCCCGCGGTGCTGTTACGGCCAGAAGGGCTGGGCGCACTCCTGAGCGGGACGGGGTTCCGTGGAGGAGACGACCCGGCCGGTGAGGCCCGGGGCTTCCCCGAACCCTCCCAGGCCACCGCCCCTCCCCCCACCGTGCCCACCCGACCTTCGCCGGGCGCCATCCAGAGCCGCTGCTGCACCGTCACACGCAGGGCCCTGGAGCGGCGCCCAGGGCGCCTGGGCCCGTCCCGAGGGTGCATGGACCCTGTGCCTGTGCCGCACCCTACTACGGAGCGGTGAGCGCCAGGATCCCGATGCGGGGATGGACCGCGCCATCCCAGGGCTGAGGAGGAGCGGGGAGGGCGGATCTCCCTGGCCAGCAGGACGGGAGGTGGGTATTTGCTGTTCCTCTGAGTAAAGCTTGTTCTGAATGACCCCCACCGTCTAAGCGTGCGGAGCCGCGGGCTGGATCTCTGCCAGGCCTGGGTGCGGGATGGGCTTGGGAAGGCCGAGACCATCAGCTCCAGTGCCCTTCTGGCTGGCTACGTAGGGTGTTGGCCAGGGTAGGTGCTGGACTGGAGTCCAGAGAGACAGGGCCGGTTAGGAGAGCGGCCTTTATGGGTTTTCCAGGGGTTCAGGATGGACTGGAGAGAGACTGGACCGGCTAGGGGAGCGCTTCTTTATGGGTTTCCCAGGGTGTGGGGGTGGCCGCCAGCACAGGCAGCTTCATGTTGTGCCACAGGAAGTCCAAGAAAGCGGCGGCCTGGAGTGTCCTGCTGAGCCGCTGAAAGTGCCGCTCTGGGGTTGGACAGAAGGAGGTCAGGGGGGTGGTCCACAGGCCCCCCAGGATCCCCCAACCCCAGGCTGTGCCCACGTACCAGTGTAGGGCAGCAGAGCCTCAAGCGCTGCCCGCACGCCTTCGTAGGCCAGCAGCTCCTCGGGGGCCTCGCGCCGCAGGAGCACACCCAGCACGGCCTGGGCTTCGTGGCAGTGCCGCGAATTGGTGTTCCACGTGACGCAGAAGCGCAGCAGGGCCTCTGTGGGCAACAGGACCCTCATCCTCTTGCCCAGCCAATCTGCCATGACTGGCCCTTGCCCGCTGGGCCACCCACCCTGACCGGCCCCCAACCTTTCTGGTCACGCCGCAGTCGGAGCATGGTGGCTTCCAGCTTCTCGCAGGCCTCAGGGTCTCTCCGGATGGCTGTAGGAGGAGGGAAGGCTGAGCTGGGGAAAGCAGAGACCAGTGGTCCGTAGACCCAGCCTCTTGCCCCCGGGTGAGCACTGACCCTGGATGACAGTCAGCACGGTGTGGGGCCGATCCAGGGAAATGGCCAGGCCCAGTGCCCGCAGGTACCGCTTCTCATGCAGCAGGTTGTCTAGCTCTTGCTGCCTGCGGGGAGGGGAGGAGAGGCCACTGACGGCCGCTGGCAGAGCTATCGGAGTCAGCAGGCAGCAAGCCTGGTGCTCAGCCTCAGTTTCCCTACAGCACAGAGCAGGGCTGATGCTGGGAGGGGCGCCACTGCCCTGGCCTTACCTGACCACCTGCTCCTCTTGCCTGGCCTGCTCCTCTGCCTGCTCCGCCTCGGTCACATCCTGGGGTCAGACTGGGGTCAGATGGGGCCTCCACTCCACCCCAACTCTTCCCTGCCCTTGGGGCCCACAACCTTCCAGAGGATGACTCGGGAGTCGCTGGCCCCAGTGAGGGCGCGGTCATCCAGCCGGCTGCAGTGCAGCCCCCAGACCTTGTCCTCGTGAGCATCCAGCGTCCGCACACACTCGTTGTTCTTGATGGTCCAGAGCTTCACGAGCCCATCTGAGCCACTAGGTACGGGGTGGGGAGAGGCTCAGCGTCAGGCAAGTCACCCCCCACCCCCCACCCCATCGCTGCCCTGCCCCAGACCACTCACCTGGACAGCAGCTGCGTGCCACGGCTCACAAAGGCCACTTTCAGCACAGAAGCATCGTGCCCCTCGAATGTCTGCAAAGGGGGCGGGTAGGGCATGAGATGTCACCAGGGCAAGAGGTGGGGAGGGCCTGGATCGCCGCTTACCTTGAGACAGCTGAAGTCCTGGAGCGCCCAGAGCTTGATAGTGCCATCAGCTGAGGCTGTGGCCAGCACCTGGTCCATGGGAGAGAACTGGACGCACCAGAGGCCACGCCGGTGACCTGAGAAGACACCCAGCAGCTGGCACTGCGGCAGGGCCCAGAGCTTGGCCGTGCGGTCCTGTGAGCCTGTGGCCAGCAGCTTGTCGTTGGGGGCAATAGCCACGCTGTTGATGTCCTGGCAATGGGAGAAGGTGGTGGCTCAGCACCCCCTGCCCCCCGCCAGCAAGGGCTTGGCCACACCCCCCACCCCAGTGGCTATGGAGTCACCTTATCATGGCAGCGCTGAGTGGTCTGGGCCTGCAGAAGGATGGGGCCGTTGTCTGGGGCTGTGTTCTTGGACAGCAGGGCTTTGGGAAGAGGCCACAGCTTCACAGTGCAGTCCTGGCTGCCTGTCACCAGGAAGGACTCCTTCAGCCTGTGGCCCAACAGGAGAGGAGGAGACAGAGCTGAGCCACGGCCAGTCCTGATGGCCAGCTCCCCACAGGGCCAGCCTGGGAGCCCACGGTCCAGACCACGGGGACCGTCCCAGGATGCGGGTTGGCCTGGGTCACCCCCAGGCACTTGTAGGATCACGCCCTGTCTACAGTGTCTACCCGCAGCACGTGGTGACTCAGCCCCAGCCACAGGACCCCAGGCCTACATGCAGGGGTCACCTCTCCACCTGAGCCTCGTGCAGAATCATTCTCTCTGCCTAGTTCCCTTCCCCTTTAACCACTTCGCTGGGGCTACTTCTGAGGACTGCCCCCGAGGCACGGAGGGACTCTCCTGTCCTGTTCTGTTCCACATCTCTGGGCTGGAGCCTCAGAGCAAGCCAAAGCTGCTGCTGCCTCCCCAGCTCCCTGAGTGGCAGCCCCTGCTGGCAGGCCTGGGCCTCTACCTCCTTGACACCCCTGGCCCAGCCCCAACTCACTACCTAGAGCAGCAGACGGTGCCCACGCTGTGTGTATGACCAGAACCCTGAGCCACACAGATCACCTGGCCAGCCTTGTTCATTCTCCAGATACGGACACTCTGATCCTGGGGACAGGGAGTTGAGGAGAGAGGCTGGTTCATGGGCCTACTGAGTGGCCTCCCCGCCTGGTGCCTCTGCCCCTACCTCTCAGGGTGCCTCACCTTGGCACAGCTGGCAAAGAGCCATCCCTTCCGGAACACATCCAGGGCCAGGACGATATCTGAGATGATGTGGGGAGGTATAGGTCACACAGCAAGATGGGGGAAGGGAAGCAAGCAAGGGACCCAGGCAGGTCCCAGGGTGTCAGGTGGGCTGGCCCCACTCACCTGTGTGGCCATGGAGGATCTGGCAGGCTGACGTCTGCAGCTCAAATACTTTCAGGCAGGGGCTATTGGAGGCCACGATGACGTGGGAGTCCTTGGGGCCAAGAAACCGGACATCCAAGACCTCCTCACTGTAGCCAGCGAACTGCAGGGCAGCAGGGGGCAGGAGATAAGAGGAGGGCTGGTGCACGCAGCCTCCAGACAGAGCAAGGGCAGGTGTGCACCTGTTTCTGCAGCTGCAGGGAGCGAGCCTCATAGAGCAACAGGTTGTGGTCGGCGGTGGCGCTGAGAAGCAGGCCGGCGGTCCGGGCCAGGGTGCAGTGAGTCAGCTCCCGCCCGGGGCCCGGTGGCTGGGCCTGCGTGTACACACACTGCCCGGAAGCTGCCTCCCACACGCGCAGAGTGCCTGTGCGGGTGGGGACAGGGCTGCTGAGACTCAGGTCCACAGGCCTTCCCCAGCCCCATACCGCTGCCCATATCCCGGCCCAACACACCTTGGTCACCAGCTGTCAGAAAGTACAGGCCTGAGGACTTCACACCCAGCTGGGACACTGGCTCTTCTGGCAATAGCACAGTGGCCTCCACGCTCTGGAGACGAACTGGGTCACAGGCTGCTGTCATGCCCCCTCCCCACCCAACTCAACCAGCCCTGGCCTCCAGGCATCCCCACCTCAAACACAGGCACGGTCTTTGTGGCCTGGCAGCTCTGAAGGTCCCAGATGACACAGATCTTGTCACGGCCGGAGCTGGGGCAGCAACAGCAACCTCAGGTCAAGTCTTAGCCTCGGCCCCCACTTTCCAAGCCTCCCCCTCGTACCAGGGCCCACTGCTGACCTGAGCATGGTGTGGCCGTCGGCGCTGAAGGCCAGTGAGGTGACAGCGCTGTAGTGGGCAGTCAGCACAGCCAGGCACGACCGGTCCTGCAGTGACCACACGCGGATGGCGGCATCCGCGGCTGAGGAGAAGAGCAGCAGGCGTGTAGGGTCCGGGTGGAAGGCCACTAGGCTGTGGGCGGATGGGACAGGATAGGTGAGCTGTGCAGCCTGGGCAGTGCCTCTGCTCTCCCCCTCCACCCCCCAACTCACTGCACGACACCGGGCGAGGCTCGGAAGTGGTGTGTCCCATAGTGCCGCACGATGTCCCAGACGCGCACGGCCCCGTCACAGCCACCTGCAGGGAAGCAAGGTGAGGGAGTGGAATGCCCAAAGCCCCTGCATCTGTGCCCGATACCCACCTGTGCTGCAGGGCCCTACCTGTGGCTAGCAGCGTGGAGGTGGGGTCGAAGGCCATGGTGGCCACGGGGGCTGTGTGTATTGCCTTCCACAGGCGGGTAACGCTGCCCTCTCGCCAGGCCCACTGAGCCAGCAGCAATGCCCGGCTGGCTGTCACCAGCACCTGGGGGAGGATACAGGTCAGCAGAGGGGTAGCAACACCCTGCTCACAGCTTCCTGGACTCAGTCTGGGAGGAGGCGCTGGAGCAGGTCCCCTCCAGGCCCCGCCCCGCGTACCTCATCGTCAGGGCTGAGGTCAAAGGCAGTGATGGCCTCCTGGTCCTCCTAGGGGAGAGTGGTGTGCAGAGCATGGTGTGAGTGGGCTGACCCTCCGCTTACCCCTCACCCACCCAGGCTACCCTCACCTGCTCCAGACTCCGCAGCACGACCCCCGAGGCCACCTCCAGAATGTTGACTCTGGTGCCACAGATGCAGAAGAGGTGCTGGCCAGTCTGGTCCAGCTGGGGACAGAGGGGTCTCAGCCAGGCAACATTCGGCACCCCCCACGGTCTCTGGCTGCCCGCCCCCCTGCCCTCCCCCAGGCTGGTACCTGTGCTTTTCCGCCCTTGTAGAAAGGTTCAATTTTGCGCTCCACAGCATAGCTGGAAGGAGAGCAGGGGGCGAGTGAGCACCACCCACCCCTTCAGTCCCCAGGGCCCAGCCCTGTGTTGGGTGCTCCTCTCGAGGTGACCCCAATGCCCCCTGCCCTTGAGTTTCTGGGCAACAGCAGAGGTGGCATGGGGTGGAACCAGCAGTACTGCAGGGGGCTGTTGCTACCCCCGTCACTGAGAAGTGGAGACCTGGGCTGGTGATCCCTGAGGCAGCAGGGGGTGGGCCTGTGTCAGGCAGAGTCAGCCCAACAGCCCAGGGTTCTCAGGGATTTCCCAGTGAGAGCCAGGGGGGTCCTTGGGGACACCCCTGCCAGCGGTGGGTGGCCAGGCCTGGGTAGCCAGCCCAGAGCACATCCTCCCAGTGTCTTCATCCCTGAGGTCTGGCATACCTCTTCCCCTCGCTGGCTCCTCCCTTCATCCCCAGGCTTGCCCAGAGCCCAGGTCTCACGAGCAGCTGTCATTTCTGTGACCTCACTCCTGCCCCTCCTCCTTCCCTCTCCATTGCCTCCACCTGGTCCAGGCCATCGCAGCCTCTGGTCAGCCACTCTGGCCTCTTCACTGGGCCCCCTACCTACCTCTTCTTTTTTTTCTTTCTTTTTTTTTTTTCAAGACGGAGTCTCCATCTGTCACCCAGACTGGAGTACAGTGGCGCGATCTCAGCTCACTGCAAGCTCCACCTCCCGGGTTCACACCATTCTGCCTCAGCCTCCCAAGTAACTGGGACTATAGGCACGTGCCACCGCGCCCGGCTAGTTTTTTGTATTTTTTAGTAGAGATGGGGGTTTCACCATGGTCTTCATCTCCTGACCTCGTGATCCAACCACTTTGGCCTCCCAAATTGCTGGGATTACAAGTGTGAGCCAAATTGCTGGGATTACAGGCGTGAGCCACTGCTCCCGGCCTCCCCTACCTACCTCTTAACCCTGCTGCCAGGTACCTTTCAGAACATAACTGAAGATGTCACTGCCCTGCACCAACCCCTCCCTTCTGCCCACACACCTCCCAGACCTTGCCCAGAAGAGCTTCTGCCACCCTTGCCTCTGCTTTCCTTCCCTCTCATGGCCCACAGTGCACCCCATTGCTCCTGTCCCAGCCTCTGGGAAGGGTTTCCTATCTTCCCCCTGTTCCTTGTATGCAGCCTGGGCTTCTCTTCCCAGATGTCAAGGTCTGGCTCACTGCGCTTCTGGAAGCCTGACTGCCAAAATGAAAGCAGCCCCTGAGCCCCTGCACCCAGTTGACCCTCCCATGGCGGTGCTGCCAGCCAGGGACCTTCCTTTACCAGTGCTTGGCACAACCAAAGCCCCATAGCTGCCCGTGGAAACGCTAATCCCGAGGCTGCGCTGCCAGGGCAGGGGCACCAGTACTGCTGTTCGACAAAGGCTTGGGGAGTGACGGGGCACAGAACTCAGGGCCTCCTGGGCTTCTGCAGACCCGCCCCTCTCCCGCTGTCTACCTGTTCCCTGGAGAAGAGAGATCGCGGGTAAAACGTCCCCAGGCCCACTGCTCAGAGGTGGTTCTTCGCCTCCCGCCGCCTCCCGCCGCCTCCCGGGACCAGCCCCGACCTAAGCTCAGCCCTCTCCTCCCCTCATCGGGACTTCTGGTCTCCACTCCACCCACAGCCGGCTTCTTGATGAACCTACGCTGCTGCTCCCGGCGGCCAGGCTTCGATCGCCGTCCTCCCCGAGAGCAGTCGGGGCCGGCTCTCCCGCCTGGTATCACCGCAGCCTCCGCGACCCCGCGAGCCGGCGCACACATAGCCTGTCGCCTCCACGGACCAGAATGCGTGCCCGCTCCCCGCGCACCTCCGCTAGGCCGGCTGCGAACCCAGCTCCCTCCCCGCGCGGCCCCAGCGCTCCGGGCTCACTTGGTCTTGAAGCGGCCCACTCCGGCCGCGGTCTCTGCCATGTTGCCGCCGCCGCCGCTCCAGCTGAAACCGGCTAGGGCCCCGGCAGCCGCCGCCGCGTGACAGAGGTTGGACCGAACTCCTCACAAAACTCTACACTCCCGGCGCGCTGCGATGGCGTCACCGCGCGCGACCACTGTGACGTCCCCACCGGCGCGGCGCGCTTGGCGCCATCTTTGCTTCGGGCAGTGGCTGCTGCATCGGGAAGCGAAGCGGGCGGAGACGTTTCCGGCCTGGAGGGAGGACTATGAGTCCTGAGAGTGCTACGCGGTCCGTTGAGGGTAGACCGGCACGGGTGGCGTCGCTGGTGGCCTGGCTGTTTGATAACAGTATAAAAAGGCATTCGTGGCCGGGCGTGGTGGCTCACGCCTGTAATCCCAGCACTTTGGGAGGCCGAGGCGGGTGGATCACGAGGTCAGGAAATCGAGACCGTCCTGGCTAACATGGTGAAACCCTGTCTCTACTAAAAATACAAAAAATTAGCCGGGCGTGGTGGCGGGCGCCTGTAGTCCCAGCTACCCGGGAGGCTGAGGCAGGAGAATGGCTGAACCCGGGGGGCGGAGCTTGCAGTGAGCCTAGATCGCGCCACTGCACTCCAGCCTGGGCGGCAGAGCGAGACTCCGTCGCAAAAAAAAATAAATAAAATGGCATTCGTAGCCAGCGTTTACTTCTGCTTTTCGGCGTTCTGGGATTTGGGGGCACCAGCTCCAAGCTGACCCTGCCTCTGGGCTTGCAGTGTGGCTCTTGATAAAAAACATAGGTAAATGAGGCCGGGCGCGGTGGCTCAAGCCTGTAATCCCAGCACTTTGGGAGGCCGAGACGGGCGGATCACGAGGTCAGGAGATCGAGACCATCCTGGCTAACACGGTGAAACCCCGTCTCTACTAAAAATACAAAAAACTAGCCGGGCGAGGTGGCAGGCGCCTGTAGTCCCAGCTACTCCGGAGGCTGAGGCAGGAGAATGGCGAGAACCCAGGAGGCGGAGCTTGCAGTGAGCTGAGATCCGGCCACTGCACTCCAGTCCGGGCTACAGAGCAAGACTCCGTCTCGGAAAAAAAAAAAAAAACATAGGTAAATGAATAAACCTGGTAATCTCAAAGGCATTCATGTATTGAGCACCTTCTGTGTGCAAAGCACTGTAATCGGCATTTGGTGGACACCAGAGAAGAAACAGAACGGGCGAGGAGTGATAGTTGCTGAGTGTGGTGGAAAAAATAGAAGGGAGGGCCAGGCGCGGTGACTCACGCCTGTAATCCCAGCACTTTGGGAGGCCGAGTTGGTGGATCACCTGAGGTCGGAAGTTTGAGACCAGCATGACCAACGTGGAGAAACCCCGTTGCTACTAAAAATAAAAAAAAATTAGTTGGGCATGGTGGCACATGCCCGTAATCCCCAACTACTTGGGAGGCTGAGGCAGGAGAATCGATTGAACCCAGGGGGCAGAGGCTGCAGTGAGCTGAGATTGTGCCACTGCACTCTAGCCTGGGCTACAGTGTGAGGCTCCGTCTCAAAAAAAAGAAAAAAGAGGTCGGGCGCGGTGGCTCAAGCCTGTAATCCCAGCACTTTGGGAGGCCGAGACGGGCGGATCACGAGGTCAGGAGATCAAGACCATCCTGGCTAACAAGGTGAAACCCCATCTCTACTAAAAAAATACAAAAAACTAGCCGGGCGAGGTGGCAGGCGCCTGTAGTCCCAGCTACTCGGGAGGCTGAGGCAGGAGAATGGCGTAGACCGGAGGTGGAGCTTGCAGTGAGCTGAGATCGCGCCACTGCACTCCAGCCTAGGCTACAGACCGAGACTCTGTCTCAAAAAAAAAAAAAAAAAAAGAAAGAAAAGAAAAGATGAAAGAGAGCAGGCAAATGCCTGGAGAGGGCGGCAGGGATGCACCGGTGACAGTTGTGAGGGCCGCAGGCACAGAGGCAGGCAGGCCTGGGCTCCGCTTTTATTGACCTATTTATAGGTTACGTTGGCCCTGGGCTCCCCCACCACCTCAGCCCCAGCGTTGCCTTCTGGGGTGACCTTGGACTCCTGTGAGGTGCCCTCCAGCAGAGCGGTGTCTTCCTCCAAGAAGTTGCTGAGCTCCGCCAGCTCTCGGCGAACGACGCTGGTAGCTCGGTGCAGCCAGCGCACCCGCCGCAGAAGGCACAGCAGCAGGGTCCGACTGCGCTCCTGGCGCGCGCTCCAGGCATTATGCAGCTCCCGGTAGCAATTGTGGCGAGCGCGCTTGGCCGGGTCCAGGGTGGCCCCGCAGCCTAGGGGGCAGCGCTGCTGGGATCCTTGCTGGCAGTGCTGCCGGTGCTCTGCCAGGGCCCCACGCGGCACGCGCGAGGTGCAGCCCTCGTTGGGGCAGGCCATTAGCTCAAAGGGGCATGAGTCCTGGTGCCCCTTGCGATGGGCCAGGGGGCACGTCACTATGCAGCCAGCATTGGCGTTCTTGCACTGAGAGTGAAGGAGAACACGTGTGAAGAAATCAGGCGGGACACCCCCAGAACGCCCCACCCCTGGCTTTCCATTCACCGGGAACCAGGGAACCGGGAGCCTCCCACACTTTTCTGACTTGGGTAAGTGGGTGGAGAGAACATTGGGGCAAATGCTTGGAAGTGGGAAGAAGCTAGAAGTTCCAGGGGAGGGGGTGAGGCCTGAGTCTTGGGGAACTGGAAGGTACACAGTTGGGTTGGTCTGGTGAGTGGTATGGATGCCAGGCTTTCCTTTTTAACCTCAGTTTACCCATCTGTGAAACTAGGGGGCTGGAGAGTAGTGGCCAGCACACCAAGCACTAGATACTCTGAAAATCCTCTGTAAGTCCTCTATAATCTCCATTTTACAGCTGAGACCCCGGGGCTCGGAAAAGTTAGGTGACTTGCTTAAAGTCACACAGCAAGTAAGCAGTAAAGCCGCGATTCAAACTCAGCCACGTCTGGTCCTCCCAAGGCTGCACTTGTCTCTCTGAAGATAAGATTCTCCTGCCCCCTCTCCTGGCCCTGCCCCACTCCTACAAGGGTGAGAAGGGTCGACGGTCGGGGGAGTGGGTCCTCTGAGCTACCTTGACTTCCAGGCGGCCAATGGTTTTCCGGAGTTTATTCACGCAGATGATCTTTTTCCTTTTCACCTCTTTCCTACAGCAGGGACAGGTCTTTTGTCTGGAAGGAGGCATGAGCAGGGGTGAGTGTTGGGAGTGGGAAGGGAGCCCTGGTCAAGCTCTCACTCTGTGACCCAGGTGGTCCCTTCATCAGCTGGAGGAGGCATCAGGGCATATTACACGGCGCTCTCAGCTCCGAGGCTGGGGCCGGGGTCTGCAGATGCCACTGAGGATATACACATTTTAGTTTAGGGAGATTTCGTGGCTGAGTCTTTTGGCTGACTTTCCCTTCTGTTCTGGGCCACAGCAATGGCCCCCAGTCTCACTCCTACCCTCCCCGCCCCTTGGGTACCCGGTGGCACCTGGCTAGCCACTGGAGAATGCACTTTTTGCAGAAGATGTGGCTGCATGGCAACCTTGCTGGCCTCTTGAGAACCCCATGGCAGACGGAGCACACAAAGTTGCTGTCAGGAGGGCTGGCGAAGAGGTTGAGATCATACCCGCCACTCTGCAAAGGCCAGGTGTCAGGACCTGGGTGGGACAGTGATCCAGTCCCTGGTCCACATACCCAGCAACTTTGGGCGGGGAGGTGGGCCACAGAACTTCAAGTAGAGGGGCTGGCTCAGCACCCACTTTGAGGGGGCAGCTGTAGGGGTTAGGGCCCCCCACCCCAGGACTACTAATCCCTGGTTGGAAACGGGGGGCCTTAGCCTGGAATCAGACCTAGCCAGAGCCTTCCAGGTTTCATTGTACCATATGGGGGCCTGCGACCCATTGCCCACCCTTTCCAAGTGCAGTGGGGTGGATCCCTGAACAACTCGGCAGGTTTCTGGAATGGGGCACACATCTAAGGGCTGGAGGCAAGAGGACCCCAGGCTCACCATGATCTGTGTCTAGACAGCAGCTCCACAGGCCCCCAGAGCTCAGGAGCCTGCATTTCACAGTGGGTGTGGGCTGACATCACAATAGCATTGTCCAGCTCAAGCCAATCACAACCCTGGTTCAGGGCCCAGAGACCCTGTACAGCCCAACCCTTGTTCCCTTCTGTAGAGGATCACAGGTAACCGGGCGCGGTGGCTCACACCTGTAATCCCAGCAGTTTGGGAGGCCAAGGCAGGAGGATCACTTGAGCCCAGGAGACCAGCCTGGGCAACTCAGTGAGACCCCACCTCTTTAAAAAGTCACAGGGCTGGGTGCAGTGGCTCATGCCTGTAAGCCTAACACTTTGGGAGGCCGAGACAGGCAGATCACTTGAGGTCAGGAGTTCGAACCAGCCTGGTCACCATGGTGAAAATCCATCGCTACTAAAAATACAAACAAATTAGCTGAGCATGGTGGCAGGTGCTTGTAGTCCTAGCTGCTTGGGAGGCTGAGGCATTACTGCTTGAAATCCAGAGGCAGAAGTTGTAGTGAGCTGAGATGAACCAAGCTTCATGGAGCTGTTTCCCCCGGGCCAGGGCTTCAGTGGGATCACAGGGATTGCCGCCCTCTTCTCTCCAGAGGGCTGCAGCTCCTAGGGTATGGGGGCTTTAGGCATTGACCCACTAGTGGTCTTCACTTAGGATCCAATACTCAGGAGCTAGCTCCAAGGCAGTGAGAACTAAACTCCTGGAGAACCTGCTGCCCAGAGCAGGGGCCCAGCCTCCCAAACCAGGTGTCTGATCCACTCCAGCCTAGCACCACTGCGGCGCTGAGTTCATCTAGGCCTAGTTGGTCAAATCCCTTAGAATCTCACCTGGTCTCACAAGGAAGTCACTGGAAGCCTCTGAACTTCCCATCCTTGAGAGCGCTCTGCTGGCCCCACCTGGCGCCCTTTAGGCCAAGGCACTTTATCTGAGGCGCGCATGGCCACAAGACTGTTCCCAATCTGGCTCTGCCACTTAAGAAGCGTCGGACTTTACATGTCACCTGCCAACCTCCCACATCCTATCCTTGTGTCCAACGCGGCGTTGGGATGGCCAGGAAAGACGAGGAGGTATCTCGCTAGGGTTCTCCCCGCCAGAGCGTGAACAGACGCACTTGCCAGGCTGATAGGCGGGTCGGAACCCCAAGAACACCCGCACGCAGTGAGTTAGCCAAACAGCTTTATTTGAAAGACGGGGGACAGCCGAGTCCCCCCGACCCCGCGGTCCTGGCGACGTCGGTCTCAGACGTGGGAGGACTAGTGTCCTGCGGAGAGAAAACAGGGTTAGGGGGTCGGCAGCCGGGGTCAGGAGTCAGGGGCCAGACCACGGGAGCGGCCACACCTCGGGGGAGGCCGCGGCGCCTGTCGGGGCCTGGGTTTCACCGCCGCACATGGAGCAGCGCGCGGTGAGCTGAGGCCCCGGAGGCTCTGGGCGTCGAATCTCACCCGCGGCCACGGCCAAAGCCGGGGGTGATTTTCAACCAACGCCGGTCTCCAAGACCACCAGCAGGATACCGGTGGTCAACGCGGCAGGACCTACCTGAGTGAAGAAAGAAGTGCAAACCATGCACGGGCGTTTATAGCCACTTTTCGGGTGACGTAGATTCCCAGGCCGCCGCTGGGGCCGGACGCGCAGGAGCACGCCGAGCCCAGTGAGGGCGGGGCACCGCGGAGCCAATCACAGGTTGTCTTATGGGAGCTCGGTGCGCTCCCGCCCGGGGCGGGGCCGCGGAGGTCTCGCGGCGCTTGGTGTGGTATAAAAGCTGCTTCCCAGCAGGCCTCTCTCTTCTTCTCCGAGAGAACACGTGAGTGGTCGGTTTTGCTGCTGCGGGTGTCGGCGTGGGCGGCGGGAATCCGCGGACATCGAAACGGGTCTAGGCTCCCGAGTCCGCGCTCCTGGGCGGGAGCCCCCGTCGGGGTCTTGCGGGGGGCTGCCAGATGCCTAGGCCGCACTGACTGCTTGGTTCTTGTCGTTTTCTCCAGCAAATGGCGGATGACGCCGGTGCAGCGGGGGGGCCCGGAGGCCCTGGTGGCCCTGGGATGGGGAACCGCGGTGGCTTCCGCGGAGGTTTCGGCAGTGGCATCCGGGGTCGGGGTCGCGGCCGTGGACGGGGCCGGGGCCGAGGCCGCGGAGCTCGCGGAGGCAAGGCCGAGGATAAAGAGGTAGGTTTCATCTACGCGCGGGATCGGGCCCGTAGGCGGCGGCGGAGAGCGGCCCTGGTCACTCGCGCCTTTTCTCCCTCTAGTGGATGCCCGTCACCAAGCTGGGCCGCTTGGTCAAGGACATGAAGATCAAGTCCCTGGAGGAGATCTACCTCTTCTCTCTGCCCATTAAGGTACGCGTCGGTCGCTGGGGCGTTGAACGAGTGCGACCCCGGAGTCCTTTGGACTGGGGTTGGATGGTTGGCATCTGCCACTGACCAGCCTTGAAGGGCCCAGCGTCTCGTTTGAGTGGTTGAGGTTGTGTTGCGGGCTGGCTGAGGAGAGGATTCCACTTAAGAGAGGTTGGATGGATATACCTGAGCGAAGCGAGACCCGCAAAAGGCATTTCAGCGCATCTTCCCACGTTCGCAGCGAATTCGTTTCCAAAGAGCTGAGACAGAAGCAGCGCTCGGTTCATGCCATCCGAGAGGACGATGAAGTTCAGGTTGTGGGAGGACACCGTAAGGGTTAGCAAACTCATATTCCGCGTGTACGGGCCAGCTGTCTTCCGCGTCCAGCGGGTGCGGTGGGGAAAGGCTAATGGCACGTTTGTCGTGTGAGCGTTCGCCCTAGCAAGGTAGGGTGTTCATGGCTAGGCCAAAGCTGGACAAAGCAAAAGGAAACCTGAGTGGAAAGCCACATCTCACCAAACAAGAGGAAAAGGGCAAATAGGAAGAAACAATTGAGATGCTGAAACACGCTAATCTTACAAGCTTCTATTAAAACTGCTGAAACGAAGGGGACAGATGGGGGATGCCAGGTGAGGGGGTTCATGACTATTTTTTTTTTTTGGCGAGGCAGAGTCTCAGCCTGTCACCCAGGCTGGTGTGATCTCGGCTCACTGCAACTTCCACCTCCCAGGTTCAAGCGATTCTCCTGCCTCAGCCTCCCGAATAGCTGGGTTTACAGGCGCCCGCCACCACGCCCAGCTAATTTTTTGTATGTTTAATAGAGACGGGGTTTCACCATGTGGGCCAGGCTGGTCTTGAAGTCCTGACCTTGTGGTCCGCCCACTTCAGCTTCCCAAAGTGCTGGGATTACAGGTGTGAGCCACCACCCCGCCGATGACTTTGGTTCTTGAATAGCATAATGGTAGTAAGTTTTTCTTTCTTTTTTTTATTTTTTATTTTTTTTGAGACAGGAGTCTTGCTCTGTCGCCCGGGCTGGAGTGCACTGGCTGGATCTCAGCTCACTGCAAGCTCCGCCTCCCGGGTTTACGCCATTCTCCTGCTTCAGCCTCCTGTGTAGCTGGGACTACAGGCGCCTGCCACCTCGCCCGGCTAATTTTTTGTATTTTTTAGTAGAGACGGGGTTTCACCGTGTTAGCCAGGATGGTCTTGATCTGCTGACCTCGTGATCCACCCGTCTCGGCCTCCCAAAGTGCTGGGATTACAGGCTTGAGCCACCGCGCCCGGCCTGGTAGTAAGTTTTTCTTTAATGCACTCCCCACAATTCTCTTGTTTGTTGTAGGAATCTGAGATCATTGACTTTTTCTTGGGGGCCTCTCTCAAAGACGAGGTTTTGAAGATTATGCCAGTGCAGAAGCAGACCCGTGCTGGCCAGCGCACCAGGTTCAAGGTACCTGGCTGTCCTGGAGTGGGCTGGGCTGGGCTTGTCAGGACTCTCTCGGCTCTGCGTAGTTGCACTTGGCTTCACCCGTGTGACTTTCGTAATGGGGAGAGAGAGAAAAGATCTCCTCAGGACCTCAGATAGGCCTTACTGTGGTCTCTCTTTCCTTGAGGGGCGCAACAGGCCCTGGGGGGTGGGCAGTGATTGGGTGTAGGGCCGCCAGTCGCCTCACACACATCTCTTCACAGGCGTTTGTTGCTATCGGGGACTACAATGGCCACGTCGGCCTGGGTGTTAAGTGCTCCAAGGAGGTGGCCACTGCCATCCGTGGGGCCATCATCTTGGCCAAACTCTCCATTGTCCCGGTGCGCAGAGGCTACTGGGGGAACAAGATCGGCAAGCCCCACACCGTCCCTTGCAAGGTAGGCTGATGGCAGGTTATGGGCCTCCTGTGGGGCGGGCTCCCTTGGGCCCTTGTCTCCTGACTTCTTCCCTCACCAGGTGACAGGCCGCTGCGGCTCTGTGCTGGTGCGCCTCATCCCTGCACCCAGGGGCACTGGCATCGTCTCAGCACCTGTGCCCAAGAAGCTGCTCATGATGGCTGGTATTGATGACTGCTACACCTCAGCCCGGGGCTGCACTGCCACCCTGGGCAACTTCGGTAGGTGGTCCACGCATGGGGCATAGCCATGGTCTCTCAGCTCCGCTTAACCACACGGGTCCAGTGTGTGCTTGGCGTGTTTTCAGGGAGGCAGAGAAAGGCTCTCCTAATGCACGACAGACCCGCCCAGAATGGCCTCTCTGTTCCTAGGAGTGCAACAATTTTTGGGTTGGGGGACTTGCCTCAAGCACACCACTGACCCTCCTGGGGTTCTTTTGTTGTGCAGCCAAGGCCACCTTTGATGCCATCTCTAAGACCTACAGCTACCTGACCCCTGACCTCTGGAAGGAGACTGTGTTTACCAAGTCTCCCTATCAGGAATTCACTGACCACCTTGTCAAGACCCACACCAGAGTCTCTGTGCAGCGGACCCAGGCTCCAGCTGTGGCTACAACATAGGGTTTTTGTACAAGAAAAATAAAATGAATTAAGCCTGTTACTATTTCCTGTGTCCTGCATGGTTAGTGGTGGTTTGAATCTGCGATGTGGGGCCAATAGATCACACCAGAAACACAGGCAGGTTGCAGGACTTTATTTCAGCAACAGTCATACAGAGCCACATAACAGGTGCACCCACAGATGCCTCAGGAGGTGGCAGCGGCGGCCTCTCTTGCAGCTTTTCTTTCTTCCAGCATCCTCTCCTTCTGTTTGGCCAGGCACTTCCTGGCAGAATAGTGGGCCCCCAGGTCCTGATCTGAGAAAGCAATAGAAACAAGCTGGGAACCCAGGCCTCTGCTGCATGCAAAGGGGGCAAAGTCAAGTGGGCAGAAGTGAGGGGAGGGAGGAATCGCAATGGTTCTGGCCCCCAGGACTCAGAAGGATGGGAGCGGGAGGTCACGCACAGCGGTCCTGGTAGGCCTTGGCCACCTGGGTGAACTGCTCCAGTTCCTTGCTGCAGTTCTGCTTGTAGTTGTGTCCTTCCCTCTGCTGACAGGCCTTGAGTCGAGCCTGTATAATGTTGACAATTTCTTGGTCGACTTTGCTGGAGGAGAAAGGGAGCAAGAGAGGCTAATCACAAGGAATCCTTTCCCTGTACCCAGTGAGAACAATTGAAATCAAGAGCCCTGGGGTCTGGCTCCTCCCATGTCACCCCTAAGATCTGGGCCCGTAGGGCATCCCAGGGACCGGTGGCCCAGCTGCACATGCTGCAGATCTCCACACTCCCAGCGTGGCTCACGTACTAGTCCCTCCTCCACTGCATTTCGGCTTCAAACATGCACAAGACATCATTCTCGTTGCACTCAGTGATGTCTGGCACACGGCGGTACTGCCGGTGGTAGTAGTAATACCTGTTCTTTGCGTGCTGCCGCTCTATAAATTCTGCAAAGACAAAACCACAGACTCAAATACTTAGTTGGTTTGGACAAGCTTTTAGCTTTCTAGTTCTCATAAGCCCCTTGGAGGGGAGGGAGGAGAACTTCCTGAGTGTTCCAGTGTTTAGGAAACAGGCAATTCGGCCGGGCGCGGTGGCTCACGCCTGTAATCCCAGCACTTTGGGAGGCCAAGGCAGGCAGATCATGAGGTCAAGAGATTGAGACCATCGTGGCTAACACGGTGAAACCCCATCTCTACTAAAAAAAGCAAAAAAATTAGCCGGGCATGGTGTGGCGGGTGCCTGTAGTCCCAGCTACTCAGAAGGCTGAGGCAGGAGAATGGCGTGAACCCTGGAGGTGGAACTAGCAGTGAGCCGAGATTGCGCCACCATGCTCCAGCCTGGGTGACAGAGCGAGACTCCATCTCAAAAAAAAAAAAAAAAGAAAACCAGCAATTCGTCTCTATGAGGTGTGGCCGGCCAGGCAGGCCCGTGAAGGCCTAGCCTACAGCTGATGGAGAGCTCCAGCGTACCAGGCATCATCCTCAGAGTTCCACATGCATTACCTTACTCTGTCCCCCACACACGCCTACAGGCAGCTGCTTCTCACAGACAGCACCGACTGTGACAAAGCTCTGCCAGTGCACCTCCCCCAGCTGCACAGGGACCCTTGTGGAGTCCTGGGCGAGGACTGGGTGCTCAGAGGTTCCAACAGGGAGCCTCCGGCAAGCAGAACTTACCACCTTACGGCCTCAGCTTCCTCACTGGGAAATGAACAAGCTAAAAAGAGAGCTCGAACATCCAGACATATACGACAGACATATTCTAGGACTGCTACGAAAGAGAGGGAGCTGGGTCAGCTGTTGCACGGTTTCCACATCTTTGGGGGTTTGATTTGCAGACTTCATCCTTTTACAAGAGAACCACCAGAGCATGCTATGCACGCCAAGTGTTCAAAAAGAACTGAACCAGGCTGGGCGCGGTGGCTCAGGCCTGTAATCCCAGCACTTTGGGGGGCCAAGGTGGGAGGATCACCTGAGGTCAGGAGTTCGAGACTAGCCTGGCTGACATGGTGAAACCCCGTGTCTACTAAAAATATAAAAATTAGCTGGGCGTGGTGGTGGTGCACCTGTAATCCTAGCTATTGGGGAGGCTGAGGCAGGAGAATCGCTTGAACCCGGGATGGGGCAGAGGTTGCAGTGAGCCGAGATCACACCACTGCATTCCAGCCTGGGCAACAGAGCGAGACTGTCTCAGGGAAATAATAAAAAAAAAAAACACTGAACTGGGCATTCTCCCGGTTCGTTCCAGAGATGGTGAATGTGGGCATCTCGGCCATCACCCTGACACTTGGTCATCTGGCAGAGAGACAGGTCTAACAACCCCCAGGATTCAGATGCTTCTCTGTGCAGACCACCCCCAACATTTGAGAGAGGCCTGAGGCCAGCGGTGCGGTGGAGGGGTTCCCGGGGCCGCGGGGGCGGAGAGCAGTGCGGGGTCCTGGAGCAGTGGGTGCTGGGTGCGGCAGGGAGGGAAGAGTCCTGGGAAGAAGCGGGGCGTCCCGGGGTGCAGGGGAGAGTAAGGGATCCTAGGAGGTGAGGTCTGGGGTGCAGTGGGAGGCCAAAGGAGGCGACGGAGCTCGGGGGTCTCCGGGGGTGGGGGGTTGTCCCCGGGGTGCAGCGGGGGGCGGTCTCAGGGAGACGGGACCCCGGGGGCAATAGAGGATCCAGGCAGGGTGTGGGATCCAGGGGTCCCCAGAGGCCAGCGAGGGAGCCCCGGGCTGGGGCCTCGTACCTCTCACGAGGGTTACGGGTCGGTCCACGATGAGGTCGAACGCCTTCGTTATGTAGACGACGGGGTTGGGCAGCCAAGTCTGCGACGACAGCACCGGCGTGCGGCGCGGGGGCTCAGGGTACACATCCTTGTCCCAGCTGTCCGGCATGGCGGCGGGAGGCGCGAACCCCGCTCCCTGACGCGCTGCCCTTGCCTCTACCTCGGTCCGGGTCCCGCGGCCTAGGTCGCCAGCTACAGAGGACGCCGAGGGCGGCTGCGTCTGTGCGCTGACGGCCGCGAGGCACCGTGGGACTTGTAGTTCCCCGACTCCGCCCTGCGCGCCGGGACCCGCCTCGCGGCAGGGGCCTCCGTTCTCGGTCTGTGCCGAGCGCCTGCGCGGTGCTGGTCACTGGTCTGGGAGCCTGTGAAACAGCCGGGAACTGGACAGACCCCTGCTTACGGTGAAAGAAACAGACAATAGGCAACAGACATAAGGAATAGGAGGGAGTCATTCGGTTCCCACTGCCCGCCAGGCACTGTGCTGAGTGCAGCAGGGAAGAAGATAAACAGTCCGGCTGTGATGGAGAACACAGGCCGTTAGAGCATACACGACAAAGTCAACAAATAACACGCAATTCCAAACTCCCTACTCTTCCAGGAAGCTTTCCTGGATTGCCTAGCCCGTACAGAATTCTCTGGGCCCCGCTGTCTACCAGGACCCCTCATGGACTGGCTGGTGCCAGTGAACTTGGGAGCCTGTCTCGGGGAGGGCAGGGGGCAGGCCAGGAGGCAGGGCTTGCCCTCAGGCGGCTCATAGGGAGAAGGCAACTACCCTGGGCACGGGGCCCTCTGGCTGGTTTTGATTGTTCCATCCTGGCCCTGAGCACTCTGGTGCTTCTAGGCAGCTCCACTGAGCAGGGCCCTGCTGGCCTTATCTGCAATCTCCACACCGAGCATGGCCCCTGGCTGGTATCCAGGGGGGACACTAGTCATGTCCTGTCCCGAGGCAGAAGCCAGCGCGACACAGAACCATCAACCCTACAGATCTACGGTCACAAACATTCGATCTTCACATTATGAACTTTTTTTTTTTTTTTTTTCAGGCAGAGTCTTGCTCTGTCGCCCAGGCTGGAGTGCAGTGGCATGATCTCGGCTCACTGCAACCTCCACCTCCCAGGTTCAAGTGATTCTCCTGCCTCAGCCTCCCGAGTAGCTGAAACTACAGGCACATGCCACCACGCCCGGCTAATTTTTTGTATTTTTAGTAGAGACGGGGTTTCACCATGTTTCTGGTCTCAAATTCCTGACCTTAGATGATCTGCCCACCTCAGCCTCCCAAAGTTCTAGGATTACAGACATGAGCCACCACTCCCAGCCAAACTCTTGGAAAGAAGTACAAACCATGAGACCCAAACAATCTTGACATTTTAGTAGCCTAGAATCTTAGTATCTATTGATGTAAGAGTCACAGATCTTAGAGACATCGTAGGCCTGAAAAACTCTAAAATTCCACTGCTATAGAACTTTACAACCGGCTGGGCGGGGTGGCTCACGCCTGTAATCCCAGCACTTTGGGAGGCTGAGGCAGGTAGATCACCTGAGGCCAGGAGTTTGAGACCAGCCTGTCCAATATGGTGAAACCCCCATCTCAGGCCGGGCGCGGTGGCTCAAGCCTGTAATCCCAGCACTTTGGGAGGCCGAGACGGGTGGATCACAAGGTCAGGAGATTGAGACCATCCCAGCTAACACAGTGAAACCCCGTCTCTACTAAAAAATACAAAAAACTAGCCAGGCGAGGTGGCGGGCGCCTGTAGTCCCAGCTACTCGGGAGGCTGAGGCAGGAGAATGGTGTAGACCCGGGAGGTGGAGTTTGCAGTGAGCTGAGATCCGGCCACTATACTCCAGCCTGGGCAACAGAGTGAGACTCCATCTCAAAAAAAAAAAAAAAAAGAAAAGAAACCCCATCTCTACCAAAAATACAAAAATCAGCGTGGCATGGTGGCATGTGCCTGTAATCCCAGCTACCAGGGGGGCTGAGACAGGAAGATTGCTTGAACCCAGGAGGCAGAGGTTGCAGTGAGCCGAGATTGTGCCACTGAACTCTAGCCTGGGCAACAGAGGGAGACTCTGTCTCAAAAAAAAAAAAAAAAAAGAACTTTACAACCATAGCATCTTTGAATTGAAAGAGCTTTCGAGGGGCGCAGTGGCTCACATCTGTAATCCCAGAACTCTGCGAGGCCAAGGCAGGCAGATTGCTTGAGCTCAGGAGTTTGAGACCAGCCTGGGCAACATAATGAGATCCCTGTCTCCATAAACAATACAAAAATTAGTGAGGCATGGTGGTAAGTACCTGTGGTCCCAGCTACTTGGGGGAATGAGGCAGGAGGATTGCTTGAGCCCAGAAGGTTGAGGCTGCAGTGAGCTATTACTGTGCCACTACACTTCAGCCTGGGCACCAGAGGAAACCCTGTCTCAAAAAAAAAAAAAAAAAGAAAAAAAGAAAGAAAGAAAGAAAGAAAAATAAGAGATTTCAACCCCCTTTTCATTCAAAACTTAAGTTCAAAATTTAAATTTGGCCAGGTGCTGTGGCTTATGCCTATAATCTCAGCACTTTGAGAGGCTGAGGCAGGAGAACCATTTGAGGCCAGGAGTTTCAGACCAGCCTAGGCAACATGGTGAGACACCCGCCTCTACAACAAAATACATTTTAAAATTAGGTCCTGCTGAGGCAGGAGGACCAGTTAAGCCCCGAAGGTTGAGGCTGTAAGTGAGCTATGATCACACCGCTGCACTCCAGCCTGAGCAATGGAGTGAGACGTTGTCTCTTCAAAATAAATAAATAAGGCTGGGCACGGTGGCTCATGCCTGTAATCCCAGCACTTTGGGAGGCTGAGGTGGGCATATCACAAGGTCAGGAGATCGAGACTATCCTGGCTAATACAGTGAAACCTCGTCTCTACTAAAAATATAAAAAATTAGCCGGACATGGTGGCAGGCACCTGTAGTCCCAGCTACTCAGGAGGCTGAGGTGGGAGAATGGCGTGAACCGGGGAGGTGGAGCTTGCAGTGAGCCGAGATCACGCCACTGCACTCCAGCCTGGGTGATACAGCAAGACTCCGTCTCAAAAAATAATAATAATAAAAATAAATAAATAAATATAAATTCATAAAATGCTTGTGAATTATAGGAGCCATATCTTGATTTTCTTTTTTTTTTTGAGTCAGAGTCTTACTCTATTGCCCAGGCTGGAGTGCAGTGGCGTGATCTCGGCTCACTGCAACCTGCAAACTCTGCCTCCCAGGTTCAAGTGATTCTCCTGCCTCTGCCTCCAGAGTAGCTGGAATTATAGGCCCACACCACCATGTCCAGCTAATTTTTATATTTTTGGTAGAGACGGGGTTTCACTGTGTTGGCCAGACTGGCATTTTTTTTTTTTTTTTTAAGACAGTGTCTCGCTCAGTCACCCAGGCTGGAGTGCAATGGTACAGTCAAGGTTCACTGCAGCCTGACCTCCTGGGCTCAAATGATCCTCCTGCCTCAGCCTCCCAAGGTGCTGGGATTACAGGCATGAGCCACTGCCCTTGGCCAGGGATCTCAATCTGGAGGCACAGCTCTGGTGATCCTCAGGGTGCAGTCAGCCCTCTGCCTCGTCTCCCCCATCCCCAACCCTGCTCCCCACCGTTTATCCAGCCGTCTCCCAGCCCTCAGGATGGGAATCCCCTCCGCCTCCAAGTCAGCAAACTGCACCAGACTCCTCCTCTTGGCCACTGCCTGGGAGAAGGTCCCCACCAGACTACATTGGCCCCCACCTTGCCTGTCCCCAGTCCTGTCCTGGGAGGGTCAAAACCCAGTCCCAGGGCCATCGAGGAAAGGAGTGCCAGCCCCGGCTCTAGGTGCCCCACCCAGGCTGCCCATCTGATGCCCCCAACACTGCCCCACCCGTGCCTGCTCCTGGCACCAGAGACCCTGCTGATTGTGCCAGAGGCTAATCTGGGAGCTGGCAGCTGTGAGTCCTGGCCCTGCCACTCGACCTCTGGTGGCTAGCGGGGAGGCCCCTTCCTGACCTTCAGGGATCGGCCACCATGGTTGGTGGGACCAGGGTGACATGGAGGGTGGGCTGGGGTTGGAGCTGGAACTCTGGGGGGATGGGACAGCTGGGCTTCTGGAAGCTCCCTCAGAGGGACAGTCTCCCAGCCTGTGAGGGGTTGGGACGCTGGAGGGGGAAACAAGGGGATGAGGGCTGGGCTGCCGGGCCTGGGAGGGCCCTGGAGATGAACAGATGACAGCGGCCACCTGCCCCAGGAGTCCTTGGCCGCAGTATGGGTGCAACCCTCCTGGGCCCCAGGCTGAGCCCACAGAGGCAGGAAGCCTGTGGCTATGGAGACGCTATCCCAAAGACCCTGCCCCTTGGTGAACCTTCCTCTCTCCTGTAGGCAGACAAGGGAGGTGCTGAGCACTGGCCTCAGTCTGAGGCCTGTAGTCCATTTTTCCAGGTATGGGTTCTGGGACCATCCAGCTCCACCACCAGGGACACCCCAGGTCTGACCTCCTTCCTTACTGTCCCCCAGTCCCACCGGAAGTTTTCCGCCCCTCGGCATGGACACCTGGGCTTCCTGCCCCACAAGAGGAGCCGCCGGCACCGGGGCAAAGTGAAGACGTGGCCACGGGATGACCCCAGCCAGCCTGTGCACCTCACGGCCTTCCTGGGCTACAAGGCGGGCATGACCCACACCCTGCGTGAGGTGCACCGGCCGGGGCTCAGTGAGTCACACTTGGGACCCTCGGGGGAGGGGGAGGGCTGACCCTTGCAGATGCTCGGAGCCAGAACTCACATCCTTGGTCCAGGCGGATCACAGTCCCAGGGAGCACCAGGCCCTGCCCCTGGGAATTGTGGTGGACGCTGAGCTCAGGCAGGGCTTCCGGGAGGGTTCTGTCATGGCCTCAGCTCGCAGACGAGGACATCGAGGCACACAGCAGTGAGGAAACTGGTCCAGGCACCGGGGCAGTAAGCCCAGGAGCTAGGATTGAAAGTCCGGCGCCCCCAGCCCTCGGTTCAAACCACCCGCCAGGACATCAGCACTTTTTGGTCATTTGGGGTCTATTTCATGTACCATTATTTTGTATGTATGGCTATGTATATAGTTTGGTTTTTGTTGTTTTAATTGTAGATTCACAAGTAGTTGTAAGAAATAATGTAGGCCGGGCATGGTGGCTCACGCCTGTAATCCCAGCACTGTGGGAGACTGAGGCAGGAGGATCATTTGAGGCCAGGAGTTACAGACCAACCTGGGCAGCATCATGAAACCCTGTCTCTACAAAAAAATACAAAAACTAGCTGGGCATGGTGGCGAGCGCCTGTAGTCCCAGCTACTTGGGAGGCTGAGGTGGGAGGATCACTTGAGCTTGGGAAGTCAAGGCTGCAGTGAACTATGATTGCACCACTGCACTCCAGTCTGGGCGACAGAGTGAGACCCTGTCTCAAAAAAAGAAAAAGAAATCCATTGTAATTATTAAAATAACAAATGCTCATTTGGGCTCAGCCCCACCCTCTGGGGGATGCTGTCCTGGCTGGCCCCACACTCTCCTGGCCTGCCCCTGTATGGCCGGCTCTCCACTCCCTCCCCCACGGGCTTCAGGAGGTCCCCCTTCATGCCCCATCCCTGCATCTTACCCAGAAATTTCCAAACGGGAGGAAGTGGAGGCGGTGACAATTGTAGAAACGCCGCCCCTGGTGGTGGTGGGCGTGGTGGGCTATGTGGCCACCCCTCGAGGTCTCCGGAGCTTCAAGACCATCTTTGCAGAACACCTCAGTGACGAGTGCCGGCGCCGATTCTACAAGGACTGGTGAGCACCGCCCTTGGCTGGGCTGTCCAAGGGCTGCTGGGACCACAGAAGTTGGGTGCCTGAGTCTCTAGCTCTTGCTGAAATGATATGTGTGGGTGAGCAGGAAGAAAAGTCTCAGTGCTGTGTGGGAGGTAGGAGTGTGTGTGTGTTTCTGTGTATTGCCTTCATTTCAATAAAAGATGAGTAGGCTGGGCGCGGTGGCTCATGCCTGTAATCCCAGCACTTTGGGAGGCCGAGGCAGGTGGATCACTTAAGGTCAGGAGTTTGAGACCAGCCTGGCCAACATGATGAAACCCCATCTCTACCAATAAATACAAACATTAGCTGGGTGTGTTGGTGCACACCTGTAGTCCAGCTACTCAGGAGGCTGACGTGGGAGAATCACTTGAACCTGGGAGGTGAAGGTTGCAGTGAGCTGAGATCGTGCCACTGCACTGCAGCCTGGGTGACAGTAAAACCCTGTCTCAATCTCAAAAAAAAAAAAAAAAAAAAAAAAAGAGTACTAGAAGGCTGGGGATGAAATCAGGATGGAGGAAAAACAGAAAATATTCTATTCCTCAGGGTTAATTAAAAGGCTAATTTGAGCAGATTGTGGTGG
This sequence comes from Chlorocebus sabaeus, assembly GCF_047675955.1. NCBI lineage: Eukaryota > Metazoa > Chordata > Mammalia > Primates > Cercopithecidae > Chlorocebus > Chlorocebus sabaeus. The sequence goes on along the minus strand of NC_132908.1, from coordinate 1,944,449 downwards.
CTCACACCTGTAGTAGTCCCAGCATTTTGGGAGGCTGAGGCAGGTGGCTCATTTGAGGTCAGGAGTTCGAGACCAGCAGGGCCAACATGGTGAAAACCTGTCTCTACTAAAAATACAAAAAAAAAAAAAAAAAAAAAAAATTAGCCAGGCATGGTGGCAGGCACCTGTAATCCCAGCTACTTGGGAGGCTGAGGGAGGAGAATCGCTTGAGCCTGGGAGGTGGAGAGTGCAGTGAGCTGAGATTGTGCTGCTGCACTCCAGTCTGAGTGACAGAGTGAGACCCTGTCTCAAAAAAACAAAAACAAAAACAAAAGGCTAATTTGATGGAATGTTAGCATTGGCTCTGAGTTTCCTAGCAGCCACGGTGAAAAGTGAAATAGCCGCCGGGCGTGGTGGCTCAAGCCTGTAATCCCAGCACTTAGGGAGGCCGAGGCGGGCGGATCACGAGGTCAGGAGATCGAGACCATCCTGGCTAACACGGTGAAACCCCGTCTCTACTAAAAATACAAAAAACTAGCCGGGCGAGGTGGCGGGCGCCTGTAGTCCCAGCTACTCGGGAGGCTGAGGCAGGAGAATGGCGTGAACCCGGGAGGCGGAGCTTGCAGTGAGCTGAGATCCAGCCACTGCACTCCAGGCCGGGCTACAGAGCAAGACTCTGTCTAAAAAAAAAAAAAAAAAAAAAAAAAAAAAAAAAAAAAGTGAAATAGCCAGCTGAGAAGCTCTTATACGTAGAAAGAAAGGTATTCTCGGGCCTCAAATCTTCCCTGACAGTAAGTCCTGAAAGAAATCTTGGTTTCTTCACCTATAGAATGGGAATGATGATAATAATAATAATAATGTCCACCTCCCAGAACTCTGGTGAGGGTTAGAAACTATGGTTTCTGGCTGGGTGCAATGGTTCATGCCTATAATCCCAGCACTTTGGGAGGCTGAGGCAGGCAGAACGCTTGAACTCAGGGCTTCCAGACCAGCCTGGACAACATGGCAAAACCTGTCTCTACCAAAAAATACAAAAAATTAGCCAGGCATGGTGGCGCACGCCTGTGGTCTCAGCTGCATGGGGAGCTGAGGTGGGAGGATTGCTTGAGCCTGGGAGCTCCAGGCTGCAGTGGGCTTTGTTTGTGCCACTGCACTCCAGCCTGGGAGAAAAAGTGAGACCCTGTCTCCAAAAACAAAAAAGAAAGGATGGCTCCCAAGCCCAAGGTTCCTGGCCATGGCACCCACTGTACCCTTGAGAAGTGGGACCAGCAGTCCGAGCCATGTGGCAGGTGGGGTGGTTTCTAGGTGCCTGTACTGCAGGGCTGGCCAGCCCCCTTCTCTGAGCTTCTGCACCTCTCCCACTCACTCTCAGGCCCCGGGAGACAGGGAGGATACCCACTTTACAGGGGGGGAAACCGGGGCCTAGAGAGGGAGAGACAGTCTATGTTCAAAGATGGTGGCTGGAACTAGCTCAGAGGTCTCCAGGTGGGGGGCGGTCCCAGCGGTAGGACCCTGTTTGGTGGGCTGGGGATAAAGCGGGGGCAGGATAGGCCTCAGGAGCTGCCCCGGTTGGAGGCCTCTGAGCACCCTCCTGCACATGACTCAGGCACAAGAGCAAGAAGAAAGCCTTCACCAAGGCCTGCAAGAGGTGGCGGGACACAGACGGCAAAAAGCAGCTACAGAAAGACTTCGCCGCCATGAAGAAGTACTGCAAGGTCATTCGGGTCATTGTCCACACGCAGGTCAGCCCCTGACCCTCTGTTGTCGGCCAGTCCCTAAGCCCATGCTCCCTCACCCCAGCTTCCAGGAGCCGTGGCAAATGTCGGCCTAAAAATACCTGAGCCTTGGCACAGGCCCAGAGGAGCGGCTGGCCAGCCTCACTGGCCACGTGTGGCCTCAGGGATGGCTGCTGAAAGGCATCGGTGCCATCTGGGGTGCCGGGGGCATCAGCCACGCCAGCTAGTCAACTAGGACCCTGGCACGCCCTGAAGGGCCGGGTTCCCAGCCAAGTGTGCAGTGTGGAGGGCCGGTCACCTCCCTTTGGTTTCCAGCATAAGTGTGCACAGGAATAGGTGTTGGTACGTGGGTCTGGCTTGCTGTAGGCTGACAGGCAGGCGGCACCCTCCAGCTTATTCTGGAACACTCTTTGGCGTCTTTGTCCTCAGGGAAGGCTTCCCTAGGCCCTAGAGCAGTGCCCCCGACCCTGAGCTTCCCGCAGCCCCCTGAACCCACACTGCCCCCAGCTGCTCACACACATGCAGGCCATGCCTGGGCCAGTCATTGGCGCATGTTCATCTCCCTGGACAGACTCCAGATGGGCAGAGGCCCTGGGTGGGGCCACAGCTGCCACCAAGAGCCTGGTATGCAGGAGGTACTCTGTAAATACCTGCTCCATACAGACCTACTCCATACACACCTGCCCCGGACATACCTACTCCGAACACACCTGTGGGTCACCATGTGATCCCCGCTGGCCTCTCTGTCTCCACCTCTACATCACACAGCCTGTGCTTCACACAGCACCAGCCAGAGACCTTAAAAAAAAAAAAAAAAAAAAAATCAAGCCAGGCACAGTGGATCATGCCTGTAACCCCAGCACTTTGGGAGGCCAAGGCAGGCAGATCACCTGAGGTCAGAAGTTCGAGACCAGCCTGGCCAACATGGCAAAACCCTATCTCTAGTAAAAATACAAACAAAGTAGCTGGGCATGGTGGGTGCCTGTAATCCCAGCCACTTGGGAGACTGAGGCAGGAGAATCACTTGAAACTGGGAGGTGGAGGTTGCGGTGAGCTGAGATCGCACCACGACATTCCAGCCCGGGTGATAGAGTCTCAAAAAAAAAACCAAAAATCCAAAAACCAAAAAAACAAAAATCAGGCCCGGTGGCTCACACCTGTGATCCCAGCACAGTGGGAGGCCAAGGTGGCAGCCTGGGCAACCAAACGAGACCTCGTCTCTACAAAAAATTTAAACATTAGCTGGGCATGGTGGTACATGCTTGTAGTTCCAGCTACTTGGAGAGGGGTGCTGAGGCAGGAGGATTGCTTCAGCCCAGGACTTTGAGACCAGCCTTGGCAACATAGGGAGATCCCCATATCTACAAAAAAAAAAAAAAAAAAAAAGTCCAGGCATGGTGGCTCAAGCCTATAATTCCAGCACTTTGGGAGGCCGAGGTAGACAGATCACGAGGTCAGGAGATCAAGACCATCCTGGCTAACGTGGTAAAACCCCGTCTCTACTAAAAATATAAAAAATTAGCCAGGTGTGGTGGCAGGCGCCTGTAGTCCCAGCTACTCGGGAGGCTGAGGCAGGAGAATGGCGTGAACCCAGAAGGCAGAGCTTGCAGTGAGCCGAGATCGCGCCACTGCACTCCAGCCTGGGCAACAGAGCGAGACTCTGTCTCAAAAAAATAAAAAAATAAAAAATAAAAACAAACAAACAAAATAAATAATAAAAACAACAAAAAAAAATGGGCATGGCGGTGAGTGCCTGTCTTCCCAGCTACTCAGGAGGCTGAGGTGGGAGGATTGCTTCAGCCCGGGAGGTTAAGGCTACAGTGAGCCTTGATCATGCCTCTGTACTCCAGCCTGAGTGATAGAGTGAGACCCTGTCTCAAAATAAAAATATAAAAGAATAAAAATCAGACCAGGCTCAGTGGCTCATGCCTGTAACCCTAGTACTTTGAGAGGCCAAGGTGGGTGGATCACTTGAAGTCAGGAGTTTGAAACCAGCCTGGCCAACACGGGGAAACCCCAACTGTACTAAAAATATAAAAAAATTAGCCGGGCATGGTGGCACACACCTGTAATCCCAGTTACTCAAGAGGCTGAGGCAGGAGAATCGCTTGAATCAGGGAGGTGGAGGTTGCAGTGAGCCGAGATTGCCCCACTGTCCTCCAGCTTGGGCAACAGAGCGAGACTCCATTAAAAAAAAAAAAAAAATCCGATCAGATCACATCGCAGCCTACACTTGGAAGAAAGTCCAAGCTCCCCACTCTCAGGCGCTGCCCCACACTTGTTGCTCCCCACCGTCTGGCCACACTGGTCTCCTCTCTGTCCCACCAACTTTCCTCCCGTGCCACCAGGCCTGTGCAAATGCGGGGTCCTGCTGCCCGGGGCCTCTCCAATCTTTGCCTCGTAGCTCCTTCTTGTTAGCAGCGACACCTCCTCAGAGAAGCCCGACCACTGTATCTGAAACACCAGCCCCCAGAGCCCATCAGAGCACTCTGTCCTCTCCAAGAGTTACTTGACTTCCTTCTGTCCCCGGTGAGATGGTGGCTCCCGAGGTGTGGGACTCCGTCTGCCTCATTCTACACCAGATCCGCAGTGCCTAGCACAACACATGGTTTGCAGCCTGATCCTGGGAACACCCGTGAATGAATGCATGCGTGGAAGATGGCAGGGGTCACTGCTGGCCATGCCGTGTTTCAGGTTGGGGTGTGATCCCGTGGGCCGTGGTGTGACCTCTGGCCATGTCCTGCAGATGAAACTGCTGCCCTTCCGGCAGAAGAAGGCCCACATCATGGAGATCCAGCTGAACGGTGGCACGGTGGCCGAGAAGGTGGCCTGGGCCCAGGCCCAGCTGGAGAAGCAGGTGCCCGTGCACAGCGTGTTCAGCCAGAGTGAGGTCATTGATGTCATTGCTGTCACCAAGGGTCGAGGTGTCAAAGGTAGGGCTCAGTGGGGATGGCAGCTCCAGGGCAGGCTTCCTGGAGGCAGTGGGGACCAGCCTGGCCTGTCAGCCACCAGCCCCTCCCACTCACAGGGGTCACAAGCCGCTGGCATACCAAGAAACTCCCGAGGAAGACCCATAAGGGCCTGCGCAAGGTGGCCTGCATCGGCGCCTGGCACCCTGCCCGCGTAGGCTGCTCCATTGCTCGGGCCGGGCAGAAGGGCTATCACCACCGCACAGAGCTCAATAAGAAGGTGCGTCCTCAGGCAGCGTAGCAGGACACTGTGTGGTCGGACCCCAGCCCTCAGTACTGGCCTCAGTGGGTGGGGTGCATGACCCAGACACTGCCGGGGTCAAGAGATGCCCACACCAGCACTGAGTCTGAGCACGTGGGCCGATGGGCCTGGATGGGCTGCTGGCCTCAGAGGCCACTTCCTGCCCCAGCATGTGCCCCCTTCTCCTGGCAGATCTACCGCATTGGCAGGGGGCTGCACATGGAGGACGGGAAGCTGGTGAAGAACAATGCATCCACCAGCTACGACGTGACTGCCAAGTCCATCACACCACTGGTGAGGCCGGGAGGGGGCGACTGCCAGGCCCATCACACCGCTGGTGAGGGCTGGAGTGGGGTCAGGCTGGCCAAGGGGGCTGGTATACATGCAGGGGGCATGCTGCAGCCCCAGCTGGATGCTCCCTGCCCCAGGGGCTCAAGATTTGTGCCCCACAGCTGGACGCTGCCCCCCTAGACACACTGGACAGAAGACCTTGACAGCTGGGCAGTGATGTGGGACCCTTGCCTCAGTTGTCCAAAACATTTGGATGTAGTCACAAGCACGAAATCCCTGCTGCGTCCCACATCCTCCGAGCCTCCTCTGGAGGCAGCTTCCACTCTAGCTGCTGTCATGCGGGTGTGGAGTGCGGCAGCTTCTACTGTGGCCTGGCAGTCAGGCCACCTGGGCTCAAGCCACATCTCCAGGACTTAGCAGCTGTGGAGCTTGGAGCAACTGACTCCACTCCTCTGCTCCTCAGTCTCCCCCAACAAAAATCCAGACTGTTAAGTGAGACAATGCATGAAAAGGACTTAGCTTGTGACTCAGATGCTGCCCTCAGTAGGGTCCATGTGATAGTCACCCCTACCCCTGGGGGCGGGGCACGGGGCTCCTGCCTGTCACAGCCCCCTGTGGGGATTCTCCCAGGGCCCCCAGATGTCCACTAACTCGGAAGCCCTTTCCGGGCCTGGCCCCTGACCTGTGTGCCCTGCAGGGTGGTTTCCCGCACTACGGGGAAGTGAACAACGACTTCGTCATGCTGAAGGGGTGTATTGCTGGTACCAAGAAGCGGGTCATTACGCTGAGAAAGGTCGGCAGTGCTGGGTGGCTGGGGAGTGGGTGCCTGAGGGCTGCCAGCCTGTCCTGCCCTGCGGCCTGCCACGAGGGGCATGGAGTGGTGGGAGCAGAAAGGGAGGGCTCTGGCAGGAACTAGGTGAGCAAGACCTTCCTGGTGGGGATTGGAGGTCACAGCAGGGTGTGGGGGATCCCCGCCCTTGATGTCTACTTTACCACGGATTCCCCAGTCCCTCCTGGTGCACCACAGCCGCCAGGCCGTGGAGAATATTGAGCTCAAGTTCATCGACACCACCTCCAAGTTTGGCCATGGCCGCTTCCAGACAGCCCAAGAGAAGAGGGCCTTCATGGTGAGCTCACCGCCCCCATCCTTGTTCTTCTCTGGGGCTCCGGCTCCACATCCAGCCTGCCCGAGTAGGGAGCTGGAGCTGGCAGGGACTTCCCTGAGCTCACCTGTAGGAGAGACTCTTTTTTTTTCTTTTTTTTTTTTGAGACAGAGTCTCGCTCTGTCACCCAGGCTGGAGTGCAGTGCCACGATCTCGGCTCACTGCCACCTCTGTCTCCCGGGTTCAAGCGATTCTCCCGACTCAGCCTCCCAAGTCGTTGGGACTACAGGCATGTGCCACCACGCCAGGCTAATTTTCTGTATTTTTAGTAGAGATGGGGTTTCACCACGTTAGCCAGGATGGTCTCTATCTCCTGACCTCATGATCCAACCGCCTCGACCTCCCAAAGTCCTGGGATTACAGGCGTGAGCCACCGCGCCCGGCTTGCAGGAGAGACTCTTAAGGGTCTATCCCTGGGCACTGATTCTTTAGAAGAGAAGATGGGGGAGGAAGCAACCTTGGGAGGGCAGCAGCAGCAGGGCTGGCTCTGAGTGATCTAGGACCTGGCTGGAGGAGGGGGTGTTTCTGGCCAGACTCTTGTGACTAAGGCTCCTCCTGCACCACCCCCTCAACCAGGGCCCCCAAAAGAAGCATCTGGAGAAGGAAAAACCGGAGACCTCGGGAGACTTGTAGGCTGCGTGGGGTGGATGAGCCCTGAAGCGCACGGCACCGTCTGCCCCAATGTCTAATAAAGGCTGGAGGCGACCCTTCCTATGGTGTCTCAGAGTGCTGAGTAACCGCCCAGGGGGTTCACCTTGCCTGCTGCCTAGACAAAGCCGATTCATTAAGACAGGGGAATTGCAACAGAGAAAGGGTAATTCACGCAGAGCTGGCGTGCGGGAGACCGAAGTTTTATGTTTTATTATTACTCAAATCGATCTCCTCGAGCATTTGGGGAGCAGAGGGTTTTTTCTTTTTTTGAGACAGAGTCTTGCTCTTGTCGCCCAGGCTGCTAGAGTGCCGGGGAGCAGAGTTTTTAAGGATAACTTGGTGGGTTGGGGGAAGCCAGTGAGCCAGGAGTACTGATTGGTCATGGATGAAATCAGAGGGAGTCGAAGCTGTCTTCTTGCGCTCAGTCAGTTGCTAGGTGGGGTTGCAAGATCACAGGAGCCAGTTTATGGATCTGGGTGGTGCCAGCTGATCCATCAAGTGCAGGGTCAGCAAAATATCTCAAGCACTGATCTTAGGAGCGGTTTAGGGAGGGTCAGAATCTTGTAGCCTCCAGATGCATGACTCCTAAACCATAATTTCTAATACTGTGGCTAATGTTAGGCCTGTATCTAGTCCCCAGGCAACAAGGAGGTCTGCTTTGGGAAAGGGCCCTTACTGTCTTTGTTTTAAACTGTAAATTATAAACTGGCTGGGCGCGGTGGCTCACACTTGTAACCCCAGCACTTTAGGAAGCCAAGGCGGGAAGATCACCTGAGGTCAGGAGTTCAAGACCAGCCTGGCCAACATGGAGAAACCCCTTCTCTACTAAAAATACAAAATTACAAAATTAGCTGGGCGTGGTAGCGCATGCCTGTAATCCCATCTACTCGGGAGGCTGAGGCAGGAGAATTGCTTGAACCAGGGAGTTGGAGGTTGCAGTGAGCCGAGATCGCGCCATTGCACTCCAGCCTGGAGACAGAGTAAGACTCCATCTTATAAAAGAAAGAAAGAAAGAAAAAACAAAAAAACTATATACTGAGTTTCTCCCAAAGTTATTTCAGCCTACCACCAGGGATGAACAAGGACAGCTTGGAGGTTAGAAGCAAGATAGAGTTGGCTAAGTTAGATCTCTTTTACCGTCTCAGTCATAATTTTGCAAAGGCGGTTTCAGCTGGGCGCGGAAAGGCTGACCTCCAGCGTCTCCGGGCTTAGTACGAGGGACTGGACTGGGGGGACACGGCCCTATGGGTGCGCGCCGCCGCCTACCTGGCCAGGCCCCACTTGCACCCCTAGCCACCAGCGCGCGCGGGACGGCAGGGGCGGGGACTTGGGGAAGCGGCCCAGGGGTGGTCCCTCGGAGTTTCCATGGGCGGGGCCTGCCGGAGAGATGCGATTGGACCGGCCATTGCGGAGGGCGGGGCCTAGAGGAAGCGGGCCAAGAGGGATACCTGGAAGTTACTGATGGGCGGGGCCTGCTGGGAAGACGGGACTGGACTAGCACCCTCGGGGGCGGGGCCTCAGGAGTGGTCCCTGGGAGTCACCGACGGGCGGAGCCTGCTGGGAAGATCGGATTGGACCGGCCCCCAGGAGGGGCGGGGCCTCCCGAAGGCGGAAGCCGGGGTTCGCACTCCGGGCAGCTATTGGTCCTCGGGAGGGGCGGGGAGGCGGACGCGGTCCCGGCGGTCGTCGGGTCGGCAGCCTTGGGTCAGTTGCCTGCGGCAAGTGCGCTGCGGTTCCAGCGGCTCCATGTCGTTCTGCAGCTTCTTCGGGGGCGAGGTTTTGGGAAGACGGGACTGGACTAGCACCCTCGGGGGCGGGGCCTCAGGAGTGGTCCCTGGGAGTCACCGACGGGCGGAGCCTGCTGGGAAGATCGGATTGGACCGGCCCCCAGGAGGGGCGGGGCCTCCCGAAGGCGGAAGCCGGGATTCGCACTCCGGGCAGCTATTGGTCCTCGGGAGGGGCGGGGAGGCGGACGCGGTCCCGGCGGTCGTCGGGTCGGCAGCCTTGGGTCAGTTGCCTGCCGCAAGTGCGCTGCGGTTCCAGCGGCGCCATGTCGTTCTGCAGCTTCTTCGGGGGCGAGGTTTTCCAGAATCACTTTGAGCCCGGTTGGTCCTGCGGCCTCTCGCTGGGAGGGCAGCGCGGCAGGGGGCGCACATTAGAGGGGGCGCCGCTGTCCTCCGAGGGTGATGTCTCTCCCAAGCCGGGAACGGGGGCGAATGTGACTGCCGGGGAGAAGCGAACATGGGTCAAGAGGACTGCGGAGGAGCGGGGAGCCTGGGGCCGAGGAGAGTGCGGTACCCGAAGAGAGGGGGCCTGGGGGCTCACCGTCCTGGAGGAGGCAGGCCTTGAGTGTGAACGTGCCGTTTCGGGGGACTCTAAGGGGTCGGGATACGTGGGGGTGGTACCCCTTCTCTGCCCCCTTCACTCCAAAGTGATGGCGCTGGGGGAATTCGGGTTAGGGTCGGGGCTTCGGAGAGGCCAAGTTCTTGTCCAGAGCCAGCTCCTGTGGCCAGGGCGCCCCTTCGCGGGTTATCCCGCGGGTGTTACCGTGGCCCTTCCCATTCCCCGAGTCCGGGATCTCTGGGAGGAGTCCGGCAAGCATAGAATGTCCCCTTCAGATCCTAATGTGCCGGCCCAGGTGCCTTCCCACCTGCCCAGGGACTCCAGATTGGGGAAACAGGAGTGCCACCAGGCCTCTGCCAACCGCCAGTTAAGTTTGACCAGGCAGACAGCATGGGGTGGTTTGGGGCATGACCAGCCCTCCACACTCGCCCTGATGAGTCCCCTTCTGGGCTGGGCTCGCCTAGCAGTGAACTAATTTGGTAAAAAACACATCCACAGGCAAGTCTGAGTGCATTGGTCTTCCTTGGGCGGATTTGCTGCGTGTCACCCCTGTAGGGGGCTGGGCTGTGACACAGGACCATCCCGGCAAAGCCTCCCCCTACAAGACTCTCTGGCTGTGGACCCCAGTTGTCCTCAGGCTGCTCTGCCAAGCCAGAAACTCCACTTCCACGGCAGCTGCTGGCTCCTCTTTGCTTTCTTCTCCAGTTCCTGGGAAAGGCTGGGTAGTTTACAGTTTCCAGGGGAGGCTGTCCCCAGGTGATGGGTGAGAGGTGACTCAGCACCCTGGGAGGTTCCTGTTTTCAGTCCTTCAAACAGTTCTGCAAATCAGTTTTGCAACTTTCCCACCCCCTCCACTCTAAAGTGATCCTTTGTGGGTAGGCTGAAATCTGTCATCCCCAGCCCTCTTTTTTCCTGGGCTCCTGTGTGGCCTGGAGGCCTTTTCTCTGGGACTGTTCTCTTCTTGCCTGGAGAGCAGGGCAGTGCCGGGGTGTCCAGCTTAGGGCCTTGTTGGGCAGCAGGGATGGCCACTTGAGAAGGGAGAGGGACCAGGTGATGGGGCCACATCAGGGCCCCTGCCGTGTATGACCCTGGGGGAACTAGGGGAGCAAGGGGGAGCTCCGTGTCCTCATGGGACTGCCCAGGCTCCTTCACGCTGCACACGCTGTAGCTGGGTGTCTTTGCATCACCAAGCAAAGATGGAAATGTTAGGAGATGGCCCATCACGGGGCTATGAGAAGAATCAAGGGGATGATTGTGAAAGGTGAATCCTCTGGTCTCTGCCACATCTACTAAACGTGAGCTTAGCACAGCGCCTCCCATGGCAGGTGCATGGGGAAGGAGCACAGCCCACCCTTGGAACGGGACAGCGCTGTCTTTGCCTGGGTCTGTGGATTTGGGAGCTTGACCCCCGAAAAGCTGGAGCTGAGGACTCTACATTTGCCTCTCCTTCCACCACAGGCATTTATGTGTGTGCCAAGTGTGGCTATGAGCTGTTCTCCAGCCGCTCGAAGTATGCACACTCGTCCCCCTGGCCGGCATTCACTGAGACCATTCACGCTGACAGCGTGGCCAAGCGTCCAGAGCACAATCGACCTGAAGCCTTGAAGGTGAGGGCCCACGGGGGTGGGGGAGGGATGGGGGCGGCCAGGGAGAGCAGAGAGCCAGTGCCACCTTCCTCCCTCTGCTTGCCCCACAGCTCCAGGGGCTTAGAGGCTGTCTGCTCCAGGCCTGTGGCCTCCGCCAGGGAGCTGCCACCCCAGGCTATCGGGAGAGACTGGCCTTCTGGTGCAAATGTGGGAAACAGGACAGGTTTCCTGTACGGGCTCCAGGACAAAGGTCAACCTCTTATGTCGGTGGTCAGCTTGGGAAATGGGCATGTGGGAAGGCCCCCAGTAAGGGCCTTCACTGCGGCTGTTTCATGGCCAGAAGCTCATGCAGCTGCCTTGTGATCTTTCCAGGTGTCCTGTGGCAAGTGTGGCAATGGGTTGGGCCACGAGTTCCTGAACGATGGCCCCAAGCCAGGGCAGTCCCGATTCTGAATATTCAGCAGCTCGCTGAAGTTTGTCCCTAAAGGTGAGCTTGCTTTACACAGCTGGGGCCAGGCCTGTTGGCCTTTGAGCCCAGGCTGGGGGGCCCAGTGTTTGTGCCCGTCCACTTACCATGACAAGGTATGCGGGGCCACCAAGTCACACTGCCTGGGAACTGTCCAGGATCCCCCCTAAAGGTGGCTGCAGCACAGGGGCAAAGGCTGGTATTCCGCTTCCTCGCTTGGTTGATCATGACTGTCCCAAAAAGGGGCTTTGGAGTGAGACTGTGGCAAATGGTTTTCCTCAGAGGCCTGGCCTTTCTCCGAGGCTAGAGTCAGGGGCGGGGCAGGCAGAGCCTGAGGCCCCAGTCTGTGCAGCCGTCTCCCACTGGCTGGGACCGGAGGCCTTGCTTCTCAGCCGCTCAGAGCCTGCCTCCTCCTCCGCAGAGTGGCCGTGGCAGCAGGGCCGGTGAGGACAGCTGCGTGCCATGTGTACCTGGGCCTGGCACACAATAATAGCTTGATGAATCCTCATTCTTTTTTTCTATTTTTGAGAGGTAGTTTTGCTCTGTCGTACAGGCTGGCGAGCAGTGGCGCGATCTCAGCTCACTGCAACCTCTGCCTCCTGGTTCAAGCAATTCTCCCGACTCAGCCTCCTGACTGGCTGGGATTGCAGCCACGCACCACCACGCCCAGCTAATTTTTGTATTTTTTTTTTTTGAGACGGAGTCTCGCTCTGTTGCCCAGGCTGGAGTGCAGTGACCGGATCTCAGCTCGCTGCAAGCTCCACCTCCCGGGTTTACGCCATTCTCCTGCCTCAGGCTCCCGAGTAGCTGGGATTACAGGCGCCCGCCACCTCGCCCGGCTAGTTTTTTATATTTTTTAGTAGAGACGGGGTTTCACCGGGTTAGCCAGGATGGTCTCGATCTCCTGACCTTGTGATCCACCCGTCTCGGCCTCCCAAAGTGCTGGGATTACAGGCTTGAGCCACCGCGCCTGGCCTAATTTTTGTATTTTTAGTAGAGATGGGGTTTCACCATGTTGGCCAGGCTGGTCTTGAACTGACGTCAGGTGATCTGCCCACCTTGGCCTCTCAAAGTGCTGGGATTAGATTATAGGCATGAGCCACCGTGCCCGTCTCACACCTGGTTAATTTTTAAATTTTTTTTTTTTTTGGTGACAGAGTCTCGTTCTGTTGCCCTGGCTGGAGTGCAGTGGCCGATCTCAGCTCAGTGTAGCCTCCGCCTCCCAGGTTCAAGCAATTCTCCTGCCTCAGCCTCCTGAGTAGCTGGGATTACAGGCTCCCACCACCACGCCTGGCTAATTTTTGTATTTTTAGTAGAGACGGGGTTTCACCATGTTAGCCAGGCTCGTCTGGAACTCCTGACCTGAGGTGATCCGCCTGCCTCAGCCTCCCAAAGTGCTGGGATTACAGGCTTGAGCCACCATGCCTGGCCTGAAATGGGGTTGTTAACAGCACACACTCATGGCCACCACCGTGCTGTGGGGATGAGCAAGCAGCCTGTCAGGGCCTGGCACGTGGTAAACCTGCAATATTTTCGTCCTTTTGTTGTAATTTGCCCTCCATATGAGTGGAAGGAGAAGAGATTCTGGGTTCTCCTGTGGATCTCAGAACAAAATGGGGTACACAGACTCCCCTGAGTTGGGCATCTGGTCCTTTCAGCTCCCCTGTGGCCTGCAGGCCAGGGCAGAGTGTGAAAGCGCAGGGAACGGGGTCTGAAGCTCCGCCTTGCAGTGACTTGCTTTCTGTCCCTCCTTGCTTTCCGCCCCCGCTGGCTTTCTGCCCCTTCTGGCTTTCCACCCCCGCTCCTTTATTTCAGGCAAAGAAACTTCTGCCTCCCAGGGGCACTAGGCGGGCAGCCCACACCCACCCCAGGTGGCCACCTCACCGAGGCCACACGCTGGCCGTTCCACCTTGGAGTTGGAACCCTGGGCATCGAGACAGGAAGGCAGGGCACAGTGGCTGAAACATGAGGATGCTCCCAAGGCCCCAGCTCTGAACAAGACCTTCTCATTTGCTGATGGTTCATGCCTTCTGCTGGGATAGGCCTGGGCTGCACAGCCACACTGTCGGCTGACTTAGCCCCCTGCTCACTCTAGGTGCCTCCAGGAGGTGATCCCTGGGTGCAGCTGGTCTCTGAATGACATTACACCCTCACCTTCTTTTCCTGGCCCTGTCTGTGGACTCTGCCCCGTGAGGCCCAATTCCAAGACAGACTGTCGTCCTCACTGAAGCTTAGGCCCACATCTCCCAGGCTGCTTAGGCGACAGAATGGAAACGGAGGCCGCCCCTGCCAGCCGCCCTGGCCCTGGTCACTGCATGATCTGCTCTGGTCAAACCCTTCCAGGCCAGCCAGGGTGGGGATGGTCTGTGACCTGCTGGGAAGGCGGGCTGATGGGGCAGGCCCCTGGCCTCTCGTCCACGAGGGAAGAAACCTAAACCCTGTTTCACAATCTGTGCGGAAGCAGCTTGCCTCACTCGTGCTGAGGAAAGCGGCTGTTGCTCCATGACTCTAACCAGCACAGGGCTGGGGCCTGCAGTTCACACCCGCAGGGACACCCTTCCCAAGGTGTGGCGACTGTGCTTCACTGTACATGCTCGGAGGCCTGGCCATACAGGAGGGTGGGTGATGCTGAAGTCAGTCCCCATCTTAAGTAATTACTTTCTGTAATAATCAGGTGGAAATCAATAAACAAATGAAACATTCAGATGTACTGTCTTTTTATTTTTATTTTTGGAGATGGGGTGGGGTCTTGCTCTGACATCCAGGCTGGAGTGCAGTGGTACCGACCGCCTGGCTCACTGCAGCATTGACCTCGTGGGTTTAAGCGATTATTCCACTTCAGCCTCCCAAGTAGCTGTGACCACAGGTGGGCACCGCCACGCTGGATAATTTTTACATTTTTTGTAGAGATGGGGTCTCACTATGTTGCTGAGGCTGGTCTTGAACTCCTGGACTCAAGTGATCCTCCCACCTTGGCCTCCCAAAATGCTGGGATTACACATGTAAGCCACCTTGCCCCGGCCCAGCTATTAACAACATCAGAGATGCCAGGACATAAGTTTCAGGCCTTTATATAGTTAAAAAAGCCAAGCGCAATGGCTCACGCCTGTAATCCCAGCACTTTGGGAGGCCGAGGCGGGCAGATCACCTGAAGTCAGGGGTTTATGACCAGCCTGGCCAACATGAGGAAACCCCGTTTCTACCTAAAAAACCCACGAAAATTAGCTGGGTGTAGTGGCGGACGCCTGTAATCCTGGCTACTTGGGAGGCTGAGGTGGGAGAGTCGCTTGAACCCAGGAGGCAGAGGTTGCAGTGAGATAAGATCCTGCCACTGCATTCCAGCCTGGGCAACAGAGACTGTTCCTCAAAAAAAAAAAAAAAAAAAAAAAAACCACTTTTTTTTTTTTTTGCAAATATTTACTGAGTATCCTTTCAGTAAATATTTGCGCTATATATATATATATATATATATGGCTGGGGATACAGCTGTGAACAAGATAGATGAGGCCCCGCCCTAAAGGTCTCACAGTATAGCTGAGATCACGCCACTGTACTCCAGTCTGGGTGACAGAGTGAGACTGTGTCTCAAAACAAACAAAAAAAAAGTAGGGGGAACCAGGAGACCCTACAGTAGGGATAATGGGGGAAGGAATGAAAAATTGGGTCAGGTTGCATTTATTGATATGGGTCCACTAAGCAGAGGTTCTGGACTTCATGCTACCACTGCTGGGGTTAGACTGGTTGGTTGGGGAGCTACCACACAGACCAAAAAGTGACCTGCACAAAGCGGGGCTGAAATGCCAGGCCTGCCTCTGTGCACGGCAGAGGATGGGACTCACGGGCTTGGGGAGGTTGGAGTGTCAGAGTGGATTTATCATTTGAGACCTACTCACCCACCCTGGGAGAGGAGAGGACACACCTCTTACCACCCCCACAAGAAATAAATCTGTGAGGGGAACGTTCCTCCTTCAGTAGTTCTGTGATGACTCTTCTCCAGCAGATCTGGAATTACAGTGGCAACTGCAGTCTCTGGGTTGGGAAAGCTAAGCGCAGGGGAATAAGTGGATCCAGGGTGGCAGGGGCCAGGTGACAGGGTTCAAAGGCTCAAAACAAGGTGGGCGTGGCCACCGCAGTGAACAGCAGAGTTCAACCAGTGATCACAAGGTTGACTTGTGGATCATGGTGTTCCCAGAAGTGAAACAGACAGAAGCCGACTGAACTCTTTCTTTTCTTTTCTTTTTTTTTGGAGACAGATTCTCTGTCACCCAGGCTGGAGTGCAGGGGCACGATCTCAGCTTACTGCAACCTCCGCCTCTGGGGTTCAAGCGATTTTCCTGCCTCAGCCTCTGGAGTAGCTGGGACTACAGGAATGTGCCACCATGCCCAGCTAATTTTTGTATTTTTTAGTAGAGACGGGGTTTCACCAAGTTGACCAGGCTGGTCTTGAACTCTTGACCTCAGGGGATCCTCCTGCCTCGGCCTCCCAAAGTGCAGGGATTATGTGAGCCACCGCGCCAGGCTGACTGAATCTTACTTAAGATGTGTAAGCAGAAGAGTTCTAGGTCAAGTGAAAAAAAGTCTAACACAAATAAAAAACCCAGCGTCAGGCTGGACATGGCGGCTCACGCCTGTAATCCCAGCCCTTTGGGAGGCCAAGATGGGCAAATCACAAGGTCAGGAGATCAAGACCATCCTGGCTAACACAGTGAAACCCCGCTTCTACTACTGGGCATGATGGCGGGCGCCTGTAGTCCCAGCTACTCGGGAGGCTGAGGCAGGAGAATGGCATGAACCGGGAGGCGGAGCTTGCAGTGAGCCAAGATTGCGCCACTGCACCCCAGCCTGGGCAACAGAGCGAGACTCCATTTTTTTTTTTTTTGAGACGGAGTCTGGCTCTGCCGCCCAGGCTGGAGTGCAGTGGCCAGATCTCAGCTCACTGCAAGCTCCGCCTCCCGGGTTCACGCCATTCTCCTGCTTCAGCCTTCCGAGTAGCTGGGACTACAGGCACCCGCCACCTCGCCCGGCTAGTTTTTTGTATTTTTTTTTTTTTTAGTAGAGACGAGGTTTCACCGGGTTAGCCAGGATGGTCTCGATCTCCTGACCTTGTGATCCGCCCGTCTCGGCCTCCCAAAGTGCTGGGATTACAGGCTTGAGCCACCGCGCCCGGCCGAGACTCCATCTTAAACAAACAAACAAACAACAACAACAAAACAACCCGTCTCCCAAGAAAAACCCAGAACCATGGCCCCCAATGAATTCCCAGACTGCAGCCAGGTTACAGACCCAAAACCTCCATGCAGACCCACACTGCTGAATGGAGGGGGCCAGGGTGCCTTGAGGAAGGACCTGCCAAATTTATCCTGTTTGCCTTTTCCCAGTCTTCTCCAAAGGAATCTCTGTGGCTGTGCACTGGGAAAAAGGAGATCATGAGACCTTCTGGGGACTCCTGGATGCGGGCTCTGAACTGATGCTAACTCTGGAGTTAAACGTCACTGGGTCAGAGCAGGTGCTTATGAAGGCCCAGTGACCGAGGGAGCGTTGACTCGGGTCCGATCCCAGTGGGCCTGTCCCGTGGTCATACCCGCTTCCGGGTGTACAATTGGAAAAGGCACCCTCAAATGGAAGGCAGCATCCCCCCACAGGAGGGGCAGCACCAGTGGCACAGGGTCACAGTGGAGACCAGGGAGAGGCCAGCCGTGCTGCTAGCCCCTTCAGCCTGCTCACCCCTCATGGAGCTGACTCTCACCTGCCGGCCCCTCCCCAGCTCGGTCTAATGGTCCCTGCTCTGATGCGGAGTCAGCGGCTGTTGCAGAGGCCACTGGCATCCTTGCTGGCCTCGGACTCTCTGTGTGACCCTGATCTTGGGCGGGACATTCGACCTTCCTCTTTTTGTGCCTCCCTTAGTGGCACCCAGCCTGTCTCCCTGTTGGATGAGGGCATAGGAGAGCCACCCGGGGCGGGCAGAGGATGCTACAGATGCATGGGTGCTGTGTGCATTGCCCGGTGGGTCAGAGGCCTGACTCCTGGCACTGCAGGCCAGTGGGCTCTCGGTCTAGAGGTGGGTGTGCATGGGGTTGGGTGTTGGGAGGAGTCCATGTTGATGAAAGCACCAAGGGCCCCTGGGGAGGACCCCACCCAGGAGGGGCTTCCTGCTGCTTGCCCCTCCCCACCATGTGCTGTGGCAGCCTCCTGTTCCAGCAAATGTCCCCATCTCTGCCCTGCTGGGGGCGTAGCTGCCAGAATCTCCCTGGAGCTGCGGAGAGCAGCAGGGGAGGGTCTCTCAACCCCTGATTCCAGCTCCCACCCACGCCCCGGCTTTTTTACACCTGGACCCCAGTGTGTCTGACTCTGGCCACTGGTTAACGTGGAGCCCGCTCTGGGGCTGCCCTGGCCACCCAACATCTCCGTTGGCTCTCGGGCACTATCCCAGCCCAGCCTGTGGCCTGCCCACCCCCTAGTCCAGCAGGTGAGAGCAGGCCCGCTGCAGGGACTGACCCCAGTGCAGCAGGTACTCTCCTTAACCTCATTCTTCTGGGAAGACAAGGGGGACTCAGAGAATGCGGTGATTAGTCTGAGGCCACACAGCTGGGAGAAGCCCTATGTCCTCTGCCGCCGGGGACCAGGCCACATGTGGCCAGCCGCCAGTGGCCTCTTACCAGGTTCCTTGTCTTGCCATGCCGGGTCAGTTGGTGATGGTGAGTCTGGCAGGGGGTGCACAGGGCTCCCAATACTGTTCCAGGCAGTCAGCTCAGGTCCTCTATGCCCACACCTGCCCCTTTCTGCTTCTCCCTGCAGGAGGAGCAGTGACTCTGGGAAGGGCTCTGCGGGCAGGCGCTGTGGAAGGTGGCTCTGCTGCGGCAGGGAGGGAGCTGCTGAGTGGGCAGTGGACTTCCCAGGCATGGGGCCAGGCAGGGGCCTGGGCTGTTCTACCTTCTCCCAGCACTCCCTGCTCTGCATCTGGAGCCAGCGTGTCCCCAAGAGTGGACTCAGGCCCAAGAGCAGACTGGCCTTCACCTGCAAACTGGGCCCCCGTGTGCAGGGCTGTGTCCCCAGGGCTGTCTACCAAGCTCAGCCTGTAGCTGGGTGACTGGAGGCCTGCTGGTGCCTGGGGATCTCAGACACAGCAGTGCAGGGGTGGTGATCCTGGTGGGGGCTGGGGAGTAGTGCCTCCTGCCTGCATCCCAGGGCCCCAGGGTCATCCAAATATCCATGTTAAGAGAGGTGTGGTGGGCCGGAAGCAGTGGCTCACGCCTGTAATCCCAGCACTTTTGGAGGCCGAGGCAGGTGGATCACCTGAGGTCATGAATTCGAGACCAGCCTGACAAACATGGTCTGTAGATGGAGAAACCCCATCTAAAAATACAGAATTACCTGGGCGTGGTGGCACATGCCTGTAATCCCAGCTACTCGGGAAGCCGAGGCAGGAGAATCACTTGAACCTGGGAGGCTCAGGGAGGTTGCAGTGAGTTGAGATCACACCATTGCACTCCAGCCTGGGCAACAAGAGCAAAACTCCGTCTCAGAAAAAAAAAAAAAAAAACAGGTGTGGAAGGGTGGTTGGGGTGGGAGGGGGCAACTGGGTTCAGGAGGTTGGGGGGCTGGCAAGCAGACTCCTTGGGTGGGGAGATGGGTGAACCCCAGGACCCCAAGGCCCCCTCACATTGAGAGCCCAGGGAGTGACGGCTGTGGGCAGGGTCTGTATGCCCGGTCACTGGAAGAGGGGGTGGTGTCTCCAGCAATGGAGGGTCTGCTGTGGAATCAGTCACCTTACCCTCCCGCTCCTGCCGGGTGACACCCCATTCTTGGGGCTGCCCCGCGTCTTCCTTGAGAAACAGAAGACTCTGAGGGGGCAGCCCCTTCCTCCCCAGGGCATGGCCTTGCCCCTCAAGGGTTGGGTTCAGGGGCAGCGCGCAGGCCTGGGCACGGCTGGGTGGTCACCTCCGACGAGGGTCGGGGAAGAAAAAGGAACTCTGTGTCTGAGACACCGTGATCCCTCGCCAGGGCCCAGGCCTGGCTCAGAGCAGCCACCAGGAAACCCCTGCGGCCCGTATGAGGGAACTAACCATACTTTAGACTCTTGCTCGCCCACCGCTTTAGGCTTCCCTGAGCGGGGAGCCTGGCCCTGGTGGGGCTGTGGCCCCTGGTGGGGGTGAGGGCCGTGGGCAGCTCCCGGGAGCCGCCTACCCGCGTACGGGCCGGCAGGTGGGAGGGGGCGTCCAGAAGGGTCGGCGAAGGCACCGCGGCCCCGTGCAAGTCCCTGCCCTGGAGGCGGCCTCCTGGGCCCGGGCCCGGGACTGACAAGCAGGGGGCGCGCTCGCTCCGTGCTGCCGGGCCGGGGAGTTCTGAGTGCGCAGGCGCCGGGGCGGGCCGGCGTTGCAGTTCCCCGGGTGGCCGCGGGGGGCGCAGCGGAGGCGGCGAGCCGACCGCGCGGAGAAGCCCTCTCGGCCACTCCCGTCCTTGGGCCGGTGACAGGGACCCAGGCCGGGGCCTCTGGTCGTCCGAGGGTGCCAGGGGCAGCTGTAGGGAGTTTGCTGGGCTTCACGAAGTTACCGCTACATGGAGTGCAGTCGCAGCCACGGGTGCCCCTTCCAGGGTCACCGGAGGACAGAGCCGGGGGCGGGGGCGGCGGCGGCGCGGCCGGGGGAAACGGCAGTCGTGGTTAGGGGCGCGGGTGGGGGCAGGACGCCCCCAGCCCCTTCTCCAGGGCAGCTGCGTGGGACCCAGGCTGCCCGGACCTGGCCTGCCCTCGGCCAGATCCTAGGGTTCCACCTCCCACGCCTCTTTCCTCCACCCACCTCTCCCCCGCACAACGCAGACAGCTCCTGGCAGCCATTCCCCCACCAGAGTCCTCTCTGCAAAATAATAACCAGACCAGGTCTCTCCCTCAAAGGTTCCCACAGTCCTTGCCTGCTCTGACCTAGGCTGACCCCACCCCTCCAGCTTGATTTCCTACTCCATAAATGAGATCGGTGTTGTGTATCATAATTACAGTTTGGGTTTTTGTTTTGTTTTGTTTTTTGAGACGGAGTCTGGCACTGCCGCCCAGGTTGGAGTGCAGTGGCGTGATCTCTGCAACCTCTGCCTCCCCAGTAACGGACTACAGGCGCCCGCCACCACGCCCGGCTAATTTTTTTTTTTGTATTTTTAGTATAGACGGGGTTTCACCGTGTTAGCCAGGATGGTCTCGATCTCATGACCTTGTGATCCACCTGCCTCGGCCTCCCAAAGTGCTGGGATTACAGGCCTGAGCCACTGCGCCCGACCTGGTTGGTTCTTCTGGAGAAGGGGGTCTCTCTGTTGCCTGGGCTGGAGTGCAGTGGCACGGCCATGGATCACTGCAGCCTTGAATTCCTGGACTCAAGCAATCCTCCCAGCTGGGACGACAGGTGTACTACCACGCCCAGCTAATTTTTGTATTTTTAGTAGAGACGGGGTTTTGCCGTATTGTCTAGGCTAGTCTGGAACTCCTGGGCTCAAGTGACCCTCCCGCCTTGGTCTCCCAAAGTGCTGGGATTACAGGCCTGAGCCACTGCGCCCAGCTAATTTTTTTAAACAAATTTTTGTAGAGACGTGCTCTGGGCTTTGTTGCCCAGGCTGGTCTTGAATTCCTGGGCTCAAGGGATTCCCCGCCTCGGTTTCCCAGAATATTGGGATTGCAGGTGTGAGCTCCTCGGCCCAGTCAATTATGTTGTTTTTATTGTCCACATCACCTGAGCTCAAACTCTTTCACCTGCACCTCCAGGCAAACCAGACCCCATTCTAGAAACACAGCCCTTGCATTCCTAGAGTTTGTTTTTCCTCCTTCTTTTTTGTCCCCTCCACACGTGTCAATCCTTCTAGAAGCTTTTCTTGGGGGCTCTGCCCCAGTGGTCCTCTCCTTTCCCCACAGCAGGGGCCCTGGGTGGGCCTCCTCTGTGCATGCATAGACTGGACCCCTGTTATCCTCTTGCGGGCCTCACCCATCCTAGGTCAAGGAGCTTCTCAAAGCCATCGATCATAGTACCTTCGTCTCATTCTTTTTTTTTTTCTTTTTTGAGATGGAATCTTGCTCTGTTGCCAGGCTGGAGTGCAGTGGTGTGATCTCGGCTCACTGCAACCTCTGCCTCCTGGCTTCAAGCAATTCTCCTGCCTCAGCCTTCTGAGTAGCTGGGACTACAGGCGCCCGCCACCACGCTGGCTAATTTTTGTATTTGTAGTAGACACAGGGTTTCACCATGTTGGCCAGGATGGTCTCAATCTCTTGACCTCGTAATCTGCCTGCCTTGGCCTCCCAAAGTGCTGGGATTACAGGTGTGAACCACCACGCCCAGCCTTTTTTTGTGTGTTTTGGTTTTTTTTGAGACAGAGTCTTGCTCTTTTGCCCATAGTGGAGTACAGTGGCATAATTTCGGCTCACTGCAACCTCTGCCTCCCAGGTTCAAGTGATTATTCTGCCTCAGCCCCTCAAGTAGCTGGGATTACAAGCATGCACCACTACATCCAGCTAATTTTCTTTTGTTTGTATTTTTAGTAGAGAAGAGTTTTGCCATGTTGACCAGGCTGGTCTTGAAGTCCTGACCTTAGGTGATTCACCTGACTCAGCCTCCCAAAGTGCTGCAATTACAGGTGTGAGCCACCACAGCCAGCCCCAGATATATTTTAAATGTCTCCTTTTCTCTATCACCGATACCATCTCCCCAGCCCGAGGCTTAGTCATTCCTCACTTTCAGTACTGTGATAACCTGGTTTAGAACCTAGTTTATTTGGGCCAGGTGCAATAGTTGGCCTCCTAAAGTGCTGGGATTACAGGCGTGAGCCACCATGTCTGGCCCTCATTCTCTTTCTTTTTTCTTTTTTTTTTTGAGATGGAGTCTCACTCTGTCGCCCAGGCTGGAGTGCAGTGGCGTGATCTCGGCTCACTGCAAGCTCCGTCTGCCGGGTTCACGCCATTCTCCTGCCTCAGCCTCCTGAGTAGCTGGGACTACAGGCGCCCGCCACCACGGCCGGTTAATTTTTAGACGAGGTTTCACCATGTTAGGCAGGATGGTCTTGATCTCCTGACCTCGTGATCTGCCCGCCTCGGCCTCCCAAAGTGCTGGGATTACAGGCGTGAGCCACTGCGCCCAGCCTCATTCTCTTTCTTTTTTTTTTTTTTTTTTTTTTTCTTCCGAGACAGAGTCTCGCTCTGTCGCCCAGGCTGGAGTGCAGTGGCCGGATCTCAGCTCACTGCAAGCTCCGCCTCCCGGGTTCACGCCATTCTCCTGCCTCAGCCTCCCGAGTAGCTGGGACTACAGGCGCCCACCACTTCGCCCGGCTAATTTTTTGTATTTTTTAGTGGAGACGGGGTTTCACCGTGTTAGCCAGGATGGTCTCGATCTCCTGGCCTCGTGATCCGCCCGTCTCTCATTCTCTTTCTTAAACGCCGAGCCCTTGGGGCGCTTCGTACAGTAGCAGCAGATGAACAAATGTTCATCCACTCACACCACCTCCTGCCCACTCCCCTGCAGGGTTGCACAATCTTAGGAGGGGTGCCAGTTGTGTACCCCACATCTGCATGGGTGTGTCGGTGGTCTGGGGAATGCAGGGTCCTCAAGCCACCTATCACCCTTTCCAGGCCCTGGGCACTAAGGCAGTGGTTAATGGAGCTTGGGGTCAGAAGCCCTGGGAAGAAGGTTGGTGGAGCTTCAGTGACAGATAGGCCGGGAGGCGGCTGGGGACGGGCTCAGGGTTACCTGTGGATAACCCTTCTCCACTTCCAACCCCTCACGGCCCCCCGACTCCCTGTCTCCTTGTAAAACCTTGGAGGTTATTCACGGTTCAGCCCGTGACTTCCTGTCTTATCAAGTTTCATCTCCAACCAGGACATTTACAAGCTACTCTTGGCTTCAAAGAGTCTGGTGGCTGCAATGCAGGAGACGGGGAGGAGAGGGTGGCCAGAGCCAGGTGGGCTGGGTGCCAGGGCCCCTGGGGTCTGCTCCCAGCCATGGACTAGGCCTGCTGGCCCTAGGCTTCCCCTTCCACCTCAACTCCAGGGCCTTTTGGTCTCGAAGCCTCTCTCGGAGTATGATTCTTTGCTGGGCCCCAGAACTCCAAACCGGGGAGCTCCTGGTGTGTATCCAGGTCTAAGGGGAGGGAGGGCAACTGGATTCAGGCAGGGGACAGCAGTGACCAGCCTGGGAGATGAGGGATGGAGTCCTGGCTCTCAGCCAGAGGGGAGGGGGAGGGGAGGGATGGGGCGGGATAGGGGTTGAGTTTGAAGGCTCTGAAGCCTAGGAGGGGCACGGCAGGGTTGGGGTTGGGAAGAGGAATTTAGAGCGCTTGCTTGGCCTGGCTGCAGGTTCTGGGTCCTCCGGGGCATTGAGCCAAGTAAGACTCTGGCTGCTGGCCTGTCTGGTCCACTATGGGGGTGAGGCGCTGCCCCTGGAAGTAGGGCAAATGGAGGCGCACTTGCTGGGAATCCCGTCTGCTAGCCAGGGGCGACTTGCTCTTCAGAAGGGGCTTACAGGCAGCCAGGCGGGGCAGCTCACGCCTGTCATCCCAGCACTTTGCGAGGCCGAGGCAGGCGGATCACGAGGTCAGGAGATGGAGACCATCCTGGCTAACACGGTGAAACCCCGTCTCTACTAAAAATACAAAAGATTAGTTGGACGTGGTGGCACACGCCTGTAATCCCAGCTACTCGGGAGGCTGAGGCAGGAGAATCGCTTGAATCCGGGAGGCAGAGGTTGCGGTGAGCTGAGATCGTGCCATTGCACTTAAGCCTGGGCAACAGAGCGAGACTCCCTCTAAAAGTAAAAATAAAAAATACCAGGCGTGGTGGCTCATGCCTGTAATCCCAGCACTTTGGGAGGCCGAGACAGGCGGATCACGAGGTCAGGAGATCGAGACCATCCTGGCTAACATGGTGAAACCCCGTCTCTACTAAAAATACAAAAAAATTAGCCGGGCGTGGTGGCGGGCGCCTGTAGTCCCAGCTACTCGGGAGGCTGAGGCAGGAGAATGGTGTGAACCCGGGAGGCGGAGCTTGCAGTGAGCAGAGATCGCGCCAGTGCAGTCCAGCCTGGACCACACAGCAAGACTCCGTCTCAAAAAAAAAAAATGGGGCTTTCAGATTCTGAAAGTCGTGTTGGGTGTTACTTGGGGCTTTCCACACTGTGTGAAGGTGACTGGGGCCTGGCTGCAGGCCTCTGAGCCCCGCTCCACCTGTGCCCACGTGCATACTCGTAGAAGATGTGCATACTCATGCAGGGTCCACAAACAGGCACAGAGTCCTATGCCCTGTGCAGTGCATGGGACTCCTGGGCCTGTGTCCAGCCCCCTTTCTCCTGATGAACATACTCCTGGTGCTTCCAGTCCGTGGAGACCATCGACAGGGCCTGGCTGGACAGACCTGGCCACAGGGGACTCACTTGGGGCTGACTGAATGCTGCTCTGCCCTTCCCACAGGGCAGGAATACTTCCATGCCCAAAGGCCTGGCTTAGGGCTATGAAACCGGAGGAGGTGGGGCTAGGGGAGGGCACGGAGAGCCCTGCTCTGTGGGACCCTCCTGTCGTCCAGTTCAGATCCATCCTGGAGAGAGAGGCAGAAATGGGACTACCGGCCTGGAAGAAGGATTGCTACCTTTTTTTTTTTTTTGGAGACAGAGTCTAGCTCTGTCACCCAGGCTGGAGTGCAATGGCGCGATCTTGACTCACTGCAACTTCTGCCTCCCAGGTTCAAGCAATTCTCCTGCCTCAGCCTCCCAAAGTGCTGGGATTACAGGTGTGAGCCACTGCGCCCAGCCGGATTGCTACATTGTTACACACTGAGCTGGGCCAGGCTGGTAATCAAGAGGCAGTTTGCAGGGCCCAGTTATTCATGGGAGAGAACAGGAAATAGTAGCGAGTCGCCTTCTCCCTGTGCTGATTCCTTAAGGAAGACCTGACGGAGAGGAGTGAGGGTGGCTGGAAGCAGGCTGGGGGCCACCCCTCTGCAGGAGAGGGTCTGGCTCCTCGGGCAAACCCTGCAGCCCCAGGCAGGCTCCCAGCAGGCATGGGACTGAAGACAGTGAGGAAGCATGCTTCCCGACGCTGGGAATTTGGTCTGCCTTGGCAAATCCTGGGAAGCCCCACTACTGTTCTCTGTCACAGTGTCCGTGGGTCACCAGGAACAAGATTTTGGCTTCAGCAAGCCAGGCCTGCTTGCCACCGTGAGGCCAGTGATGCCTTTCCGCTCCAGCCTTGTCTGCAGGGAAGATGGAATTATGAGGTAGGTCCTCAGGTCCCCCAGGGTGGGAGCAGCTTCTGGGCACCCCTTCTTCTGTGGCCACTGCTGCACGTTCTCTGGGTCTTTATCATAAAGAACATTCACCAAGCACTTAGAAACTGGGTACTCAGGGAGGTGGGGGCAAGTGCCAACTTTAATACAGTAGGGAAGTGAGGATCACGGGATTACAGGGCCTGGATTCCTGCTAAGGTCACCTGCTAGGAGGGGGGCAGAGCTGGCTTTTTTTTTTTTTTTTTTTTCCGAGATTGGGCCTAGGCTGGAGTGCAGTGGTGCGGTCATAGTTCACTGCAGCCTTGACCTCCTGGGCTCAGGAGATCCTTCCACCTCAGCCTCCTGAGTAGCTGGGACCACAGGTGTGCACCACCATGCTTGGCCAATTGAAACAGTTTTTTTGTAGAGATGGGATCTCCCTATGTTGCCCAAGTGGGCATCAAACTCCTGGGCTCAAGTGATCCTCCTACCTCAACTTCCCAAAGTGTTGGAATTACGAGCGTGAGCCACCATGTCCAGCCACAGAGCTGGCCTTGAACCAGCCTTGAGGCCCCTACGGCCCTTGCTGTTAGCCTTGCCCCATCCTAGCAAGGGGCTCCTGCCCCTCCTCAGTCCCCACCCGGGTGATCTGGGAACAGCGGGCCCTTGGAGAGGGTAGGATGGGGGGCTGCCCTCTCTGACGGGCCCCTCCCTGGGAGGGAACCACATCCTTTATGAGCTCAGGCAAATCAGGCATCTGAAGTGGAAAAACCCCACACAAATCAAGGACAGCTGGGCCCGCCCTCTGGCTGCAGCCCCCTCCCCTCGCTCCCCTCCCAGGAATCCTGACAGGAGGCACAGATGGGGCAGAGCGGGTCTCAGTGATGAAGGGTGTGGCTCTCAGGGAGGGAGTTCCTGGAGCTCCTCCTCACTGTGTGAAATCTACCCCAGCTGTCCCTGGTGGAGAACGGGGCCGCTAATCACTTTCCAGAGTGGGGCCGAGGTTCACAGGCCCTGCCCTTGCCTGTGAGGGCCCAGGCTGGGGGTGCCCACCCTGGGGAGGGGACAGACAGGGAAAGAGGTGGAGAGGGGTGTCGGAGAGGGACACACACACACAGTCGCTCAGCAAACATGAGCTGTCACTCTGTTACCCTGGTCAAGTGTGGAGCCACAAAAGGGATGAAGACTGACCCCGTCTCTGCCTTCGTACAGGTCATGAGTAGGTGGAGACGGATTAAAATCACCCACAAAGAAATAGTTACAGACTGTGAAAGGGGCACAAATGTAGCCAGGACGCTACATCCTGGATCTGAGGCAGGGCAGGGCCTTTCTCCCAGCCTGGCCTTGCTCCCCAGGACTCCCTGCCTCTTCCCCTCTCCATCCCCTCCTACTCCAAGGGACAATGTTTATGGGGCCCAGCAGCTGGGGCAGCACAGCCCATCTCCCTTCCCAGATCCTCTCTTCCCAGTCACTACGTCAGGCTGACCATCCACATGTTTGACAGCTGGAGGGTGGACAGACCATCTGCCTGGCTGTCTGGCTTATACGGGGGTCAAGATGAGCTCGGGCAGTGTGGACCCTCAAAACCCCTGCGACTTTGGGAGGTCCGGCTAGGCAGAAGGAACTTGTTGATGTCTCTTTCTTGGCAGAGGAGGACATTCAGACAGAGAGCAGGAGGCGAGGGACCCTCTCAGGGTGCGGGGACAGCCCCCACCCTTTGTCCCTACAGTCTGGTTGCTCAGGTGTCCTGGGGCAGAGGGAAGGAAGTTACTGTGTGTGTGAGGAGCACGGAGAAGTTCCTGAAATTATCAGATTTAACCTTCATAAGGCCCTCAACACAGAGTCACCATATGGTTGAGCAGTCCGCTCCTAGGTCTGTTCCCTAGAGACATGAAACATATGTCCATCAAAACTGTATACCTGAATGTTCATGGCAGCATTATTCATAAGAACCCCACAGTGGAAACAACCTAGATATCCATAAGCAAATGAGGGAATCAACAAAAGGTGGTCCATCCATATGATGGAGCATCACTCAGCCGTGAAGAAGAGCGAGGCACTGGCACACGCCACAATGTGGATGAACCTGGAGAACATGCGGAGTGAGAGACGCCAGACACAAAAAGACAAACATTGTATGATTCTCTTTCTTTTTTTTTTCTTTTTAGAGATAGGGTCTCACTCTGTCTCCCCGACTGGAGTGCAATGGTGCAATTTCAGCTCACTGCAACCTCTGCCTCCTGGGTTCAAGGTATTCTTGTGCCTCAGCCTCCCGAGTAGCTGGGACTACAGGTGTGCACCACCACACCTAGCTAATTTATTATTATTATTATTATTTGAGACGGAATTGTGCTCTTATTGCCCAGGCTGGAGTGCAATCGGGCGATCTCAGCTCACCATAACCTCTGCCTCCCGGGTTCAAGCCATTCTCCTTCCTCAGCCTCCCAAGTAGCTGAGACTACAGGCGTGCACCACCACACCCAGCTAATTTTTTGTATTTTTAGTAGAGACAGGGTTTCTCCATGTTGTTCAGGCTGGTCTTGAACTCCCAACCTCAGGTGATCTGCCCACTTCGGCCTCCCAAAGTGCTGGGATTACAGGCGTGAGCTATGGCGCCTGGCCCACACCTGGCTAATTTATGTATTTTTGGTAGAGACAGGATTTCACCGTGTTGGCCAGGCTGTTCTCGAACTCCTGACCTCAAGTGATCCACCCGTCTTGGCCTCCCAAAGTGCTGGGATTACAGGCATGAGCCACTGTGCCTGGCCATATTTCTTTTTTTTTTTTTAGGGATGGGATCTCACTCTGTTGCCCAGACTGGAATGCAGTGGTATGATCACGGCTCACTGCAGCCTCAAAACTCCTGGGCTTGAGCGATCCTCCCACCTCAGCCTCCTGAGTAAGCTAGGACTACAGGTGCGTACCATCACACTTGACTAGTTTGGAAATTTTCTGTAGAGATTGGTACTCCCTATGTTGCCTGACCTGGTTTTGAATTCCTCGCCTCTAGTGAATCTCTTGACTCAGCCTTGCAAAGTGCTGGGACTACTGGTGTGCGCCACTGTGCCTGGCTAAATTTCAAATATTTTGTACAGATGGGGTTCTCACTTTGTTGCCCAGTCTTGAACTCCTGGCTTCAAGCAATGATTCTCTTTCTGTGAAATGTCCAGAATAGGCAAACCCATAGAGACAGAAAGTAGATTCGTGGTTTCCAGGGGCTGGGGAAAGGGGAGAATAGGGCATCATTGCTAATGGACACAGGATTTCTTTTTGGGGTGATAGAAATGTTCTAAAATTGATGGTGGTGACGATTGCACAACTATGAATATACTGAAAGCCACTGATTTGCACGTGGCAAATGGCTGGATTGTATGGTGTGTGAATTACATCACAGTAAAGCTGTTACTCTTAAGAGACTCTTGAGGGTCATGACTGAGGTCTTCATTTTACAAAGAAGGGTCTGGTGGCACAGATAGAGAACATTGTATGATTCTCTTTCT
The DNA here is from genome assembly GCF_047675955.1 of Chlorocebus sabaeus. Classification (NCBI taxonomy): domain Eukaryota; kingdom Metazoa; phylum Chordata; class Mammalia; order Primates; family Cercopithecidae; genus Chlorocebus; species Chlorocebus sabaeus. The sequence continues at coordinate 1,915,309 of NC_132908.1, read as the reverse complement.
TTCTTTCTTTTTTTTCTTTTTAGAGATGGGGTCTCACTCTGTCTCCCCAGCTAGAGTGCAATGGTGCAATTTCAGCTCACTGCAACCTCTGCCTTCCGAGTTCAAGGGATTCTTGTGCCTCAGCCTCCCAAGTAGCTGGAACTACAGGTGTGCACCACCACACCTGGCTAATTTAGTGCAGCTGAGTGCCAGATGGAGGGAGGGGTCAGCTTCTAGAAGAACCCTCCCAGCCGACTCCTGGTCCTTGCATCTCTCCCTCCCTGCCCCCAGTCCATTCCACATCCTGCTGGTCAGTTCCTCCTGACAAGTCCTTCTGCTCTCAGCAGGGACTAAGGATGAAGGATCCAGCAGGGGGACGGCAGCGGAAAGGCCAGGAGATGGAAATGACTATACAGGGCTGGGCAGGGGGCTGGAGGAGCCACCAAGAACCCAGCGCTGAAATTTCAAATCCTGAGTGGGGACTGCTGAGACCATAGGGATGGCTGAGACCATGGGGACCCCTGAGACGGTGGGGACTCCTGAGACCGTGGGGACTGCTGAGACCGTGGGGGCTCCTGAGACCATGGGGATGGCTGAGACCGTGGGGGCTGCTGAGACCGTGGGGGCGGCTGAGACCGTGGGGACGGCTGAAACCGTGGGCACGGCTGAGACTGTGCGGACTGTTGAGACCGTGGAGGTTGCTGAGACCGTGGGGCTCCTGAGACCGTGGGGGCGGCTGAGACCATGGGAACGGCTGAGACCGTGGGGACTGCTGAGACCGTGGGGGCTCCTGAGACCATGGGGATGGCTGAGACCGTGGGGGCGGCTGAGACCGTGGGGGCGGCTGAGACCGTGGGGGCGGCTGAGACCGTGGGGACGGCTGAAACCGTGGGCACGGCTGAGACTGTGCGGACTGTTGAGACCGTGGAGGCTGCTGAGACCGTGGGGCTCCTGAGACCGTGGGGGCGGCTGAGACCGTGGGGGCTGCTGAGACCGTGGGGACAGCTGAGACCGTGGGGGCTGCTGAGACCGTGGGGGCTCCTGAGACCGTGGGGACTGCTGAGACCGTGGGGACGGCTGAGACCGTGGGGACGGCTGAGACCATGGGGACTGTTGAGACCGTGGGGACGGCTGAGACCGTGGGGACTGCTGAGACCGTGGGGACTGTTGAGACCGTGGGGACGGCTGAGACCGTGGGGACTGTTGAGACCGTGGGGACGGCTGAGACCGTGGGGACTGTTGAGACCGTGGGGACTGTTGAGACCGTGGGGATGGCTGAGACCGTGGGGGCGGCTGAGACCGTGGGGGCGGCTGAGACCGTGGGGACTGCCGAGACCGTGGGGACTGCCGAGACCGTGGGGATGGCTGAGACCGTGCGGACTGTTGAGACCGTGGAGGCTGCTGAGACCGTGGGGATGGCTGAGACCGTGGGGGCTGCTGAGACCGTGGGGGCTGTTGAGACCGTGGGGACGGCTGAGACCGTGGGGACTGTTGAGACCGTGTGGACTGCTGAGACTGTGTGGACTGTTGAGACCGTGGAGGCTGCTGAGACCGTGGGGATGGCTGAGACCGTGGGGGCTGCTGAGACCGTGGGGACGGCTGAGACCGTGGGGACGGCTGAGACCGTGGGGGCTGCTGAGACTGTGCGGACTGTTGAGACCGTGGGGACGGCTGAGACCGTGGGGGCTGCTGAGACCGTGGGGGCTGCTGAGACCGTGGGGACGGCTGAGACCGTGGGGGCTGCTGAGACCGTGGGGGCTGCTGAGACCGTGGGGACTGTTGAGACCGTGGGGACGGCTGAGACCGTGGGGTGGGTGCTGCAGGGTGGGACGCCCCACCCCCACCCTGAGCCAGCCCGTCGGGAACAATGCCATTTCAAGCTAGACCAGAAGAAGAACTTCCTGTGACCCAGCATGAGCCAGCATGCTCTCCTCACAGCGTGCCCACTGCCCGCCCACGGGGCTGCTGGGGAGGCTTGCCCAGGAGGCTTGCCCAGACGAGCAGGTGCAGCCCGCATGTCTGGGGCCTAGGCTGGGGGACTGGTCAGTTGTCTTTACCCCGTTAGCCCCGTGTGGCCGCCTCTGGCCAGGGCTGCTGCTGGGTAGGAGCTCCGGAATGTCTGTGGGTGGTGGAGACCCTCTACCCCTTGAGGCAGCCCGGCTGCTGGAACTTGTCCAGATGCCATCAGAGCCGGAACATCTCATTAATGAGCAGAGTCCAGGACAGGGGCTGCAAGCCCTTGGGTGGGAAGAGGCTGGGCCTCTGTGGGGAGCCTGTGCCAGCCTGGTGCCAGCCCTGTGGCCAGGAAGGCTGAGGCAGAGGCGGAGAGAGGACCCGGGTCTCATGCCACCTTTGCCTTGGGATGGGGCAAGTTGCTCGCCCTCTCTGAGCCCGGCTCGCCTCCCCTGCCTTCCCTGCAGGCTGTTGCTGGGCGTTGGGGGTGTGGAGTTCCCACAGTGTCCAGCGCCCCACAGATCCAAGCCAGGAGGCCTCTGAATCTCACGCCCCTCAGAGGCAGCCCCTGGGGAGGTCCTGAGCTCTTTCTCTTCCCCAGCACAGGGATCCCTGAGTCCTTCATACCTCCAGTGGGGTCCACTTTGCCACCTTCCGAAATGCATCACTGATGTCTCAGGGGAGTGCCAGGTGGACTGAGGTTGGGCAGATGGGATGACTTAGTAGACCTGGTATGTCTCAGGCCTGCATTCAGTTCACCACTGGGCCCCTGGGAGGGAAGCCTGTTTTCTCCATTCTAAAACAGTAACCAGGGGTGACTTGACCTCTCAGCCCCCAGGCTGTGACCCCGATGTGTGGCAAGGCTGACTGTCAGCTGGGAGTGCAGGACGCACGCCATTCCCGGCGGCAGACTCCCCCGACACGTTCTGGGACCCCTCTGTGCATACTAGGGTGCTGGCCTGGCCTCCTTCTCCCTTGGCAGGTCAAGTGCCGGAATCGATGCGCTTCCTCGGTCCCCTTGGCCCGGCGATGAGGCTCCCGCTCCTGCAGGCCAAGGCTCGGCCTATGCACCTGCCGCGCACGTCCCGGAGTTGGGGCGGGGGAGGGAATCGGCCTTCAAACAGAGGGTCCCCAGGCCCGCGCGCCGCCCTGTCCCTGCCCTGCGTCCCGAACCGCCACCGCCACCGCATCCTCCCCGCGCAGGGGTGAAGATGCCAGAGTCAAGCAGGCCGGGGCCCAGGATTTCGGAGCAGGAGCATCCTGGTGGTCCTGGCAGTTCGAGTTGCGCCCGGGTGGTGGCGGTTGCCGGCGGGTCCCAGCCCAGACAGTGGCCTCGGAGGGGGAGTGGGGAGGAGGGGAGGGGAAGGGGAAGGGGGAGGGCGTCCCGACTCCGCCCCCGCCCCCGTCCCCGGCCCCGCCTAGCGTCGGCTCCCAGGCTGCGGGACCGCGGGGCGCAGAGCAGAGAAGCCAGGCACCCACGGGCTGGGCGGCACGCGGGCCGAGATGCGCGCCCGCCTGCCGCCCCCGCTCTCAGGCTTGGGAGCAGCGCGACCCCATGGCAGGTAGCAGCGGCCCGGGCGGCGGGGCCGGGCAAGGGGCCGCTCTGCGGGCGTCCCGCGCGCCGCTGCTGCTCGTGGCCCTCGTGCTCGGCGCCTACTGCCTCCGCGTCCTCCCCGGCCGCTGCCCGCCGGCCGCCCGCGCCCCCGCACCGGCCCCCGCGCCCTCCGAGCCGCCCAGCTCGGTCCGCCGCCCGGGAGCACCTGACCTGCCCGTGGCCAGCGGTCCCGGCCGCCGGCGCTTCCCGCAGGCGCTCATCGTGGGCGTGAAGAAGGGCGGCACGCGCGCCCTGCTGGAGTTCCTGCGGCTGCACCCCGACGTCCGCGCGCTCGGCTCTGAGCCCCACTTCTTTGACAGGTGCTACGAGCGCGGCCTCGCCTGGTACCGGTGAGCACCCTGGCCTGTCCGCCCTGACCGGCGCCTTCCCGGGGAGGGCATCGTGCGCCCCAGGGAGCAGCGGGGCGAGGTTTCCGGGCAGTGGGGTTGGGACCGCCCTGTGGGGGGCCCAGGCCTGACCTGGGGTCGCGGCTCCGGAAGAAGGAATGATACCTAGCTAGGATTCCCTGAAACTTTGAAAACTTTGGGGAAAGCCCTGGTTCCGTTCGCTCTGCTGAGGGACCCAGCAGGACTGGGGGAGGCGGTGCCATCCCATCCCGGAGGTCGTTTCCAGCCCATGGGATTATCTGGCAGCGTTAGAAATGCCTCTCCCGCCATGTCACTCTGGGCAAGGAGGTGTGACTCTCTGACCGCTGGCCAGGTACCGTAGAAAGGGGCCTCTAGGTTCCAGGCAGCCACCTAGAAAGCGTCCTTCCTCCCCAAGACCCCCGAGTCTGGGCAGTGGAATCCTTCTTGGTGGTCCTGGGGGTCCAGAGAAAGTCTGGGCTTTGGAAAGGAGGAGACTGCCTTTCGGGGAGTGCCCAGGGTGAGTCCAGCCCCATGCATGGGGCTCTGTGGCTGTCGTGCCTCTACCCATGATGGACATGGGGTGTGGCAGTGGAATGTGGGGAGCACGCAGCCCCAGCTGAAGCAGCCTGCACTGGTGGCTGCTCGTCCTGAAGCTTGGACCGAGCCCCTGCTGAGAGGACCCTGCCCAAGGCCACCTGGGGAGTCAGTTGGGGCGGCAGGACCCAGACACTTCCCCAGGTGCCCCAGTTTCTCCGTTCCTGATCCTCTGATCCTCTTCCTCCCCTCACGCCTACCCCTATTTGTTAACTTTGCCTTTTGTACTAAAACTCTTGGGTTTGGAGGGCAGGCAGGGAGGGGCTCTGTGAGAGGAGGGGGGCTCGCTTCTGAGATCTGAAGGGCTGGTGCCAGCGTGGGGTGCTGGGGAAGTCAGATGGTGGCTGGGGGACGTGGAGTCCATCCCGGGGCTCACCTGGCTGCATCAGGCATCCTCAGCTCAGGCTCCAGGGAGAGACCTCACTCCCCTGACCGCAGGCAGGGGTCAGAATGCATCCCTAATCCCTGCTGCAGGGAGGAGGGGAGGAGGGGCTGCCAAGCTAGAAGTGGGGGAGGAGCGGAGGGGCGGGAGGGAGAAGGGGAGAAGGCTTTGGGTTGAGGATGTGCAGTTAAGTGGAGTAAACACTTCAGAGCCACCCCTGACCCCATGAGCTTTGACAAGAGACTGGGGTGGGATCTGAGCTGGGCTGTGAGGAGCCCCAGGGGAAGCTAGGGTTGGGTTTAGCCCTAGAGGGTTCTGGAAGAGCCCAGGCTCCTGAGGCCAGTCCAGGCCCGCCCTGGCATGTGTCCAGCCCTGGGGGATCAGTCTGGGGAGGATGAGAGGCAGCCAAGGCCAGGCCCAGCCTGGGGGTCAGCTCCTTAGCCTTGGGAGTGGGGTTCCAGGGACACTGACATGCCCAGAGTTGGAGGGGGGGTACAGGAGAGTGACTGCTCTGGTAGACTCTTGACTTCCTCGTGTTTTAGAAGGGGAAGGGGTGAGTATGGAGAATTCCAAGGGTCAGGTCCTGTGGCCTCTGGGGTTTTCCCTTGGACCAATGATGCTGACCCCTCACTGGGCAGTGCAGAGCCAGTAGAGCTGGGCCCGCTGAGCTTGTGGACTGCAGGTGTCCTTGTGCTGTCCGAGGGGGCGTGGCCACGTGGGGCTGGTATGCCCCTAGGTGCCTGTGCCTCCGTCCTTTCAGCCTGCTACGAGCCTGCAGTGAGCCTCTGAAAGTTCTCACCCTGTCTCAGTTTCCCTAACTGCAAGGCAGCATTGTCTGCTTTTCAGACCCTGGGCTGGGCCCCCGGTGCCTGCAAGCTCTGTTCTGGGTGCTGGCTGTGGGGAGGCAAGAGAGAGGAGTAGCCAGGGCCCCCAGTTGAGTCTCTGGGCCACTGCTCCCACTGGGCTGTGACTGAACTAGTTCCAGGCGGTGACCTGGCCTTCCTGTGGCCTTGGCAGGTGGGTCCTGGGTTGACCTTCCCACCTCTCCACCTCAGTCAGCTCATCTAGGCTCTTGAGGGGCCTCCCACTTGGGGACTGTAGCCCACAAGTGCCCCCAAGCTCAGCACATGCTTAGCTGTTCACCCACTAGTGAAGCACCTGTGTCTGCCAGGTGTGGGGTTCACGCAGACTCCCCAAGGTCTCCGTCTGCGAAAGGTGCCCTGTCTGGGGGCAAATGGGGGCTGTACTTTGACCGTAATCTTTTAGAAAAGCAAGAGAAGGGTCGGGCACAGTGGCTCATGCCTGTAATCCCAGCAATTTGGGAGGCTGAGGTAGGTGGATTACCTGAGGTCAGAAGTTTGAGACCAGCCTGGCTAATGTCGTGAAACCCCATCTCTACTAAAAATACAAAAATTAGCCAGGCATGGTGGTGGGTGCCTGTAATCCCAGCTACTTGGGAGGCTGAGGCAGGAGAATCGCTTGAACCGGGGAGGCAGAGGTTGTCGTGAGCTGAGATAGCGCCACTGCACTCCAGCCTGGGTGACAAGAGTCAGCTGGAGTGCAGCTCTGTCTCAGAAACAAACAAAAGAAAAGCCAGAAGAGGCAAGGAGCAGGGTGGGTAGGGGAACCCCTTAGTTCCTGGTTTGCAAGAGCAGTGGGTGCATGGAGTGGGGTCTGAGTATGTAGCGGGGAGGGACCTGGGCTCCTGTGGGGGATGCAGTCGCCTTGCACTTTCTGGCTTTGGCATCTGCCAGGCCCTTTTGGCATCTGCGAGTCTCAGACCCGAGGTGTGGGGCAGGAGGAGGGAGGCTGAGACGGAGGAGGGAGGGTTGCCCAGGGCTGGATGAAAGCCACAGGGAAATGCACACCAGATGAGGTGGGCTCCGCAGGGAGGGAGGGTCCTCAGAGCAACTTGTCAGATGTTTGTCACACGGGGGTCCAGTCCTGCTCCTCTCCCTCCTCCCCCGTCTCTCCCATCTCATCCACACCCAGGCTAGGACAGGCTTCGGATGCCTGGGGAGGGAAAGTAATTGATCCCAAAGATCTCTGATCTCTGAGCTGGTTTGTGCAAGAGGGGGCCTGGAAAGCCCTTGCCACCTCTCTGTGTTCCCACCGCCCTTCCACGTCAGGGTGTCCGGAACTCCATCCCCCTTCGCAGCTCTCTCTGACTCTTTGGAGAGAAGGCCTGGCAGGGCGAACATTCCTGTTTTGGTGCTGGTCCCTCCAGCAGGCGGGAAAAGGAGGATATTCAGAGTCACTGGTGTGCCTTCTGGGAAAGGAAAGGGGTGGGCTCCTGGTCTCGCTTGGTGCCTGGGGTCAAGAACATCCCAGACGGGAGGGAAGGGCCTGGGGCTTCCTTCCTGGCCGAGGGGAAAGGCAGGCAGTGACTTCTGATGAGGCCTGGGATCTGCCCCTCCCAGCATCGGCCTGGTTTCTGTCTGTGGGCATCGTCGGCGAGGTCCCGTGGTGGTTGCAGCAGGGGGTGGGGGTGCCCCTGAGCTGCCAGGCCTCAGACCTTGGTACCGCCACCATCTGAGGCCTCTGTGTTTGTCCCTGGGATGCTGGGTGTGGTTCCCATGCGGGCTCCAGCTGTGAGAGGTGGGGCAGGGAGTGCAGGGGCTCTAGGACCCACACTGCCCTTCCAGGTGGGCTGGAAGGAGGCAGCCCCCAAGGGTGGGAAGAGGGAGGGCTGAGCCCCACGCTCACCCCCAGCACCCCTGCCCCTCCCATCTCCCTGTGGCTGCTTCTGCAGTGGCAGCGGGTGGGTGGAGGGAGGCCCAGCTCTCTCTGTCACCAAGATGGAGGAGGACTTGTCCGGTGACGTCTGTAGGCCAGCTCTGCCCAGGGCCTGGTTCTTCGGGGCGGGAAGGCTCCCGTGCCGCCCACCCCTGCTCTGCCCCATTCCTGGTGGATGTTGTGGGGGAAGCCTGGATTCTCTCCCGCTGCTGTCCTCACACATCCTCCCTCCCACCTCCAGCGCTCTCCACCGAGCACCCCAGTGCAGGGGGTCTGTGCAGCTGCCTCTGGCCCAGCCTGCATTTGCCTGGGGGTCTGAGCAGGAAAAGGGAACTCAGGACCTGCCTCCCAGGGGCTGGGGTGGTCACTCCCGGCAGGTCAGCCTCCTGGCAGGGGCGGTCCTGGGGCTGTCAGCAGGGGTCGGGGAAGCCCTCTCAGAGGGCAGGAGGCAGGGCTGGGCATGACCAGCAGGGCATCCCCACCCTAACACAGTTCCTGTTTCTATCGACCTAGTTCCCAGCCCTCCCCAGCTCTCCCTCGGAGCTGTTTGCTCAGCTGACCTGCCGCGCCCTGCCCTGCCCAACCTCACCCTGCACTACCTGGCGGGCAGGTGCTGCCCGGGGCACTGCTGGGGGTGCCTGGGCCTGCCCGGGCTGGGCACCCAGGATGGGCTTTCTGCCCAGGTGGGACAGTCCTGGACTGCGGTCAGCCAATTCCCTTGGGACCTTGGGACTGGGTCAGTGCCCTCCTCCCCTGTGTCAGAATGAGGAGAATCTCAGAAAGGCCCCCTCCCTGGCCTGGCACCCTGGCAACCTGCAAGATCTGGGGGACCACAGTGGCCCGGAGTCTTGGGAAGGATCTTCAGGCTGGCGCCACCATGTCTCTGACTTTCCTCACATGTACTGGGCTCTGCTGGTGACTTTTTGGCCTCCTGAGTCCAGGCCCAGGTTGATGAGAATTCATAGGACTACAATTAAAGACGGGGAGAGAGGCCAGGTGCAGTGGCTCACCCCTGTAATCCCAGCACTTTGGGAAGCCGAGGTGGGCGGATCACCTGAGATCAGGAGCTCGAGACCAGCCTGGTCAACATGGCGAAACCCCGTCTCTACTAAAAATACAAAAATTAGCCAGGTGCGGTGACGGACGCCTGTCATCCCAGCTACGCTGGGGGCTGAGGCAGGAAAATCACTTGAACCCAGGAGGCAGAGGTTGCAGTGAGCCAAGATCGCGCCACCACACTCCAGCCTGGGCGACAGAGCAAGACTCCGTTTCCAAAAATAAAGAAAGATGGAAGAGATGTAATTACATCGGGGAGGGAGGGAGCAGGGAGGGCTGCTTTTTGTTGAGGACACTATGAATAATTGGTGCAGGGCTGATGTAGGGGATGCTGTCAACCACCGAATGAAAGGGTGACCTCAAGTGATCTAGGTGGGCGGGCCTCGGGGTGCTTGGTCTGCGATGAGAAAGGAGTTGGGGGCAGCCTAGTTCCGGGAGAGTGTGCGTCCGGTGGGAGGGAGCAGGCTCTGGAAGCGAGGATGGCAGGGACTGCACAAGGAAGATATGTGGGTGGTGAGGAACATGTTGTGCCTTCCCGCCAGCGACCATCATCCTCCTCTTATCCTCAGTGCGGCAGCAGGTGGGGCAGGCCGGCGCTGGGCTGGGCACCCTCACAGTCCATGTTCCAGGCTGCCCAGCCGCGCACGTTAGGAGGGGTGGGCGTGAGCAGAGAGGAAGGCTTGCCCGCCTTGGAGGCCTGGGCTTCCCGGGCATAAGGGGGCCTTGGTCCCGGGCCCCTGGGGGTCGGTCGAGAGCTGGGTAGGCTCAGACCCCCTCTCCTTGTACCCATCCCGCAGGAGTCTGATGCCCCGAACCCTGGATGGGCAGATCACCATGGAGAAGACCCCCAGCTACTTCGTGACGCGGGAGGCCCCCCGCCGCATCCACGCCATGTCCCCGGACATGAAGCTGATTGTGGTGGTGAGGAACCCCGTGACCCGGGCCATCTCCGACTATGCCCAGACGCTCTCCAAGACCCCGGGCCTGCCCAGCTTCCGCGCCCTGGCCTTCCGCCACGGCCTGGGCCCTGTGGACACGGCCTGGAGCGCCGTCCGCATCGGCCTGTATGCTCAGCACCTGGACCACTGGCTGCAGTACTTCCCCCTGTCCCATTTCCTGTTTGTCAGCGGGGAGCGTCTGGTCAGCGACCCAGCCGGAGAGGTCGGCCGCGTGCAGGACTTCCTGGGCCTGAAACGGGTTGTCACAGACAAGCACTTCTACTTCAACGCCACCAAGGGCTTCCCCTGCCTCAAGAAGGCCCAGGGCAGCAGCCGTCCCCGCTGCCTGGGCAAGTCCAAGGGTCGGCCACACCCGCGGGTGCCCCTGGCCGTGGTCCGGCGCCTGCAGGAGTTCTACCGGCCCTTCAACCGCAAGTTCTACCAGATGACCGGCCAGGACTTCGGCTGGGGCTGAGCGGCGCCCTGGGGATGCTCAGCACCTTGATTGACATCTGCTCACCCAGCCAGAGCAGGCTGCGTGCACGTGCTGGGCAGAGAGGAATATTTAAGAAATAAAGCTCGGGGCCGGGCGCGGTGGCTCAAGCCTGTAATCCCAGCACTTTGGGAGGCCGAGACGGGCGGATCACAAGGTCAGGAGATCGAGACCATCCTGGCGAACACGGTGAAACCCCGTCTCTACTAAAAAATACAAAAATCTAGCCGGGCGTGGTGGCGGCGCCTGTAGTCCCAGCTACTCGGGAGGCTGAGGCAGGAGAATGGCGTGAACCCGGGAGGCGGAGCTTGCAGTGAGCTGAGATCCGGCCACTGCACTCCAGCCTGGGCGACAGAGCCAGACTCCGTCTCAAAAAAAAAAAAAAAAAAAAAAAAAGAAATAAAGCTCGGACCCAGATTTTTCCACAAAACCTTGAGGTTGGAGGGTGGAGGTGCTGCCCCCAGGGATGTGATAAACATACCAGCGAACTCCACGGGGCACTGACTGTGTGCCTTATGCCACCGTTTTGTTTTTTTTTGTTTGTTTTTTTTTTTTTTTTGAGTGCAGTGGGGCCATCTCTGCTCATTGCAACCTCCGCCTCCCGGATTCAAGCAATTCTCCTGCCTCAGCCTCCCAAGTAGCTGGGATTACAGGCATGTAATCCCAGGCTAATTTTTTGTATTTTTTTTTTTTTTGTGGAGACGGAGTTTCACTGGGTTACCCAGGATAGTCTCGATCTCCTAACTTTTTGATCTGCCCGCCTCGGCCTCCCAAAGTGCTGGCATTACAGGCATGAACCACCACACCCAGCCCAAAACTCATTCTTTATACACCCTCGGAGGTGGGCGGTGTGCCTGGTCAGGTCTAGCGTGTGAGCTCAGAGAGGCTTAGGGCCTGCCCAGTGACATGCAGTTTAGCCCTAGTGATGCTGGGGGCCGTGCTCGGGCTCTCTTCTCAGCTCTGGGAGGCCGGGCAGGGTTGTCCTCGTGTTCAGGATGAGGAGACTGAGGCCGCAGGCTGCTCTGTGGAGCGGTGGGGCAGGATTAAAGTCAGGTCTGCACCCACCACCTCTGCTCATCCGGAATCCAGGTGTGAAGTGGACGCTTCCTTCTGGAGCCTTGTGGAGTTGCCTGAGTGTTGGTGAGGTCAGTGAGTGCTGGGTGTGTGCACAAGGCGATGATTAATAGCCTCCTAGCCTTCCCTGCAGAGGCCTACCCATTGAGGCCCACCCACTCCCCCAGGCCCCACCCACTCCCCCAGGCCCCTGCTGCCCCAGTTCCACTGTGTTTGTTCTGTGCCCGCCCCTGGGGACAGGGCTGGAATCAGTGGCCTTCTGCAGTCCAGCTGCCGCTCATAACTGAGGCCAGACTCAGGCAGGCTGGGGTGCCCTGTCCACCCCTGTGTCCTGGGAGCGGGAGGGTCCCCTCGGGAATGACTCTCACCTGTTCCTGGCCACGTGCTGTCTGCCAGGTGCCCACCAGCTGCCCTGACAATGACTTCTGGGTTGCCTGGGCTTAGCCCCAGGCCTGTCTCGGGGACTGGCTATGGTCTCCACAGCCCCAATGAGTCCCACAGGCCCCGTTGTGGCCTTTCTACTTCTCAGCTACTTGGAGCCACTCCCTGTCTTGGGGCCCAGAGATGCAGAGAGTGAGAAAGGATTTGCAGGAGGGGGCTGCGTCTGGACACCCACCCCTCCTCCTGCTAGTTTCTGGGCCCAGTGGACACTCTGTTCTGCAGCTGCCCTGAGGGGCAGGCACTTCTTCCAGGCCCCTCCATCCCAGGCCAGGACAGAGGCAGGGCTGGAGGCTGGTTCTCAGCTCCCCTCCAAGCACCTTCCCGACGACCACAGTGGCAACATGGTGGGCAGATGTGGTCCCAGATGTGGACAAGTCACAGGCACAGCCTCCGTCCTACCTCAAAGCTCTGCTGTGGATGGAGGGGAAAGGGCCTGCCCGACTGACAGCAGCCTTGGGAAGAGGGAACAGACCACCTTGGATCCCTGCCAGGAGGGGATCACTGGGCTGGGTTGCTCTGTCCCCACCCCTTGCATGGGTGCCCTCTGTGAAGACTGGGCCGACTGCCTGCCCCAGGCGTGGGGGTGGGAAGGAAGACAGGACAGCTCCTGGCCCCTGGTGACCCAGTTCCCAGCCTGGTGCATGTGAATTTCTTCTTCCTGGACACACCCTTCTCATGCCTGGTCCGTTTCAGGGACTGCTCACCATTGTCTCAGCACCTCTTTTGTTCTACTGTAAGCTCTCCGGATGGCAGCTGGAGGGACGTCGCAGAATAAACCAGATCCTATTATTTTAAAATGCTCTGAGCTGGGCGCGGTGGCTCAAGCCTGTAATCCCAGCACTTTGGGAGGCCGAGACGGGCAGCTCACGAGGTCAAGAGATCGAGACCATCCTGGCTAACACGGTGAAACCCCGTCTCTACTAAAAAAAATACAAAAAACTAGGCCGGGCGCGGTGGCTCAAGCCTGTAATCCCAGCACTTTGGGAGACCAAGACGGGCGGATCACGAGGTCAGGAGATCGAGACCATCCTGGCTAACACGGTGAAACCCCGTCTCTACTTAAAAAACAGAAAAAAATTAGCCGGGCGAGGTGGCAGGCGCCTGTAGTCCCAGCTACTCGGGAGGCTGAGGCAGGAGAATGGCGGGAACCCGGGAGGCGGAGCTTGCAGTGAGCCGAGATCGCGCCACTGCACTCCAGCCTGGGTGACAGAACGAGACTCGGTCTAAAAAAAAAAAATACAAAAAACTAGCCAGGCGTGGTGGCGGGCGCCTGTAGTACCAGCTACTTGGGAGGCTGAGGCAGGAGAATGGCGTAAACCCAGGAGGCGGAGCTTGCAGTGAGCTGAGATCTGGCCGCTGCACTCCAGCCTGGACGACAGAGGAGACTCTGTCTCAAAAAAAAAAAAAGAAAAAAGAAAAAAAAAGCTCTGATCCCCATCTTTACCCCTTATTGCTTCTAGGATGAAAAATCAAACTCCAGATCACAGCTGTTACAGCCCTCTATGGCTTGCCCCTCAGTCCTACATGCGCTCCTCATTCCAGCACGCCTGCCACACTGGCACCTGCCAGCTTCTTCCACCTGCCGTGGCCTGTCCCACTTCACAGGCTTTGCATGTGCTGTTCCCTCTGTCTGGAATGCCTTTCCCTGCAGAAGGTGCTGACGGAGATGGAGGCAGCCTTTGAGGGGGCAGCTGTGCTCTCACTGAGGCTCTGCTACTTTCCTCCTTCTGTTTGGAGTTCCTTTTGTGAGTCCACCAAGTGACCCCACTGTTCCCTTCCCGACAGAGCTGTGAGGGGTGGGGCACCGGTTTGGCTGGCTTTGGGGCCTGAACCCAGGGCCTGGAGCGGCAGACTCTGGAAGCAGTGAGGGGAGAGGGTGGGCTGGCGTGTTCTGCACCCCCTGAGCGGGACCTCCGCCTAACCGCCAGCACCCAATGCCGGTGAGGTGCCCAGCTGGGCCTCCGAACACACGGAGGGCAGATGTGGGGGGACCTATGGGCTGCATGCGGGGAGAGGCTCCCTGGGAGAGTCATCAGCCTTTAATTAAAGTCCCTAAATTGCTTCCCAGCTGCTCCGTGGGTTTTCCATGTTGGAATGTTCCAGATGGGGCGAGAAGCGCTGATTCAGTTACCCTCTTCCTGTTCCGCCCAGTGGAGGGGAAGGGTCCTGGGAGCCCATCTCCAGCCCTCCTGCCCCAGCCAGACCAGGATGGCGTGGACCTTGGGTTGCTGTCCTCACAGCCCTGGGAGTCCAGGAAGGGGCTTGGGGAGCAGGCTGCTTCCACCTCGAGGGTCCTTACCAAGCCCAGGCCCTCCTGGCCCACTGGGACGGGTGGGTGGGACCAGGTGACCGTCTCTCTGCCCTGAGCCTTGCACACATGGGCATGGAAGCCCCCAGCAGGCCCTGGCTCCAGCAACCCAGTCACAAAGGGGAGACAGGGAAGGGTCAGCCCCTGGGCCCACCCTCTCCGTGGGCCTGAAAATATTTATGAAGCCCTGTCATAGAGGAAGACAGGAGACTAGAGAGGGCCAGCAGCTTGCCCGCCTCTCACTGCACCAGCCCTTCCTGTGAGGCCCAACCCTGGGGAGCTCTGAGATCCCCGTGTGCAGGGAGTCGGTCTGCGGGGGGAACCTGGCTCCCTCCCTCCCCTGGGGCAGGGGTCCTCACTGGGTTGATCGCCTGACCTGGGGGTCCTCAGAGCTCAGTTAGGGCTGCTGACCCCTGTCCTCCGTCGGGGGGACAGGTCTGGGCCCCCTGGTTCTGGACGGCCCCTCTGCCCGGGGCTGAGCCGGCCACCCTGTGGTCAGGGCATGGGGCTGGAGGGTCAGGGGGTGGCGGGCTCTGGCTCCGTCCCTCCCAGACCCCTCAGTGTGGCCGTGCAGGGCAGAGCCAGGGGAGGGAAGGGGAAGCTGGCCCCCTGGGGGGAAGCCTGGATTGTGCGGTGCCATGGAGGGCAGTGCCTGTGAGTCCCCCTTGTTCAGGAGTAGGGGTGCTTTGGGGATAAGGCCTGTTTCCCCTGGGCCACGTGGCCAGATCTAGAGGCCCCTGGCAAGCCTGAGATGATCTGGATCCTGGGCTCCAGGAGGGGCCAGGCCACGGGTGAGAGGGGCTTGCGTGACTTAAAATGAATGGAGTCCCCTGGGAGCTCCTGTCCCCACCCCTTTCCTGACTCCCCAGACCTGAGCCGCTTCTCCTGTCTGCCAGCCTGTCCTTGGCGCCTTGTTCCCCTAAGGAGCTGTGGGGTTGTGATTTCCACGCGGGTTCCTCTGCAGGGGCTTCGCCACAGCCCAGGACAGGCCGGGGACCCCATGAAGGCCTGGCATGTTTTCTCCAGGGCGGCCACAGCAGCTGGCTGCTACACCAGTCTCCTCTGTCCCTGCAGCAGCTGCGCGGGGAGGGGCTGCAAATATGCTGACCTCAGGAATGTGGGGGATCCTTTCTGCGGGACGCTTCTTTTCTAGAAGGTTCCTCTCAAACTGGCAAGGGCTGACTTCTGAGGTCTCTGTCATTGGGACCAATGCTTATGCCAGAGCGTGGGGTGGGAGGCAGGGGTGCAGGAGCAGCTTCGGGTTCCTGGATGAATCTGTTTTATTCTGTTTTATCCATTATAGCCCTGGGGGCAGCTCTGCGCAGCCGGGAGCCATCAATGCCCCTGGGCAGGGCCAGTGCCAGGGCCCCCTGCAGAAAGTCCCCAAAGCACCCCTCCTTCTGGACAAAGGGGACTCACAGGTGCTGCCCACCATGGCACCCCACAATCCAGGCTTCACCCCGGGGGGCCAGCTTCCCCTTCCCTCCCCCAGCTCTGCCCTGCACGGCCACGCTGAGGGGCCTGGGAGGGAGGGAGCTAGAGCCCGCCTCCCCCTGACCCTCCAGCCCCATGCCCTGACCAGAGTGGCCAGCTCAGTCCCAGGCACAGGGGCCGTCCAGAACCAGGGGCCCCAGGCCTCTCTCCCCACTCCTGAGGCCCAGACTCCTTTCGTGTCCTCAGCGGCTCTCGGGTTCTGAGCTTGCTCTTCCTGTGTCCTGCATGCCTGCTGTATTCCGTCGGCCAGCACGTGAGCCCCTCCTCCGTCTGTGCTTCCTGGTGCCGGGTGAGGCTCTAGGAGTCGGGGTGGAGCCTGACTGAGGGTCTGGAGAAAGGGGAGGAGGCTCCGGGACAGTGGCAGAGAGAGCCCCACAGTGGATTTCCTTCTGCCAACAGGCACCCGGGGCTAGAGCGTATGCTTCTGAGAACTCGCAGGGCAAGGTGGGAGGACCACGCGGAGGCTGAGCATTGGGGGAGACGAGCAAACCACTCAACTGCCAAGAAAGCAAAGCATGAACTGTAGAGGGACACGGCACAGGGCTGAGGGGGAGTTGAGGCTGGGGAGAGCCCCGGCAGGAGAGCCCAGCGGGGAGATGACATTTACCTGCACCCTGGAGTGGGACCAGCCATGCCAGGCAGGCAGACTGCCAGTGCCTTGAGGTGGGGGGGAGACAGACAAATGGGGTGGGGTGATGGAGGCTGGCTAAGAAAAATTCTGGGCCGGGCACGGTGGCTCATGCCTGTAGTCTCAGCACCTTGGGAGGTAGAGGCGGGCGGATCACTTGAGGTCAGGAGTTCAAGACCAACCTGGCCAACATGGCGAAACTCCCTCTCTGCTAAAAATACAAAAATGAGCTAGGCATGGTGGCATGTGCCTCGTAATCCCAGCTACTTGGGAGGCTGAGGCAGAATTGCTTGAACCCGGGAGGCAGAGGTTGCAGTGAGCTGAGATCGTACCACTGCACTCCAGCCTGGGCAACAGACTCCATCTCAGGAAAAAAAAAAAAAAAAAAAAAAGCAAAGTGGGGACAGAAGAGCTGGCCCAGGTGGCATGAGGGACCCACTTTCCCAGCACACTGGATGGGGCACATCTGAACCCCACTGGGCTGCTGGGGCACTTAGTATTTCTGAAGGCAAGAGTTTTGTTTCCTGACTTAGAATTCTCTCCAGATACTGCCTCAAGATGGTTCTTTCTCAGGACTCTCCATCTGATAGTGAAGATCCTGGACCTGAAATGAGGGCCGGAGATCTAGGTTAGAAACCACCCATCTCAAAATGTGCCCTCCGGATTTTAATTTATGTAACCAAGGTGTGTAGTAGGCTATACCATCTAGGTATTTTTTGTTGTTGTTTGAGAAGGAGTTTCACTCTTGTTGCCCAGGCTGTGAGTGCAGTGGCATGAGGCTCACTGCAACCTCCGCCTCCCAGGTTCAAGTAATTTTCCTGCCTCGGCCTCCCAAGTAGCTGGGATTACAGGTGCCCCCTACCATGCCCAGCTAATTTTTTTTTTTTTTTTTGAGACAGAGTCTTGCTGTGTTGCCCAGGCTGGAGTGCAGTGGCGTAATCTCGGCTCACTGCAAGCTCTGCCTCCCAGGTTCACGCCATTCTCCTGCCTCAGCCTCCCGAGTAGCTGGGACTACAGGTGCCTGCCAGTATGCCCGGCTAATTTTTTTTTTTTGTATTTTTAGTAGAGATGGGGTTTCACTGTGTTAGCCAGAATGGTCTTGATCTCTTGACCTCGTGATCCACTCG
The DNA here is from genome assembly GCF_047675955.1 of Chlorocebus sabaeus. Taxonomy (NCBI): domain Eukaryota; kingdom Metazoa; phylum Chordata; class Mammalia; order Primates; family Cercopithecidae; genus Chlorocebus; species Chlorocebus sabaeus. The sequence continues at coordinate 1,898,144 of NC_132908.1, read as the reverse complement.
CCTCAGCCTCCCAAAGTGCTGGGATTACAGGCGTGAGCCTCTGTGCCCGGCCAATTTTTGTATTTTTAGTAGAGACAGGGTTTTGCCATGTTGATCATGCTGTTCTCAAATTCGTGACCTCAGGTGATCCACCCACCTTGGCCTCCCAAAATGTTGGGATTACAGGCGTGAGCCACCACGTCTGACCTTTTTTTTTCTTCCTTCTGTAGAGACAGGGTCTTGCTCTGCCACCCAGGCTGGAGTGCAGTGGTGTTATTACAACTCACTGCAGTCTTGAACTCCTGGGTTCAAGCAATCCTCCTGCCTCAGCTTTCTGAGTATTTGGGGCTACAGGCATGTGCTACCATGCCTGGCAAATTTTTTCTATTTTTTCTTTTTGTAGAAATGGGGTCTCACTCTGTTGCTCAGGCTGGTCTCAAACTCCTGGGCTCAAGTGATTCTCTTGCCTCAAGCCTCCCAAAGCGCTGGGACTGCAGGTGTGAGCTGCTGCATCTGGCCATCTAAATTTGTGCCAGTGAACTCTGTGATGTTTTCATGACACAAAGTCACCTCATGATTCATTTTTCAGACCATAGCCTGTCGTTAAGTGAGGCACTTAATTGGAGGAGGGTGTGTGCTGGGCTGGGCTGCCTGGGGCCAGTGTAGGGAGCTCCAGGGCTGGTCAGGAGCAGACAGGAGCCAGGGGAGCCAAGGTCAGAGCCTTTCCAGGGGTTTCTAGGGGAAAGGCAGGGCAGGGTGGGGAAATGGCTCGGGGCTGCTCAGTCTGAGTAATTCTGGCGGGCTCTGGGACCTTGGCTGTCCCTGGTTGTTTGGCGCTTGGCCCTTGGTGACTGAGGGCAGGGGACGTGAGCCTGTGCTGTGAGAGTTAGATAAGGAGGTGGTTCAGAGGCGGACTCTGGAGGGCAGGGAAGATGGAAACTATGTAGCTGTTAGTTTGGCCCTGTGATTAATGGATGCCAAATGGACAAATGCCACATCTAAGAAAACAGAACACCAGCCTTGTGTCCAAGTCTCTGTGCCGGAGCCATTCCCTCTGTAGCCACCGCCCGGGGACGCATCTCAGATGTGAACTGTGCTCAGGTTCATTCTGGTCCCAGGGCTGGGCCCATGTTGTGGAGCGGGGGGCGGCTCCTCCCTGAGCAGGGCTGGTCCCCCCGTACTCCACCCCGCTGGTGGTCTCCCAGGGTGGGGGCAGGGAGTTCAGGGAAGACCGTGGATGACTTAGGGGCATGGCTTGTGTGAGGCACGCTGGCCTGGGTAAAAGAGGTTTGGTCAAAATCGTGGGTGAGTGAGGATGGACATGCCAGGCAGGGCCCACGGTGGCCCCTGGAGGCTGCCTGTCTGCTGGGGTTCACAGGTGGGGCCCCACCCTCTGGACCAGGGTGCCAAGCCCTGCATCTCCAGCTGGGCTGGGGGTGGGTCCTGGCTGTCAGAGGACTCCGGCATGGCGGCCACCGGGGAGACGGGACGAAGAGCAGACCACCGAGGCCACGGAGACCCTCGGGTGCATGTACACCTGCAGGCGACACCCTGCTCCGGAGCCCCGGGGCCTGGGACGCTCAGCCCCACCTCTTTTTTTAAAATTTTTATTTTTTGAGACAGGGTCTCACTCTGTTGCCCATGCTGGAGTGCAGTGGCGTGATCTCGGCTCACTGAAGCCTCTGCTTCCTGGGTTCAAGCGATTCTCCTGCCCCAGCCTCCCGAGTAGCTGAGATTACAGGTGCCTGCCACCACACCTGGCTAATTTTTGTATTTGCAGTAGAGATGGGGTTTCACCATGTTGTCCAGGCTGGTCTCGAACTCCTGACCTCAAGTGATCCGCCCGCCTCAGCCTCCCAAAGTGCTGGGGTGACAGGCTGGAACCGGCCAGCCCCACCTCTTGAGGAATGATGAGACTCTTCTAATGCAGTCGCCAACAACCAGTGCTGCTGAGGCTTCCGGGGACATACAGGACAAGATCCTCCCCCTCAAAGCCAGGCTCTGGCTGGGAGGCAGAGGAATTCCTTTCACGCTGCCTAATCTCAGCCACATTGAGTGTGCTTTTTGCTGGAGGAGCCGCCAAAGTCAGTCAGTCAACCAAAACAGTTAATGCAAAACTATTGCCAGCAGGATTCCATACACAAGAGTTCTGATGACGCGGAAGCAAGCTCCACCATTGGGCCGCAGAGAGCAATCGCAGACCTTGTTCTCCTCGTCTCTGCTCCCAGCACTCCGTGAGCGGGCCCCGCGTGCGGGGGCATTGCTGGCCGGACCTGACAGCCTCCCATGGTCAGATACTATCATCTTTTCTGTCTCCCATGAGGGAGGACGACGGCCTATCTGATGAAAAGCCGGTCTCCTGCTGAGGATGGATGCACAGCAGGGGAGGGGACTCCTGCCAAGCATACCGGGTTTTTGGGGAGAAGCATCTGGAGACTGCCTGGCCCTGGTTTCACTGTCTGGACTCTGGTTGGGAAGGGAGGCAGGCCCCTTGTGCAGGGATGATCAGAAGCTCTAGGGCATCCATCACTGGCTGGCCCTGTCGGGGTGCACAGCTGAGGGAGGCATGCAGGCCTGGGGAGAGCACGGCAAAGGGTCCAGAATCGCTGGCAAGCCTTGGACGAGTCAAAGGAGGCATATTCAGGACTCCCCTGGTCCCGGGGAGGTCACTGTCCAACTCTTGGTGAGCTCAAAAAGAGCCAAGAATGGCCAGGTGTGGCGGTTCACACCTGTAATCCCAGCGCTTCGGGAGGCTGAGGCGGGCGGATCACTTGAGGTCAGGAGCTTGAGACCAGCCTGGCCAACATGGTGAAACTAAAAATACAGAAATCAGTTGGGCATGGTGGCACACACCAGTAATCCCAGCTACTTAGGAGGCTGAGGTACAAGAATCACCTGAATCTGGGAGACTGAGGTTGCAGCGAGCTGAGATTGCGCCACTGCACTCCAGCCTGGGCAACAGAGTGAGACTCTGTGCCCAAAAAAAAAAAAAAGAAAAAATAATTAATGAAAGCCCCAGAGAGCTTTTGTGTGTGTGAATTATATCCAAGGCTGGCTACATAAATAATTTTCAGGGCCTAGTGCAAAAGGAAAAATCAGAAATAAAGTGTTGCAAAAGGTACTAAAGTAGAAAGCTTTGCCCTTTCTCCACCATCCCTTTTTCCTTCTCTCCTTCCACTCCCAGCCTGTCATGGTGGTTCTGTTTGCTACTTCATGTCATTCTAAGTAAAGAACAAGAAACATTTAAAATATTAACATACATTTTACAAATTTTACAATTAATCTTTTTTTTTTTTTTTTTTTTTTTTTTTTTTTTGAGGCGAGTCTCGCTCTGTCACCCAGGCTGGAGTGCAGTGGCGCGATCTTGGCTCACTGCAAGCTCCGCCTCCCGGGTTCCCGCCATTCTTCTGCCTCAGCCTCCTGAGTAGCTGGAACTACAGGCGCCTGTCACCTCGCCCAGCTGATTCTTTGTATTTTCAATAGAGACAGGGTTTCACCACGTTAGCCAGGATGGTCTTGAGCTCCTGACCTCGTGATCCGCCTGCCTCAGCCTCCCAAAGTGCTGGGATTACATGCGTGAGCCATCGCGCCAGGCACATCATTTATTTGTTTTGTTTTTTTTTGAGACAGGGTCTCATTCTGTCGCCCAGGCTGCGGTGCAGTGGCGCAAACTCAGCTCACTACAGTATCTGCCTCCTGGGCTCAAGTGATCCTCCCACCTCAGCTTCCTGAGTAGCTGGGACTACAGGTGCATGTAGCCATGCCCAGCTCCTTTTGTTTTTTTGAGATGGACTCTCACTCTGTCGCCCAGGCTGGAGTGCAGTGGTGTGATCTCGGCTCACTGCAGCCTCCACCTCCCCAGTTCAAGCGATTCTCCCACCTCAGCCTCCCATGTAGCTGGGATTACAGCTGCCATCATGCCTGGCTAATTTTTGTATTTTTGTAGAGACGGGTTTCACCATGTTGTTGGCCAGGCTGGTCTTGAACTCCTGATCTCAGGTGATCTGCCCACCTCGGCCTCCCAAAGTGCCAGGATTATAGGCATGAGCCACTGCACCCTGGCCTGGCTGCTTTTTAATTTTAATTTTTATTTTTATAGATGGGATCTCACTGTGTTGCCCAGGCTGGTTTGGAACCTCTTGGCTTAAGTGATCCTCCTGCCTTGCCCTCCCAAAGGGCTGGATTTACAGACATGAACCGCTGTGCCTGGCTGTCGGGTCTGAATTAACGCTGGGCTGTATGTCACAAGGCCACGGGTGACCTTGGCCTGTCTGTGGCTGGTTTGTGGGGTGGACGCGGCCTGGCTGCTGGGTCTGTGTGTGAACACAGGCTGCGACTGCTCCCTGCAAAAGCCCAGGGTATGGGGCTCCATGAGGCTCATCCTCTCCTCCTCAGCCACCCGCATGCTGCGTTTGACTCCCTTTTCTAACATGTTCACCTGTGCAAATATTTGTGATCGGCCCAGCACGCTGCTGCCATGTCCCTTTGGCCGCCTGGGGTTGCCGCCAGGGCTGCGTTCTGGAGAAGAGTGTGTCTCTCAAACTCCGAGGGTTAATTATTTTGCTCTCCCCAGACACAGGCACCATCTATGTTCACTTACACAGCACGCACACACAGGTCCTATTTACAAAGCGATTAAGAACAATACAGTAGGCGCCTGTAGTCCCAGCTACTCGGGAGGCTGGGGCAGGAGAATGGCGTGAACCCAGGAGGCGGAGCTTGCAGTGAGCCAGGATCGCGCCACTGCACTCCAGCTTGGGCGACAGAGCAAGACTCCGTCTCAAAAAAAAAAAAAAAAAAAAAAAAGAACAATACAGTGCAATTGTGAACACATCACAACTGTCAGGAACAGTTCGATCAGTCGTGAGAGTGTGTGCGTTTGCCAGCCGGGAGCTCTCGGTGCACACACGGGTTGCAGCCTCACCCGATGCTTCCAACCAGCAGCACGGCCCAGCTGCTGCCCCACTGAGTGTTCTGTCATGGTTCTTGCTGGCCCCCAGGGATCAGGCCCCCCAGAAAAATGGCAAAAAAATCCTCCTGTGATTCCCTGAGATCCTCTTTGGACCAAAGGTGCTTTACCTTTTCTTTCCGTATTTTTCTTTTTTTTTTTTTGAGCCAGGGTCTCACTCTATTGCCTAGGCTGGAGTGCAGTGGTGCAATCTCGGTTTACTTCAGCCTCCGCCTCCCAGGTTCAAGCAATCCTCCCTCCTCAGCCTCCTGGGTAGCTGGGACCACAGGCTTGCGTCACCACGCCTGACTGATTTTTACATTTTTGGTAGAGATAGGGCCTCACTATGTTACTCAGGGCAGCCTCAAACCGCTGGGCTCAAGCAATTCATCTGCCTCAGGCTGCCAAAGTGGTGGGATTACAGACGTGAGCTACTGTGCCTGGCCTCTTTCTTTTTTTTCTTTTTTTGAGATGGAGTCTCGGTCTGTTGCTAGGCTGGAGTGCAGTGGCGCGATCTTGGTTCACTGCGACCTCTGCCTCCCGGGTTCAAGCAATTCTCTACCTCAGCCTCCCGAGTAGCTGGGATTACAGGGGCCTGCCACCATGCTGGCTAATTTTTTTTTTTTTAATTTTTAGTAGAGACGGGGTTTCATCATGTTGGCCAGGCTGGTCTTGAACTCCTGGCCTCATGATCCACCTGCCTCAGCCTCCCAAACTGCTGGGATTACAGGCGTGAGCCACCACACCCGGCCTCTTTTTTTTTTTTTTTTTTTTTTGAGACGGAGTCTAACTCTGTTGCCCAGGCTGCAGTGCAGTGGTGCAATCTTGGTTCACTGCGACCTCCACCTCCAGGTTCAAGCGATTCTCCTGCCTCAGACTTCTGAGTAGCTGGGATTATAGGAGCGTGCCACCACGCCCGGCTGATTTTTGTATGTTTAGTGGAGACAGGGTTTCATTATGTTGGCCAGGCTGGCCTTGAACTCCTGACCTCAAGTGATCCACCCGCCTCGGCCTCGTAAAGTGCTGGGATTACAGGCGTGAGACACCGCGCCTGGCCTTGTCTGGCCTCTTTCTTGGAAGTTACACTGCGCCGGAATGTGATTGACTGGGGAGAGACCGTTTCATCCACCCTTGCTGGGACCCGTGCTGGGAGGGGTTCTGGGTTCTGGAGCTGGTCCCTGCAGTTCTGATCCCGGCCGCTGGCAACTGGCCAGTTTGTGCCCTGGACGAATGGGCAGAAAATCAATGGTTTTGCTCTGCTGACGAAAGTGCTCCTGACAACTCCTGTGCCGGAGACCAATAAAGCCCCACGGACACAATTATTTACTATAAAGATGTAGCTATTGATTGAGCAGTTCTGAGGATGCATCAAGGCAGTGACCTCAGGTGGCTCCAGAAGGTGCTGGAAAAGCCTGGCTGTTTTTCTTTCTCGTTTGTAAACATTTTAAAACCTTTTTCTGGCCGGGTGCAGTGGCTCATGCCTATAATCCCAGCACTTTGGGAGGCCAAGGCAGGCGGATCACCTGAGGTCAGAAGTTCAAGACCAGTCTGACCAACATGGTGAAACCCATCTCTACCAAAAACATAAAAATTAACTGGGCCGGGGCCGGGCGCGGTGGCTCACGCCTGTAATCCCAGCACTTTGGGAGGCCGAGGCGGGCGGATCACAAGGTCAGGAGATCGAGACCATGGTGAAACCCCGTCTCTACTAAAAAATAGAAAAAATTAGCCGGGCGCAGTGGCGGGCGCCTGTAGTCCCAGCTACTCGGAAGGCTGAGGCAGGAGAATGGCGTGAACCCGGGAGGTGGAGCTTGCAGTGAGCCGAGATTGCGCCACTGCACTCCAGCCTGGGCGACAGAGCGAGACTCCGTCTCAAAAAAAAAAAAAAAAAAAAAATTAACTGGGCCGGGCGCGGTGGCTCACGCCTGTAATCCCAGCACTTTGGGAGGCTGAGACGGGCGGATCACGAGGTCAGGAGATAGAGACCATCCTGGCTAACATGGTGAAACCCCGTCTCTACTAAAAATACAAAAAACTAGCCAGGCGACGTGGCGGGCGCCTGTAGTCCCAGCTACTTGGGAGGCTGAGGCAGGAGAATGGCGTGAACCCGGGAGGTGGAGCTTGCAGTGAGTCGAAATCGCACCACTGCACTCCAGCCTGGACGACAGAGCGAGACTCCGTCTCAAAACAGAAACAAAAAACCATTTTCTTATGAAGTGCAGTTGACCGTGACCAACACAGGTTTGAACTGCCTGGGTCCACTTAGACACGGCATCTTTTTTTTCTTTTTCTTTTTTCTTTTTTTGAGACAGAATCTCACTCTGTCGCCCAGGCTGGAGTGTAGTGACTCAATCTCGGCTCACTGCAAACTCCGACTCCTGGGTTCAAGTGCTTCTTCTGGCTCAGCCTCCTGAGTAGCTGAGATTACAGGCGCCCGCCACCATGCCCGGCTAATTTTTGTATTTTTAGTAGAGATGGGTTTCGCCATGTTGGCCAGGCTGGTCTTGAACTCCTGACCTCAGGTGATCTACGTGCCTTGGCCTCCCAAAGTGCTGGGATTACAGGTGTGAGTCACCATGCCCAGTCACATTTTTTCTTTTCTTCTTCATCTTCTTTTTTTTTTTGAGACAAGGTCTCCTTGTTGCCCAGGCTGGAGTGCAGTGGCACAATCTCAGCTCACTGCAGCCTCGACTGCCCTAGGCTCAGGTGATCCTCCTACCTTAGCCTCCGAAGTAGCTGGGATTATAGGCACCTGCCAGTACACCCAGGTAACTTTTGTGTGTTTTGTAGTGACAGGGTCTTGCTACATTGTCCAGGCTGGTCCTGAACTCCTGGCTTCAAGCAATCTTCCCGCCTCGGCCTCCCAAAGTGTTGGGATTATAGGCATGAGTCACTGTGCCCAGCCTCAAAGAAGACCAATGTTTTTTTTTTTTTTTTTTTTTTTTTGTTTTGAGACACAGTCTTGCTCTGTCACCCAGGCTGGAATGCAGTGGCACAGTCTCAGCTCACTGCAACCTCTGCCTCCCGGGTTCAAGGGATTCTCCTGTCTCAGCCTCCCGAGTTGCTGAAATTACAGGCATGTGCCACCATGCCCAGCTGATTTTTGTATTTTTAGTAGAGATGGGGTTTTGCAATTTTGGCCAAGCTGGTCTCGAACTCCTGACCTCAGGTGATCCACCCCTCTCAGCCTCCCAAAGTGTTGGGATTACAGGTATGAGCCACCGCGCCCAGCCAGATCACTGTTTTTGTTTTGGTACTTTAATATCATCTGCACATCCCGTTTCTCCTTGAACTTGAGCCCACGATCTTAGCATTCACTGGTGAACTGAGTGGCTGAATTCTGGAAGTTTTTGGAATGGCCTTGTTTTCCTTGTCTGCAGAACGAAACTCCAGCTGCTGGAGGGCTTCAGGCGGAGTCGTCCTATCGAGCATCACGATTTAAGGGACGCAGGAAAACTGTCACTATGTGGCTACCTCAAGGCGGGACAATTAGGTGAGCGGCTCCGATAAGCCACCCATCCAGACATTCCTGGAGGAGAAGTGACCTTTGGGCTCCTCTCTGTCTTCGGTTCGGGTCACACATGTGACTTCAGGCTTAGATCGAAAGGCACCCTCGTCTTCAAGCCCACGTCGCTGCCATCGGCATGTCACTTTCGTCAAGAGGAATACGTGCAATTAATAAAGGAGACAGGGCTGGCGGGAGCCAATTATAACAAACACGTCAGATGCCAATAGCACCGCACAAACACGCTTCCCATTGATTCCTGACCGTCATTTTGGCATCTGTGCCTCTCAGGGCCTGCTTTCTGCCCCTTCAGGGACCGTGGTAAAATGTCAGTTCCTGTGCCTTTCCTGAGCGTGCACACTTTCACCGGGTCTGCTCTGCGACACACCTGGGTCGTGGGTGCCGAGAAACAAGGGGGTGCTTTCTGCCGCTAATTTTGCTTTGTTTGACTCTTCTCTGGTGCACAATGTAAGACTTAAAAGCAGTGGAGGCCGGGTGCAGTGGCTCACGCCTGTAATCCCAGCACTTTGGGAGGCTGAGGCAGACAGATCACTTGAGGTCAGGAGTTCGAGACCAGCCCAGCCAACACAACAAAATCCTGTTTCTACTAAAAATACAAAAATTAGCCGGGTGCGGTAGTGCATGTCTGTAGTCTCAGCTACTTGGGAGGCTCAGGCAGGAGAATGGCGTGAACCTGGGAGGCGGAGGTTGCCGTGAGCCTAGACCACGCCACTGCGCTCCAGCCTGGGTGACAGAGCGAGACTCCATCTCAAAAAAAAAAAAAAAAAAAAAAAAAAAAAAAAAGCAGTGTAGGCCAGTTATGGTGGGTCACACCTGTAATCCCAACATTTTGAGAGGCCGAGGTGGGCAGATCACCTGAGGTCAGGAGTTCCAGACCAGCCTGGCCAACATGGCAAAACCCCATCTCTACTAAAAATACAAAAAATAGCCAGGCATGGTGATGTATACCTGTAGTCCCAGCTACTACTCGAGGGGCTGAGGTGGAAGAATTGTTTGAACTCAGGAGGCAGAGGTTGCAGTGAGCTGAGATTGTGCCACTGCACTCCAGCCTGGGTGACAGAGTAAGACTCCATCTCAAAGAAAAAAAAAAAAAAAGCATTGTAGGCTGGACATAGTGGCTCACACCTGTAATCCCAGCACATTGGAAGGCCAAGGCAGGAGGGTTGCTTGAGGCCAGGACTTCAAGACCAGCCTAGGCAACATAGTGAGACCCCCATCTCTACAAAAAATAAATTAGCCAGGCATGGTGTGTGCCTACACTCCCAGCTACTCGGGAGGCTGAGGCAGGAGGATCACTTAAGACCCTGTCTCAAAAAATAATAATAAAAAATAAAGATTAAAAAAAAAGAAATGGGCTGGGGACGGTGGCTCATGCCTATAATCCCAGCACACTGGGTGGATTACGAGGTCAGAAGATTGACTCTTACGGTCTTGGCTCACTGCAACCTCTGCCTCCCAGGTTCAAATTATTCTCTTGCCTCAGCCTCCCGAGTAGCTGGCATTACAGGCACCTGCCACCACGCCCGGCTAAGTTTTGTGTTTTTAGTAGAGACGGGGTTTCGCCGTGTTGGCCAGGCTGGTCTCAAACTCCTGGCCTCAGGTGATCTATCTGCCCACCTCGGCCTCCCAAAGCGCTGGGATTACAGATGCGAGCCACCGCGCCCAGCTATTCTGTCTTTTTCTACAAGCCAGCACAGCCCGCACTATATCTGCACATCACGTCTGTGAGGTTTTTTCGTCTTTGCAAACAAGTCCCAGGAATGCTACTTGTTGCTTGATGATGGTGCAACCTAGATTTTCTCTGCTTTACCCTCTGATCAGTAAGACCACATCTTTCTTTTTTGTTTTTGAGTGGAGGGGATGGAATCTTCCTCTGTCACCCAGGCTGGAGTGCAGTGGCGCAATCTCGGCTCACCGCAACCTACATCTCCTGGGTTCAAGCGATTTTCCTGCCTCAGTCTCCCAAGTAGCTGGGACTACAGGCACGTGCCACCACACCCAGCTAATTTTTTTTTTTTTTTTTTTTTTTTAGATGGATTGGGAGGCTGAGGAGGGTGGATCACAAGGTCAGGAGATTGAGACCCCGTCTCTACTAAAAATACAAAAAATTAGCTGGGCGTGGTGGCGGGTGCCTGTAGTCCCAGCTACTCTGGAGGCTGAGGCAGAATGGCATGAACCTGGGAGGCGGAGGTTTCAGTGAGCCAAGATCATGCCACTGCACTCCAGCCTGGGAGACAGAGTAAGACTCCGTCTCAAAAAAAAAAAAAAAAAAAAAAGAGAATAAAAGAAAATCAGTTTGCAATTGATCATTTGGAATTTGAAATCACGGGCTCAAGCGATTCTCTCACTTCAGCCTCCCGAGTAGCTGGGACTACAAGTGCACACCACCACGCCTGGCTAAAGTTTAACTGTTTTTAAGAGATGAGGGCTTGCCATATTGCCCAGGTTGGTCTCAAACTCCTGGGCTCAAGAGATCCTCTTGTCTTGGCTTCCCAAGGTGCTAGTATTACAGGTGTGAGCCACCATACCCAGCCTGATTCTTATTTTCTTGTTTTTCAGACCGAGTCTTGCTCTGTCGCCTAGGCTTGAGTGCAATGGCGTGATCTTGGTTCACTGCAATCTCTGCCTCCTGAGTTCAAGCGATTCTCCTGCCTCAGCCTCTTGAGTAACTGGGGTTACAGGTGTGCGCCACCATGCCTGGCTAATTTTTGTATTTTAGTAGAGACAGGGTTTCACCATGTTGGCCAGGCTGGTCTTAAACTCCTGACCTCAGGTGATCCACCCGCCTCGGCCTACTAAATTGCTTGGATTACAGGTGTGAGCCACCGCACCTGGCCTCCGGATTCTTTTTTTCAGGGATGATTAGTAAAAATAAATGTCAGCAAATTGGGAGCAGTGCTAAACCAAGCCCTGTTTTTGCTCTACGTCCTAACCCCAAACCAAACGTAAGTAAGCCAGTGGGGACCTCCACTGCCTGGATACTCCCCTCCCTTCCAACTGTGAGCTCCTCAAAGATTAGGGCCATGCTGACTCCGAAAACCACGCGACGCATGAATGAATTTGTGAGTGGGTGCAGACAACCTGTCCACACAGGTGTCGGCTTTCCTACCAGTGAAGCAAACTCCAACAAAAGATTTTTTTTTTTAAAGGCAAGGAAAAAAGAAAAAAGAGAAAAAAGCCTCCCCTAGGTTGCTTACCTCATGTGCCCACAGAAGAGAATGGATTGCATTGAAATCCAGGAGCCTTTTCTCTCAAACCCAAGGTCTGTGAGCAGCGGAAGGCGGACGGTCAGAAAATCTGATAACAGAGTCTAATATTCAAAACAGCCGGGTTCAGTGGGCACAGCCTTGAATGGAGACGTGACCCAGATGCTCTCAGGATGCACTGACATTGCTTCGTTATCGAGATGAGACACTAATGTTTTTGAAGAGTGATGGTGGAAGACAGCTGAAGATTTCCTGTCATTTGAGTATTTATAATCCCTCCCAGTCTCCGTCATTGCTCCTAAAAGCGTCCGCATCAAGATGATGATTAAACGCAAATACTTCATCAGGCGTCCCCCAGATCCCAGGGTGCAGATGGGCAGCCTGCAGTTACCTTCCGCCCTGCACAGAGGGAGCGTTGAAGCTGCAACCCAGGCTGGACCAAAGGAGGACACGCCCAGCGTTCTCTCGGGGATCCCCTGATAAGGAGGAACAAGATCCATCCATAACTGAATTGAGCTTTTCCTCAGGAATTCACCTCCATCCACTTGTAACAAAAAACCCAAATTAGGGCCGGGCGCGGTGGCTCACACCTGTAATCCTAGCACTTTGGGAGGCCGAGGTGGGCGGATCACTTGAGGTCAGGAGATCGAGACCAGCCTGGCCAACATAGTGAAGCCCCCGTCTCTACTAAAAATACAAAACTTAGCCGGGTGTGATGGCGCATGCCTGTAGCCTCAGCTACTCAGGTGGCTGAGGCAGGAGGATTGCTTGAGTTTAGGAGGTTGAGAGGCTGCAGTGAGCCAAGATCGCGCCACTGCACTCCAGCCTGGGTGACAAAGTGAGACTGTATTAAAAAAAAAAAAAAAAAAAAAAAAAAAAAAAGGAAAGAAAAACAAGCTATTTAGAGGAAATAATATGTTATTTATAAAAATCTGAAACCAGGCTGGGCGCGGTGGCTCATGCCTGTAATCCCAGCACTTTGGGCGGTCGAGTTTGGAGGATCTCTTGAGCTCAAGGGTTCAAGATCAACCTAGGCAACATCGCAAAATCCTTTCTCTGCAAAAAATACAAAAATTAGCCAGGTGTGGTGGTGTGTGCCTGTAGTCCCCACTACTTGAGATTCTGAGATGGGAAGATCACTAGAGCCCAGGAGGCAGAGGTTGCAGTGAGCCAAGATCACACCCGTGCACTCCACTCCAGCCTGGGTAACGGAGCGAGACCTTCTCTCAAAAAAAAAAAAAAAAAAAAAGAAACACAAAGTCTGAAACCAAATTGCAACCTGTGCATCTTATGCAAATTGTACAGAAGTTGTATGCTGCTGATTACACTGAGCAGCTTTATGCACTCACTGTAGGGTTACCCTTGGGAATTTCCGATTGGAAACCCATCGAGGCAGCTCTGATTTCGCTGATAACTCCATCACTCTTCTCCGCCTTCTCAACCGTCGCTTGGCAGTTGGCCCATCCGTACCTGGCTGTACCATGGCTTGACTTTGACTCAATAAACAGGAACTTTTTCACAACGAAGCCACCTCACACCAAATCTATGTGTTCTACAGCGATTTCAATGCTAGTCAGGGAAGAAAAGTTTAACACAGACTTTACAAGAGATTGCCAGAAACAACATTTACGTGTTTCCCCTACCATGAATTCATGTTGGAAGGTTCTGGATGCCTAGGAAAATATAATTCGACATAACTTAATCATAACTTAATTTTTTTTTTTTTTGAGATGGAGTCTTGCTCTGTTGCGCAGGCTGGAGTTCTATGGTGCATTCTCGGCTCACTGCAACCTCCGCCTCCCAGGTTCAAGCAATTCTCTACCTCAGCCTCCTGAGTAGCTGGGACTATAGGCGTGCCACCACACCCAGTTAATTTTTGTATTTTTTTTTTTTTTTTTTTTGAGACGGAGTCTCGCTCTGTCGCCCGGGCTAGAGTGCAGTGGCCGGATCTCAGCTCACTGCAAGCTCCGCCTCTCGGGTTTACGCCATTCTCCTGCCTCAGCCTCCCGAGTAGCTGGGACTACAGGCACCCGCCACCTCGCCCGGCTAGTTTTTTGTATTTTTTTAGTAGAGACAGGGTTTCACCGTGTTCGCCAGGATGGTCTCGATCTCCTGACCTCGTGATCCACCCGTCTCGGCCTCCCAAAGTGCTGAGATTACAGGCTTGAGCCACCGCGCCCGGCCTAATTTTTGTATTTTTAATAGAAACGGGGTTTCACCATGTTGGTCAGGCTGGTCTCGAACTCCTCACCTCGTGATCTACCCGCCTTGGCCTCTCAAAGTGCTGGGATTACTCCTGGCTGACATAACTTAAATTTAAGAACGTAATACAGGCCAGGTATGGTGGCTTGGGCCTGTAATCCCAGCACTCTGGGAGGCTGAGGCTGGCGGATCACTTGAGGTCAGGAGTTCAAGACCAGCCTGGCTAATATGACGAAACCCCATCTCTACTAAAAATAAAAAAATTAGCTGGGTGTGGTGGTGTGCCTGTAATCCCAGCTACTCGGGAGGCTGAAGCAGAAGAATTGCTTGAACCCGGGAGGCGGAGTTTGTAGTGAGCTGAGATCATACCACTGCACTCTAGCCTGGGCAACAGAGCAAGACTCCTTCTCAAAAAAAAAAAAAAAAAAAGAAATTACATTAAATTTTATTTTGTTTTTGAGACAGGGTCTTGCTGTGTCACCCAGGTTGAAGTGCAGTGGTGCAATTAAGGCGCACTGAAGCCTCAAATTCCTAGGCTCAGGTGATCCTCCTGCCTCAGTCCCTCGTGTAGTTGGACTACAGGTGCTCACCAGCATGCCTGGCTAATTTCATTTATGTTTGTGTTTTTAGAGACAGGCTCTCACACTAAGTTGCCCAGGCTGGTCTGGAACTCCTGGCTCATGTGATCTGCCTACCTTGGTCTCCCTAAATGCTGGGATTACAGGTGTGAGCCACCACGCCCAGTCCATATGTCTTGTTTTTTTTGAGACAGAGTCTCGTTCTGTAGCCCAGGCTGGAGTACAGTGGCACGATCTCAGCTCACTGCAAGCTCCGTCTCCCGGGTTCACGCCATTCTCCTGCTTCAGCCTCCCGAATAGCTGGGACTACAGGCCACCACGCCCAGCTAATTTTTTGTATTTTTAGGAGAGACGGGGTTTCACCATGTTAGCTGGGATGGTCTCGACAGGATGGTCTTAATCTCCTGACCTCGTGATCTCCTGACCTCGTGATCTGCCGACCTCGGCCTCCCAAAGTGCTGGGATTACAGGTGTAAGCCACCGTGCCTGGCCTTTTTTTTTTTTTTTTTTTGAGACAGAGTTTCATTCTTGTTGCCCAGGCTGGAGTGCAATGGCACGATCTCGGCTCACCGCAACCTCCGCCTCCTGGGTTCAAGCGATTCTCCTGCCTCAGTCTCTCAAATGGCTGGGATTACAGGCATGCGCCACTGCGCCCGGCTAATTTTGTGTTTTTAGTAGAGACGGGGTTTCTCCATGTTGGTCAAGCTGGTCTCAAATTCCCGACCTCAGGTGATCCACCCACCTCAGCCTCCCAAAGTGCTAGGATTATAGGTGTGAGCCACCTGGCCCGGCCCTTTTAATTTTTAGTTAAATAATTATTTTTGTTTTAGAGACAGGGTCTCGGTCGTCACTCAGGCTGGAGTAGTGATGCAGTCGTGGGCCATTGCAGCCTGGAACTCCTGTGCTCAAGCGATCTTCCCCCCTCAGCCTCCTGAGTGGCTGGGACTACGGGGCCCCACCGTAGCTGGCTCCGGAAAGGGTGTTCTGAGGAGGAGACGTTTAAGCTGAAACCTTGTGAGTGGGAAGGAGCCAGGCGTGTGAAGAGGCCTCCGGCAACATAGAACACGCTGCGCAAAGGCGCTGGGCTGGGAAAGAGCTCGAATTGTTCCTAGCACTGGAAGAAATCCAGAATGCGGGGTTTGCTGAGCTTTGGTGAGGAAGTGACAGAGGCAGGGCGTCCCAGGCCTTGCTGGGGGATGTCCTGAGCTCCGGTTAATTTTTTTTTTTTTTTTTTTTGAGACAGAGTCTCACTCTGTCACCCAGGCTGGAGTAGAGTGGCGAGATCTCGGCTCAACCTCTGCATCCCAGGTTCAAGCGATTCTCCTGTCTCAGCCTCCCAAGCAGCTGGGATTACAGGCGCCCACCACCACGCCTGGCTAATTTTTTGTATTTTTAGTAGAGACGGGGTTTTGTCATGTTGATCAGGCTGTCTTGAACTCCTGACCTCAGATGATCTTCCTGCCTCAGCCTTCCGAAGTGCTGGGATTACAGGCGTGAGCCACCGCACCCGGCCAACTTAAAATTTTAAAAACATTAAATGGTACTTTACATGTAGAGAAGTCGAATAAAACGTAATTTTCCCCCCATGATGTTCTTTTAGAAGTTTTTTTTTTTTGAGACAGGGTCTCACTGTGTCGCCCAGGCTGGAATGCAGTGGCGCCATCTTGGCTCACTGCACTCCAGCCAGCCTGGGCAACAAGAGCAAGACTCCATCTCAAAACAAAACATGAAAAACGAAAAATAGCACTCTGCATAGGACAGTTTCATCTTACAGCACCACCGTCTTCTATGTGGTCTGAAAAACGTTAAATTACAAGCCAGGCGGGGTGGCTCACGGCTGTAATCCCAGCACTTTGAAAGTCCAAGGCGGGTGGATCACCTGAGGTCAGGAGTTTGAGGCCACCCTGAACGACATGGTGAAACCCTGTCTCTACTAAAAATACAAAAATTAGCTGGGCTTGGTGGCGGGTGCCTGTCATCCCAGCTACTTGGGAGACTGAGGCAGGAGAATCGCCTGAACTGGAATTACAGGCATGCGCCACCACACCCGGTTAATTTTTGTATTTTTAGTGGAAACAGGATCTCACCATGTTGGCCAGGCGGGTCTCAAACTCCTGCTATACGATCCCACACCAGCATTCCTCAAAACCGTCCAGGTCACCAGAAACACTGTCATAGCCCAGAGAAGCCCAGGGAGACGTGGTGACCAACGGCAATGTGGGGGCCTGGAGCAGAAGAATTGGGGAAGAGTAAGGACACCTGAATAAACTACCGACTTTAGTTACTACTTATGTAGCAATATGAGTTTATTCTTTGTAAAAAATGCACCATACTAATATATTTTTTATTTTATTTATTTATTTATTTATTTTTGAAATGGAGTCTCGCTCTGTCGCCCAGGCTGGAGTGCAGTGGCTGCATCTCGGCTCACTGTAACCTCCGCCTCCCAGGTTCAAGTGATTCTCCTGCCTCAGCCTCCCGAGTAGCTGGGATTACAGGCACGCACCACCGTACCCAGCTAATTTTTGTATTTTTACTAGAGATAGGTTTTAACCTTGTTGGTCAGGCTGGTTGAACTCCTGACTTCAGGTGAGTCCCCCCGCCTCGGCCTCCCAAAGTGCTGGGATGACAGACGTGAGCCACTGTGCCTGGCCCACACTAGTATGTTAATAATAGGGGAAACTGGGCCTAGGGCATATAGAAACTCCATGAACTAGTTTCTCAATTTTTCTGTAAATCTAAAACTCTTCTAAAAAATAACACCTATTTTAAAAATTCTATTAGATAGACAATTCTCTCATCGACTTTCTGTAAAAGACTGACAAAGATTCTTCTATACTCAATTTTTACTTTTTTTTTTTTTTTTTTTTTGAGACAGAATTTTGCTCTTGTTACCCAGACTGGAGTGCAATGGCACGATCTCGGCTCACTGCAACCTCCACCTCCTGGGTTCAAGCGATCCTCTTGCCTCAGCCTCCCGAGTAGCTGGGATTACAGGCGTGAGCACCACGCACCACCACTCCAGGCTAATTTTGTATTTTTAGTAGAGACGGGGTTTCTCCATGTTGGCCAGTCTGGTCTCAAGTTCCCGCCCTTAGGTGATGCGCCCGGCTCAGCCTCCCAAAGTGCTGGGATTACAGGCTTGAGCCACCATGCCCAGCCCTTTTTTTTTTTTTTTTTTTCGAGATAAGGTCTTGCTCTGTCACCCAGGCTGGAGTGCAGCGGCACAAACACAGCTCACTGCAGCCTCAACTTCCCTGGGCTCAGGTGATTGTCCCACCTTAGGCTCCCAAGTAGCTGGGACTATAGGTGAGCCACCATGCCTGGCTATTTTTTGTAGAGATGGGATTTCACCATGTTGCCCAGGCTGGTCTCAAACTCCTGAGCTCAAGCAATCCACCTGCTTCCACCTCCCAAAGTGCTGGGATTACAGGCATGAACCACTATGTCTGGCCCATTTTGACATTTTCAAAAAATGTATTGAATATCACATACATAGAAAGAAGTGCCCAAGCCATCAGTGTACAACTCAATGAATTTTCACAAAGGGGACCATTTACCATTGCTCAGACCAAGGAACAGAAGGTAACCAGCATCCCAAAACCCCCCTCACTCCCCTTCCTCTCCTTCCTCTGCCTACCCCCTCCTCAGCAAGAGTAACCATGACTGAACTTGTAAAGCCATGTATTTGTTCTGCTTATTTTTAAGCCTTATATAAATGAATCTTAGACGATCTCACGCTGCATTTCAATAGACACCACCGTTCTCATCTCTAGGGCTGTCAGCACTTCTCAAATCTTACAAGTTGTGAGAAAACGTATCATTCTTTTACACTCAACTGTGTCAAGCATCTTAAAGTTCCCAAACCCAGGAAAGCCGGGGACCGTCTGCAATTTGCTGTTCCCAAACCCACAAAAGCCAGAGACTGTCTGTGATATGCTGTGGCTTCACCTGTTTGCATCCAGGTTGCTCATGCCCACCTGTTCACCCTTGTAAGAACCCCTTACGTTAGGAAGATGGAAAACAGGCCGGGTGCAGTGGCTCAGGCCTGTAATCCTAGCACTTTGAAAGGCTCAGGCCAGGATCACTTGAGGCCAGGAGTTTAAGACCAGCATGGCCAACATGGCGAAATTCCGTCTCTACTAAAAAAACAAAAATTAGCAGGAAAATCGCTTGAACCCGGGAGGCGGAGGTTGCAGTGAGCAGAGATCGCGCCACTGCACTCCTGCCTGGGCAACAAGAGCGAAACTCTCTCTCAAAATAAATAAATAAATAATAAAAGTTTATCTTATTTTATTATTTACTCATAGCTTATCTTAAAATGATAATACTTGTATTGATTTGCCCACAGAGTCACTCTGGGTTGAAACAGAAAGCGGTCAGAAGCAGTTGGTTCTCTCCGTTGGGATTAGAGCTAAGAATAAAAGAAGTCCACACAGTCACTTCTACAGTATGACAAAACGTTCCCTCTTGATCAGTCATTTTATGACCCAAGGTCAGAGCTCTTGCAAAATTTTATTGTAGCTTGACAAACTCTCCATGTCAACTCCACATTACAAGATCTTTCATTTCTTCAATGAAACAACTGGAAATGGATACCATCCATGCTCTCCGATTTATGATGTCAATAAAGCCCATTATGATCACGCCCTGCTGTTGAAAAATGGGATGCCAGAGACCTGACAGGCTGTTTTTAGGTCACGGTCTTACACAATGCCACCCTCCCGATCAGGTTGTTTCAAAGGCTTTCAGCCACCGACTAATAGAAAAAGAGACTTTGCATACAACATTTCATTCATGTTTTGCCAGGCTCCCAAATAAGCAAGATACATTTGTTATAGTGGTCTCATACTTTTAAGTCCGTGGAAACACCTGAAAGTATTTTTTTCTTGAAAAATTTTTTGAAAAAAGGATGTTCTTCTTTGTACAATAACTATAGAGAAAAGATGTTAAAATATCACAACAGTGATTCCGTGTAAATTCAGGTTTTTTTTTTTTTTTTTTTTTTTTTGAGACAAGATCTCACTCTGTTGCCCAGGCTGGAGTGCAGTGGTGCAATTTCACCTAACTGTAGCCTCGACCTCCTGGGCTCAAGCGATCCTCCTACCTCAGCCTCCTGAGTAGCTGGGACTACAGATAAGCTCCACCACGCCAGGCTAATTTTTGCATTTTTTTTGTAGAGACGGGGTTTCACTCTGTAGCCCAGGTGGAACTCAAGTTCCTGGGCTCAACTGATCCTCCCTTCTCAGCCTTCCAAAGTGGTGGGATTACAGGCGTGAGCCGTGGCATTCAGCCCAAATTCACTTCTTTTTTCTTGAGATGGAGTTTCACTCTTGTTGCCCAGACTGGAGTGCAGTGGCGTGATCCTGGCTCACTGCAACCTCCACCTCCCAGTTTCAAGCCTGATCAACATGGTGAAACCCCATCTCTATTAAAAATACAAAAAATTAGCTGGACGTGGTGGCCCACGCCTGTAACCCAGCTACTCAGGAGGCTGAGGTTGCAGTGAGCTGAGATCACGCCATTGCACTCCAGCCTGGTGACAAAGTGAAACTCTGTCTCAAAAAAAAAAAAAAAAGAAAGAAAGAAAGAAACAATTAAGATGCCTCCTGAAAAAAAGAAGAAGAAAAAGGTGGAGAAAAATCAATGTGATTTTTTTTTTTTTAAAATTTGAGACAGGGTGTTGCTGTGTGGCCTAGGCTGGAGTGCAGTGGTGCGATCACGGCTCACTGCAACCTTGAACTGCTGGGCTCTAGGGATCCTCCCACTGCAGCCTCCCACAGTGCTGGGATTACAGGCACACACACCACACCCAGCTGATTTTTTTGATTTTGTGGAAATGGTGTTTTGCCACGTTGCCAAGGCTGGTCTTGAACTCCTGGGATCAAGCGATTTTCCTGCCTTGGCCTCCCAAAGTGCTGGGATTACAGGCTTGAGCCACTGCGCCTGGCCAAATTATTATTACTGTTATTTTTTCAGACAAGGTCTCGCTCTGTCACCTAGCTTGGAGTTCAGTGGCACGATCACAGCTCACTGCAGCCTCAACCTCCCCAGCTCAAGTGATCCTCCCACCTCAGCCTCCAGGGTAGCTGGGACTACAGGCATGCACCACCATGCCTGGCTAATGTTTTTTTTTTTTCTTCATAGAGATGGGGTCTCACTGGGTTGCCCAGGCTGGTCTCAAACTCCTGGGCTCAAGCCTCGGCCTCCCAAACTACTGGGATTATAGACATGCGCCACCACACCCAGCTGATTATACAGCAAATTAAATTAAGGGCTAAAACTAGCAGCAAGCACTACGGTACCAATCTGCCGGTCTCCCTGTCGCACCGTGCAGCAACCTAGATATGCCCTATTAAGTGAATGTAACGCCCTCTTCCCTTTTTTCGCAGCTTTGTTACATATCAGAGGCAGATATTACTTACAAGTGTTGAATGATTCACTCAGTAAACACCAGCTCTGCAGGAGGTGCTACCTTAGCCATGGGAGCTTCAGTCTGGGAGGACAGCGGGATGTATAAGCAAATAAATATATCACGTTTCCCACAGGGCACGTACTTTGTGTTCATCTTCGTCCCACTGGATCTGTCTAAACTTTTTATTTGACAGATAAGGAAAATGAAATTCAGACGCTTGAGTGACACAGCCAATTAGTGGCAAGGCTGAGATTTTTGACCACTCTGACTTTTAGTTTCTACAACGCATGTTAACTCCTCTTAAACCCCATTTATTTTCTCATTTCAGACAACTGCGCAATAAAACTGCTAAGATAAAAGTGCTCTGATTAATGCACACTGACATTAAGCAGGTTGAGAAATATCTATTGTCCTTTTCTCAGAGTGATAATTTAAAAAATTGAAATCGGTCTTTTGTACTCATGGTTTTCTCTTGCTTCCTTAAACATGTGCGAAATATGAGAACAATATAAATAGGTTTTCAAGCTCTGAGCAAACCCTTAACCATGTAAATAAGCCTCATAAAGAACAAAGCCTGGCCGGGCGTGGTGGCTCACGCCTATAACCACAGCACTTTGGGAGGCAGAGGTGGAAGGATCGCTGGAGCCCAGGAGTTTGAGACCAGCCTGGGGAACCTAGGGAGATCCTGTCTCTCCAAAAAATACAAAAAATTAGCTGGGTGTGGTGGGGGCACGCCTGCAGTCCCAGCTACTCGGGAGGCTGACGTGGGATGATCACTTGAGCCTGGGAGGTTCAGGTTGCAGTGAGCCGTGATTACATCACTGGACTCCAGCCTGGGTGACAGAGCAAGACCCTGTCTCAATAAATAAATAAATAAATAAATAAATAAATAAATAAATAAATAAAATATAAAATAAAATAAAGAAAGGAGAGTAGAGTTGGTTCATTGCAACAGATACTGTCTGGCCCACAAAGCCCTTTACATATAGCATCTTACAGAAGAATTTGTGTCCTGCGATAGACGGCATTGGAGGTTTCCACCTAGATTGGAGGTTTCCACCTAGGGAAAGCTGTGTGCAGCCCTGAGAAGCGTCATGTGATGAGATTCACCCCTCTGAGGGCTTGAGATGGGCTGGGGCAGGGGAGATGAGAGCCCCTGCAGCGTGCTGCTCCGTCCCCCAACAACGCTGCCAGAGCCCCGGGAAGGTGGCGGCAACAGATATGGAGAGACAAGGGCAGGTGGGCCGGGTGCAGTGGCTCACACCTGTCATTCCAGCACTTTGGGAGGCCGAGGAGGGCGGATCACGAGGTCAGGAGATGGAGACCATCCTGGCTAACACAGTGAAACCCCGTCTCTACTAAAAATACAAAAAATTAGCTGAGCGGGGTGGCGGGTGCCTGTAGTCCCAGCTAGTCGGGAGGCTGAGGCAGGAGAATGGCATGAACCTCGGGGATGGAGGTTGCAGTGAGCCGAGATCCTGCCACTGCACTCCAGCCTGGGCAACAGAGCTAGACTCCGTCTCCAAAAAGAAAAACAGAACCTGGCGCCTGATGGTAAAGTGGTGAAGACTGGATTCAAGGCTGCCTTTGAGGCGCTGAACTTCAGTTACCAGGTGTTTACCATAGAACTGGAAGATGCTGAGCTGGCTTGGGATAAACTTAAGAACTGAACTTTAGATACTTGGCAATGCTGCAGACGGCTGGCAAGATGGAGCGGGAACAGCTCGGTCAGAGATGTTGTTAATGGCCATGCAGGTGGTAAAGGGATGCTGCAATGATTTAAAAATTTATATATGTTTATGGCTGAACGCAGTGGCTCATGCCTGTAATCCCAGAACTTTGGGAGGCCGAGGTGGGCGGATCATCTGAGATCAGGAGTTCGAGAGCAGTCTGGCCAACGTAGTGATACCTTGTCTCTGCTAAAAATATAAAAATTAGCTGGGCGTGGTGGCACACACCTGTAATCCCAGCTACTTGCAAGGCCAAGACAGAAGAATCGCTGGAACCTGGGAGGTGGAGGTTGCAGTGAGCCAGGATTGTGCCACTGCACTCCAGCCTTTGCGACAGAGCGAGACTCTATCTCAAAAAACAAAACAAAACAATATATATATATGTGTGTGTGTGTTTAATATAAATGGTGCTGAAATGTGGCCATGACAGCCCTCCCAAGACATGGGACCTTCCTTCTGTTGTCACCTCAGTACATTTCCCGTGGGATAGGCTTCCAAAGGTCAAAGCCTGTGTCTTGTGTACTCATGCCCTCTTCTGCTCCCTCTAGTACAGGGTGCCGGGCATGCAGCACGCAGGAACCACTCCTGGTCCCTGGGCACGGACTATGGACGCTAAGTTATTTCAAGCTCGGAGCGTTACTCACTTCAGCTCAGCACCTCTCACCTTGTCCTGAGGCTTTCAGTTCCAGTTTCAATTCACCATTCAACATTTTTTTTTTTTTGGGGGGACGGAGTCTTAAAGAGCTTAGGAGCTGAGCTTTATATACTTGGCAATGCTGCAAACGGCTGGAGTGCAGTGGCGCGATCTCGGCTCACTGCAACCTCCACCTCCCGGGTTCAAGCAATTCTCTTGCTTCAGCCTCTCGAGTAACTGGGATTACGGGCGCCCGCCACCATGCCGGGCTCATTTTTGTGTTTTCAGTAGAGACAGGGTTTCGCCATGTTGCCCAGGTTGGTGTCAAACTCCTGACCTCAGGTGATCCGCCCACCTCGGCCTCTCAAAGTGCTAGGATTATAGGGGTGAGCCACCATGCACACCTACAATCTATTTAAAAGATGATTAGGCCAGGCACAGTGGCTCATGCCTATAATCCCAGTGCTTTGGGAGGCTGAGGCAGGAAGATTGCTTGAGTCCAGGAGTTCAAGACCAGCCTGGGCAATATAGCCAGACCCCATGTCTACAAAAAATACAAAACTTACCCAGCGTGGTGGTGTGCATCTATGGTCCTACGGGAGGCTGAGGTGGGAGGATCACCTGAGCCCAGGGAGGTCGAGGCTGCAGTGAGGTGTGATCGCGGCACCGCACTCCAGCCTGGATGACAGAGTGAGACCCTGTTTTGGGAAAAAACACAAAAATGATTAGTCCTTTGATGGAGGGAGGAGTGGGGGTGAGACTAATTATGCCAGTAATTGATCTATTAGTATTTCAGCTCCTGGGAGGAAGATTGTAGTCATGGGATCAAATTTGGAAAAGTTATAGTTTTGTTAAATAAATAAAAGCTTATCTTGTAATTCACTAAAATAACTGTCAATTGTTTCCTATTGATTAGAATGTGTAAAGTTTGTGACTATATATTTTGCCTGTCACTCCTTTGTGACAGCTCCTAGATGTTTTGACAGCTGGCCTGCTCTGGGGAGCTGACCATGTAGCCAGCTACCATTTCTTTAGCCAGACATGTGAGCTTTTTCAGTCTGACCCTTGTTCACTCACCCTTGACTTCCGCATCAAGCGGCAAGGGCAAGCTAGCATTTCTAGTCCTTATTTCTGTTCGTGTACATCCAAAATATACTGACAAGTCAATTCTATTGTTAAGAGCAAACTAATTTCACAGAACTGCTATAAAAAATGCGCAACAAGGGAGTCCTAATTTCACGAACGTGAAACAATTCCATTCTTTTAGGCTTATGTTTTGAAGCGTCATGGCTTATGAGAAGCCTGTTGTGTCCTGGCGAGGCTGACACTGTTTGCTTAACCTTATGTAGCTTTCTGTAAAAATTAATTTACTAAAACGTGACAAAATTTAAAAAAATTAAAATATTATTGCTTCATTGAGGCTCAAATGAAAAATGCATGAAAACAATTTTTATATATTTTTCCTCTCCTTTAAGATGGACTTAAAATGCCAGTTTATTTTATTTTGTTAATTTTTAGTTTTTTGAGTGTCTCTGTCTCCCAGGCTGGAGTGCAGTGGCCCGATCTTCGCTCGCTGTAACCTCTGCCTCCAGGATTCAAGCAATTCTCCTGCCTCAGCCTCCCGAGTAGTTGGGACTACAGGCGCACGCTGCTACCCCCGGCTAATTTTTTGTATTTTAGTAGAGATGGGATTTCACCGTGTTGCCCAGGCAGGTTGCCAACTCCTGAGCTCAGGCAATCCACCCACCTCGGCCTCCCAAAGTGTTGGGATTACAGGCATGAGCCACTGTCCCTGGCCACTAGTTTATTCTTTTGGAAATATAAAGATATCTTCCTTTTTTTTTTTTTCTTTTTTTTTGAGACGGAATCTCACTCTGTCACCCAGGCTGGAGTGCAGTGGCGCGATCACGGCTCACTGCAACCTCCGTCTCCTGGGTTCACGCCATTCTCCTCCCTCAGCCTCCTGAGTAGCTGGGACTACAGGCGCCCGCCACCGCACCCGGCTAATTTTTTGTTTTCGTATTTTCAGTAGAGACGAGGTTTCACCGTGTTAGCCAGGATGGTCTTGATATCTTGACCTCGTGATCCGCCCGCCTCGGCCTCCCAAAGTGCTGGGATTACAAGCGTGAGCCACCGCGCCCGGCCTTTTTTTTTTTCGGACGGGGTCTCGCTCAGTCGCCCAGGCTGGAGAGCAGTGGTGCGATCTTGGCTCACTGCAAGCTCTGCCTCCCAGGTTCACGCCATTCTCCTGCCTCAGCCTCCCGAGTAGCTGGGATTACAGGCTCCTGCCACCGCGCCCGGCTAATTTTTGTATTTTTAGTAGAGATGGGGTTTCACCACATTGGGCCAGTCTGGTCTGCAACGCCTGACCTCAGACAATCCGCACTCCTGGGCCTCCCAAAGTGCTGGGATTACAGGCATGAGTCACTGCGACCGGCCAAAACTATGTTCTTTTATTTTTTATTTTTATTATTTATTTATTTTTTTTATTTTTTATTTTTTTTGAGACGGAGTCTCGCTCTGCCGCCCAGGCTGGAGTGTAGTGGCCGGATCTCAGCTCGCTGCAAGCTCCGCCTCCCGGGTTCACGCCATTCTCCTGCCTCAGCCTCCCGAGTAGCTGGGACTACAGGCGCCCGCCACCTCGCCCGGCTAGTTTTTTGTATTTTTTAGTAGAGACGGGGTTTCACCGTGTTAGCCAGGATGGTCTCGATCTCCTGACCTCATGATCCGCCCGTCTCGGCCTCCCAAAGTGCTGGGATTACAGGCTTGAGCCACCGCGCCCGGCCTGTTCTTTTAAAGGCAGAGACTGGAAAGGAATAGGGACGATTTAAAAACCCAACTCTTCCCATTATATTTGAAATGGTGAAAAGCAGGTACCTTATTTTGCTTCCCAGTATTATTTAGGAAATTTTTTAAAAATGAGGAAAAGAAAAATTGTGTTTTAATAATAACATAAAACTTGGTTCTGCAGTTGCATTCTTCTTTTATGTTTGTGTTATATGTACCAAAGTTGTTCTTCTCTTTTTAAACAATGCTACATGTGGACAGTAGTAGGTGACAAATTTAATAGACTTAGTTTTTGGATCTTACTTGCCCTGGGTTGGTACTCTTAAAAATTAGTATAAGTCATTAGACTAAAAATATTTTTTCCTTTTATTTTCTAGTCAGTCTCTGCTTATCCAGACTAAAAAGAGTTTCAGATATTTAGATTTCTAAATAGAAGTAATTAAAAACATGAAGAGCTGAGAAAATTTTCGTCAGATTCACCTAAGTCCAATCCTTAGCATATCTAATTATATACACACTTTTCATACATAGATATACACATCTATGGGTATTTTCTTGATGTAATACATGCCAAATCTATCATTCGATGTAGATATATCTTATTAATTTATTTACTCTTACTCTTGCCCAGGCTGGAGTGCAGCAGCGCCATCATAGCTCACCGCAGCCTCGCTCCTGGGCTCAAGCGATTCTCCCCGCTCAACTTCCCCAGTAGCTGGGACTACAGGCATGTACCATCATGCCTGGCTAATTTTTTGTTTTGAGACAGAGTCTCACTCCGTTGCCCAAGCTGGAGTGCAGTAGTACAATCTCGGCTCACTGCAACCTTCCTCTCGTGGGTCCACGCGACCTCTCCTGGGTTCAAGCGATTTTCACACCTCAGCCTCCTGAGTAGCTGGGACTACTCGGGTGGGCGGGCGGTGCCACAGGACAACCAGGCACTCACCACCACGCCTGGCTAATTTCTTTTGTATTTTTAGTAAAGATGGGGTTTCACCAAGTTGGCCAGGCTGGTCTTGAACTCCTGAGCTCAAGTGATCCGCCCACCTCGGCCTCTCCAAGTGCTGGCATTACAGGCGTGAGCCACCGCGCCCGCCCTTGATATTATAGATAGATATGTCTATTTTTTTCCGGCGCACCGTCTTTTGGAATCGAGCGACCACAGAGCCACACGCGGCTCTGAACCTGTTGCTGTCCTGCCCCTTTGACTCCCGCGTTGGAAGAAACGGCATCCGGCCTCCCCTCCCCTCCCCCGAGGGCGGAGTCGGAGCGCGGCGGGGGCGGAGTCAGTGTGCGGTGGGGGCGGAGTCGGAGCGCGGCGGGGGCGGAGTCAGTGCGCGGTGGGGGCGGAGTCGGAGCGCGGCGGGGGCGGAGTCAGTGTGCGGTGGGGGCGGAGTCGAAGTGCGGCGCGGCCGGAGTCGCTGAGGACGGGGCGGGGCCTCGTGCTAACGGTCGCGCGCCCGTCGCACCTGCACGAGGCTGTGGCCCGAGCATCCCGTGGAGAAGCCGCGAAGCGCCGGCGACCCGGGGGTCGGGCAGGCCTGGTCCGCGAAGCTACGGCTGCCTCTGTGCAGGCCCGGGGAGCAGCTGGCCGGGCGAGCGTCGGGTGAGCAGCGGCGTGGACCGCGTGGTGGCGACGCCGGCCCGGCCTCCAGCTGTGAGGCGGCGTCAGAGGAAGGGAGCCCGCGCGGGTCAGGGCCGGGCTTTGGGCTGGCGGACGCCCTGAGGGAGCGGCGGGCGCGCGCGTGAGGGGAGGGGGCGGGCGGAGCCGCGCCGCGTGTGGGGTACGTGCCTGCGCCCCACGCGGAGTCCGGTCCCCGCCGCATCCTCGGCTCACCGCGGGGTTGGCGGGGGGCGGGTTGTCCTGTGGCGCCGCCCGCCCTCCCAGCGCCTCCCGCGGCCTCCGCAGCTTTGCCTTTCCCGGGGCTTATCGAGGCCGGTGCCGGAGGACACGCGGGAAAGCCCCTCGCGGAGCTGACAGCCTCTGACTTGTGGGTCCGACTTTGAGTTTTCCAAGCCCCGACCTGTCAGTTAAAAAGTGCAGCGGTGGCTCACGCCTGTAATCCCAGCACTTTGGGAGGCGGAGGCGGGTGGATCACCTGAGGTCGGGGGTTCGAGACCAGCCTGACCAACATGGGGAAACCCCATCTCTACTAAAAACACAAAACTAGTCGGGCGTGGTGGCAGGTGCCTGTCGTCCCAGCTACTCGGGAGGCTGAGGCAGGAGAATCGCTGGAACCCGGGAGGCGGAGGTTGCGATGAGCCGAGATCGCACCACTGCACTCCAGCCCAGGCGACAGTGACACTCCATCACAGATACACACACGCACACAAAACCGGGCGCGGTGGCTCACCCCTGTAATCCTTTGGGATTACCTCAGCTTTGGGAGGCCGACGTGACCAGCCTGGCCAACATGGTGAAACCCCATCTCTACAAAAAATACAAAAATTAGCCGGGCGTGGTGGCGCGTGCCTGTAATCCTAGCTACTTGGGAGGCTGAGACAGGAGAATTGCTTGAACTCAGGAGGCAGAGGTTGCAGTGAGCCAAGATCACGCCATTGCACTTCAGCCCGGGCGACAGAAAAAAAAAAATGTGCAGATGTTTGCTGGGTACTATGGCTTATGCCGGTCATCCCAGTGCTGTGGGAGGCCGAGGTGGGAGGATCACCTGAGGTGAGGAGTTGGAGACCAGCCTGGCCAACATGGCGAAACCCTGTCTCTACTTTAAAAAAAAAAAAAAAAAAAAAAAAAGTTAGTCAAGCTTGCTGATGGTGCACCTGTAATCCCAGCTACTTGGGAGGCTGAAGCAGGAGAATCGCTTGAACCAGGGATGTGAAGGTTGCAGTGAGCCAAGGCTGCGCCATTGCACTCCAGCCTGGGAAGCAGAACCGACCCTGTCTCAAAAAAAAAAAAAAAAGGAAAAAAATCGTAGGAACCTCATCACTGAGCTCCATGGAAGCTTCATTTGTCTACAATAGCAAGATAGAAACCACACTTGTTCCCATAACTTCAGTGCATGTTATATATGTAAAATTAGCTGTTAACTAAATTTCTAGTTCTCCAAAAGGCTAATTGTAACAATATGATCCTCAGTTTACAAATTAGATCGCTTTTAAAAGGGCTCATGTATTCATTTAGTGAGCACATACCTGGCAGCTGCTGCGTGTGAGGCCCTGAACTGCATGGTTACTGTGGGGTGCAGTGAGGACGTGGCTCTGTCCTGACGAGCTACTGTGTCATGAGGGAGAAAGACAACACAGCAGGCAACTGGCAGTGTCCAGAGGGGAGTTCAGAGGCACGGCTGCGTGAGGCAGGGTGGCAGGAAAGGCCTCTCCTGGAGACCTGAGGAGAGCCTGTTTTGGGAAGGTGGGGATGCTGGAGAAAGAGGTGCTACATCTGCGAAGGCCCGAGGCCCATGCTGAGGAAATGCGCACAGCCAGGGGACCGGAGAGCCAGGGGACTGGGGAGCCAGGGGACCAGAGAGGCCAGGTCAGCTGGGCATGGCATGCTACCGCAAGGAGTCTGGATTTGAGTCAGAGTGCAATGGGAAGGGTTATTTTTTTGTTTGTTTTTGAGACAGATTCTTGCCCAGTTGCCTAGGCTGGAGTGCAGTGGAGCAGTCTTTGCTTACTGCAACCTCCGCCTCCCTGGTTCAAGGATTCTCCTGCCTCAGCCTCCTGAGTAGCAGGGATTATAGGCATGCGCCACCATGTCTGGCTAATTTTTTGTATTTTTAGTATAGACAGGGTTTCACCATGTTGGCCAGGCTGGTCTCAAATTCCTGACCTCGTGATCTGCCCTCCTCAGGTGAAACCCCATCTCTACAAAGAATACAAAACTTAGCTGGATGTGGTGGCAGGCTTCTGTAATCCCAGCTACTGGGGAGGCTGAACCAGGAGACTCGCTAGAACCCTGGAGGTGGAGGTTGCAGTGAGCCGAGATCGCACCACTGCACTCCGGTCTGGGCAACAGAGCAAGACTCCGTAAAAAAAAAAAAAAAAAAAAAAAATTGTAGAATAAAAGAGACAGTAGTTGTTGATGAATGAAGTCATCTCTGAATTCTCAGATTGAGCTCTTTAGTTCATGTTAATCTTGTATCTGTTAAAGTGGCCAGGTAGAGAAGCAAGTCATATTTTTTGTGGGCAGACACTAAAGTCTATTACCGTATACCTGTAACGGTAGCAGACAAAGAAGGGAATTCAGAGAGAGAATAGGATACCATGTTTCACCAAGAGATGCTAAGGGATAAAAATGTGGAGAAATCGCTTGATGTGTAGGTAGTGTTTGTACAGAAAGTTCAGCCACTGACTCAAATGTCTGACTCATCTTCTCGACTCATTTGTCTGGCACTTTGGGCTGTAAATAAATATTAGTTGAATGGCTGGATGAGTGGATGAATTTGTCACAGTTCGGCAAGTGTTTTAGATAGTGACATTGCATTGTAAGCCACATCAGACCAGGCCAAAGAATGAATGAAAAACTTGACACAGCTTAATTCCCAAATGTTTCTTCTGGCACTGAAAGGCCTTGAATACAAAAACTGGTACATTGGATAGTATTGACAAGCAGTGCCATCATTGGTTGTGAGCCTGTGAACATTCAGGCATCTTGTATACACTGTTTCTATTTTTCATTGCAACGTTGAAGTTATCCACAGTTTAAGGATGAGGAAATTAATGTTTAGTAATGTTAAAACACATGACTACAAACTAGTGGTGCTGCAGTTCAAAGTCACATTTCACTAACGCCACAGGCTGCCTGAAACTCAGGTGTCACGTGACACATCCTTGAACTGGAGCCTGTGGGTGTGGGCGTTCCTAGAGTTAAAGAGGCCCTGGATTATTAAGTGCAGTCAAGTCAATCTGTTTGGTGTAGCTTAGAATTTTTCTACAATAGAACCTTTTATAGTGATGATATTGAGGGACAAACCACCATTTAGTTCATCTGATATTTATTGTTTTCGGTTATGAAATACATACATAAAAATATGTAAGATGCCACCTCTGTCCTCATGGAGTTTACCACGTAGAGGTGTGTTTAAAATTTCTACCTTTCCCGGGCTGGGCGCAGTGGCTCATGCCTGTATTCTCAGCACTTTGGGAGGCTGAGGTGGGTGGATCATGAGGTCAGGAGATCGAGACCATCCTGGCTAACACAGTGAAACTCCATCTCTACATAAAATGCAAAAAAATTAGCCGGGCGTGGTGGCATGTGCCTGTAGTCCCAGCTACTTGGGAGGCTGAAGCAGGAGAATCGCTTGAACCTGGTAGGCAGAGGTTGCAGTGAGCCGAGATTGTGCCACTGCGCTCCAGCCTGGGCGACAGAGCAAGACTCCACCTCAAAAAAAAAAAAAAAAAATTCACTACCTTTCCCTTCACACAGTATAAATCAAATGCTCAATTTGAGGTGTTTACAGTAGTTTTTTGCTGTATTTTTTGAGGTAGCTTGATGCTAATATATATTTAAATCCTTAAATGTCCCATTGAGGCCAGGTGCAGTGGCTCATGCCTGTAATCCCCGCCCTTTGGGAGGCTGAGGCGGGCGGATCACGAGGTCAGGAGATTGAGACCACCCTGGCTAACATGGTGAAACCCTGTCTCTACTAAAAATACAAAAACAAAATCAGCCGGGCGTGGTGACGGGCACCTGTAATCCCAGCTACTTGGGAGGCTGAGGTGGGAGAATGGCGTGAACCTAGGAGGTGGAGCTTGCAGTGAGCCGAGATTGCACCACTTCACTCCAGCCTGGGCAACAGTGAGACTCTGTCTCAAAAAAAAAAAAAAAAAAAAAAAGGTCCCACTGAATCATCTTGCTTGTAAAACTCTAAATTTGGCTGGGCTTGGTGGCTCATGCCTGTAATCCCAGCACTTTGGGGCGGGCGGATCACTTGAAATCAGGAGTTCGAGACCAGCCTGGCCAGCATGGTGAAACCCTGTCTCCACTAAAAATACAAAAATTGGCCGAGCGTGGTGGCTGACACTTGTAATCCCAGCTATTCGGGAGGCCGAGGCAGGAGAATCCCTTGAGCCCGGGAGGTGGACATTTCAGTGAACTGAGATTGTGCCACTGCACTCCAGACTGGGACACAGAGTGAGACTGATGTCTCAAAAAAAAAAAAAAAAAAAAAAGAAAATAAAATAAATAAATAAAAATTTAAAAATAAAATAAAACTAAATTTACATGGTGCTCAAAAACTACTAAATTTTACGTGGTTTTAGAAATGAAAGTTAAAAATTGAAATCTATAATAGCTATATCATTCAAAATTATAAAAGGACATTCTGAACATGTTTTCTATAGGTTGAATCAATATTAATGTACATTTTACCATTACAATAAAAATTTTCTAAAGAAGCAGTAAAATACCCAGTGCTTTCCTAAATAATATTTTATTTTATTTATTTATTTTTTGAGACGGAGTCTCACTCTGTCGCCCAGGTTGGAGTGCAGTGGCACAGTCTCGGCTCACTGCAAGCTCCGCCTCCTGGGTTCACGCCATTCTTCTGCCTCAGCCTTCTGAGTAGCTGGGACTACAGGTGCCCACCACCATGCCCGGCTAATTTTTTATATTTTTAGTAGAGACAGGGTTTCTCCATGTTAACCAGGATGGTCTCGATCTCCTGACCTCATGATCCGCCCTCCTCAGCCTCCCAAAGTGCAGGAATTATAGGCATGAGCCACTGCGCCTGGCCAATAATATTTTATTTTATTTTATTTTGTTTTATTTATTTTTGGGACAGAGCATCGCTCTGTTGCCCAGGCTGGAGTGCAGTAGTGCGATCTTGGCTCAGTGCAACTTCCGCCTCCCTGGTTCAAGCACTTCTTCCTGCCTCAGCCTCCTGAGTAGCTGGGATTACTGGCGCCCGCTACCACATGAGGTTTCGCCATGTTGGCCAGGCTGGTCTTGAACTCCTGACCTCAGGCGATCTGCCCACTTTAGCCTCCCAAAGTGCTGGGATTACAGGTGTGAGCCACCACGTCCGGCCCTAAATAATATTTTAAACTCTTGGAATTTTTCATGATTTATTTCATTTATTCAATTTATATATGAAAATTATATTTTCTAAAATGCAGATTAAAAAAATGGCAAACTGCTTTGCAACGAGGACCTTCACTACCCTTTCAGATCTGCAGCCAAATATGGCTAATCTGGTAGGTTTCAATGATGTGGTGATTTGCTCACTAACAAAATTTTATGTGATAAGATTGCATCAACATTATTGATTCATTCAACACATGCTTTTATAATTGACAAGTATATAGATACTGATTGCATTGGTATAATTGTTAGATATTAAGTATACCAAAATTTCTTTGTATTTCTGCCACCTAGATGAAAATTAATCTTTATTTGTATGTAGAGTAGAAGATATGATTGTAGATACGACTAGTAGTTGTTCAAAATGATTAATAGATGTATTATTTTAATTAAATATTTAATAAAGTGAAAAATTTAATTCATGCTCAAATTTAGCGTTGTAAAATTAAACCAGGCCAGGCACAGTGGCTCACACCTGTAATCCTAGCACTTTGGGAGGCTGAGACAGCTGGATCACCTGAAGTTGGGAGTTTGAGACCAGCCTGACCAACCTGGAGAAACTCCCGCCTCTACTAAAAATACAAAATTAGCTGGGCGTGGTGGCTCATGCCTGTAATCCCAGCTACTCAGGAGGCTGAGGCAGGAGAATCGCTTGAATCCAGAAGGCAGAGGTTTCAGTGAGCCGAGATCACGCCATTGCACTCCAGCCTGGGCAACAAGAGCGAACCTCTGTCTCAAAAAAAATAAAATAAACCATTTGGTTCAGCGGTAGCAGTTTTCTAACCAAATTATCCAAGTTATGGTCTAAGTATTTGACATTATGCTGCTTTTATGATACAAGGTTTATAACAGGTGTGTTTTCTGAAATTATTATGTGAAAATTGACTTTTTGAGCAGGAGTTATAGGGGAATTCAATGATTTTGAATACACCTCAACTGTTACTTATTTAAAAAAAACTGGGTGGAATCATCTTATAAGTTAAAGAACTTATTGTAAAGCAACTACCACACACCCTTACCTTCCCTGCCCCTGAGCAGTCACTATATTTTGCTTTTGCAAACTAGATTTCTTACAATGGAATACATTTACATATAACTTTAATAATTTAAAATTTATAAATATTAAAAAAGAACAATTGTTGTTATAGTTTTTCTTGAAAGGTAAACTATTTGCTAATAATGGTCTCTTCAGATAGAAAGTTTTACTCAACATTTCCGTTAGTTGGATTTTTCAACAAAATTCAGTGAGATCTGCATGTATAAGGAATTGAAGAAATAATACCAATGGGTCTAAATAAGCAATAAGGCTAGCTGATAGCTCAGCTAGAATGTAGGAGTCTTAAAAGCCTCATTGTAATGTAAATGCCACAGATTATTGTAAGGTTAAAATCAGTTGCTGCAATTAGCAAAATAAGTTTAGTTTTTTCTTTTCAGAAAAGATATTCATTTTTATTTTTTATTTATTTATTTTTATTTTTATTTATTTATTTATTTCGAGATGGAGTCCTGCTCTGTTGCCCGGGCTGAAGTGAAATAGTAGGATCTCAGCTCACTGCAGTCTCTGCCTCCCGGATTCAATCGATTCTCCTGCCTCAACTCGCGAGTAGCTGGGATTACAGGCATCCATCACCATACCCAGCTAATTTTTTGTATTTTTAGTAGAGATGGGGTTTCACCATGTTGGTCAGACTGGTCTTGAACTCATGACCTCAGGTGACCCCCCGCCTCAGCCTCCCAAAGTGCTGGGATTACAGGTGTGAGCCACCAACACCCGGCCCATTTTTATTTCTTAAAACGCATTTAAAATTTTTTTTCGGTAGTTCCTAAAGAGAACATTAAACATTTTAAGGAGATGTTAATATCTCTGAGGTTTAAGATCTAGGACTTTAGGATTTAGATTTACTAGTGGCAAAATATAAGTTTTGTTATAGTCTAATTTATATTACTGTCCAGCATGTTTGGATTAAGAAGCTAAACTATTTTATGTGGATTGTTAGAAAACCCTATATAAAGGAAAGCTTTGAAGACTGTGGCCAATTAAATTGCGTTATACATGTGCTTTGGATAAATTCAATAAGGACTGATAGCATAGGGCAGTTATTGTGCTCCATCTAGTGATTGAAAATAAAATAGAAACATGCTAAAGATTAAATGATTATATTTATAATAGTAGTTAACTTTTGGATTACTTTGTACTATTCCTTGTGGAATTGAACATTTATGAACTTCTTTTAGGTGTTTGCATGGCATAAATACATTTAAATGTTCCAAGTCAGAAATGTTTGTTAGAGCCAGTAAAGTATAACAAACCCATGAAATTAAATTTACCATGTACATCTGTGTTTAATATTGGTCTTCTGTAACCTTTTTGTTTTTCAGAAAATAATCGGTGTAGTTATTGGGAAAACAGATGTCAAAGGCTTTCCAGACAGAAAAAGCTGAGTTCTATTTAATTCTTTGCTTCATTTTTCATCACCTTTGGCTTATGACTACAACAAAGTATATTTAAGTGATTAATTTTTCTATGCCTGTTTAACTCCTTAAGAGCAATGGTCATGCTCTCTATTGGGTGGTCAAGTACCTGATTCAAGGCTCTCTCTTTCCCTCCCTCCCACATTTTCTCTCTCTCTCTCTCTATATATATATGTATATATACATATGTGCATATGTATGTATATTTGAGCACAAGTGTTGTCTCTCTGCTTTTTTTTTTTGAGACAGTGTCTCACTGTGTCTCCCAGACTGGAGTGCAGTGGCGCGATCTCGGCTCACTGCAAGCTCCGCCTCCTGGGTTCACGCCATTCTCCTGCCTCAGCCTCCCGAGTAGCTGGGACTACAGGCGCCCGCCACCACGCCCGGCTAATTTTTTGTATTTTTAGTAGAGACATGGTTTCACCGTGTTAGCCAGGATGGTCTCGATCTCCTGACCTCGTGATCCACCCGCCTTAGCCTCCCAAAGTGCCGGGATTACAGGCGTGAACCACCACACCTGGCTGCTTTTTTTTTTTTTTTTCGAGATGGAGTCTCGCTCTATCACTCAGGCTGGAGTGCAATGGCATGATCTCAGCTCACTGCAACCTTTGCCTCCCAGGGTCAATTGATTCTCATGCCTCAACCTCCCAAATAGCTGGAATTACAGGCACATGCCATCATGCCCAGCTAATTTTTGTATTTTTAGTAGAGATGGGATTTCACCATGTTGGCCAGGCTGGTCTTGAACTCCTGACTTCAAGTGATCTCCCTGTCTCGTCCTCCCAAAGTGCTGGAATTACAGGTGTGAGCCACCACGGCCAGCGCCTGGCTGATTGAAAAAAAAAAAAAAATTTTGATCGGGCATGTTGGCTCAAGCCTGTAATCCCAGCACTTTGGGAGGCCGAGACGGGCGGATCACGAGGTCAGGAGATCGAGACCATCCTGGCCAACACGGTGAAACCCCGTCTCTACTAAAAAAATACAAAAAACTAGCCGGGCGAGGTGGCGGGCGCCTGTAGTCCCAGCTACTAGGGAGGCTGAGGCAGGAGAATGGCGTGAACCCGGGAGGCGGAGCTTGCAGTGAGCCGAGATCCAGCCTCTGCACTCAAGCCTGGGCGACAGAGCGAGACTCTGTCTCAAAAAAAAAGAAAAAAAAAATTTTGTAGAGACAGGGTCTTGCTCTGTTGCCCAGGCTGGTCTCAAACTCCTGGGCTCAAGTGATCATCCCACCTCAGCCTCCTAGAGTGCTGAGATTACAGGCATGATACTTTTATCTTTAAGGTAAACACAAAGCTGTCATCTGGTACCCACATCATTTTTGCATGCACTTTGTTTCATCTTAACTAATTAGATCAGAATTACTAAATAAATAGTTTGAGAAAGTCTATATATCTTTTTACCAACTTCATAAGGCGCCATTGCACTCCAGCCTGGGCAACAGGAGTGAAACTCCGTCTCAAAAAAAAAAAAAAAAGAACACGGTTATTCACCTATCAGACTGTGAGGGAAGGAGAAAAGCTTCTGTGTTGTTTGGCTTCTTTTTATGATGACATCTGTGGTGTTCTTTCTTTGGAGGAAGTATGCTTACTGACTTAAAACATTGTACATATAACATTATATTTTCATAAAACATTCCAGCAGTACCAAAGGTCATAGAGTTGAAAAGTGAAATTCCCCTTTTCAGCTCCTCACTTTCCCCATCCTAGTCCTCTCCCTAGAGGTAGACACTAATAGACAGTTCAGAATATGTCTATAACTTACATGTATGTTGGGCTATATTACTTTTTTAAAAAAATTGAGATACGTTCTCGCTGTCACTCAGGCTGGAGTGCAGCCATGTGAACACAGCTCACTGCAGCCTCGACTCTGGGCTCAAGTGGTCCTCCTGCCTCAGCCTCCCATGTAGCCCGGACCACAGGTGCATGCTACCATGCCTGAATAATTTTTGGATTTTTTTGTAGAGACAGAGGGTCTCACTTTGTTGCCCTGGCTGGTCTCGAACTCCTTGGCTGATGCAGTCTTACCCCCTTGGCCTCCCAAGGTGCTGGGATTACAGGCAGGAGCAACTGCACCCAGCCAGGTTGTAATTTTTAATTAGCAAAACCAATATGAAATTTCTATTTTGGAAAAAAAGTATTTGCTGACCCCTAGTGGTCCTCATTAAGTAGCACATAATTTGTTTTGAAATAACTCATTTTAATTATTATTTTTCCTTTTAATTACATTCATTTTAATGCTGAATTTACTCCCGTGCCATAAGTTTTTGTTTCTTCAGTTTCTTCTGGGATATCTTTTTCTTCTGGGCAACCTCCTTTTCTGGTTTAGGAACAATCTGTTCCTTTTCAGTAAGGATCATCTCAATGTGGCAGGGAGAGCTCATGTATGGGTTAATCTGCCCGTGAGCTCTGTAGGTCCGGCGGTGCATCTCAGGTGCGTTGTTCACTTGGATATGCTCAATGACCAGAGAATCTACATCTAAATCCTTAAGTTCAGCATTACGCTCTGCGTTTTTAAGCATGTGCAGTAAAAATTCAGCACTCTTTTTGGGCCACCGACCTTCTGTCCAGTCCCACTGCTTGGCCTGCGCACACCTGCCAACTCCACCATTGTGACGTTGGAATGGTATGCACTGTTTCTGTAAAGTGACATCTTTCAGATACTTCTTGGTTTTTCATATATGCATACCCTTGATGGCCTGAGCGGTTTCACGAGTGTTCTTAAAGTGAACAGGAAGATTGGAACCTCTTGATTTGCATGATTTCATGGGGTTCTCCAGGTCAAGTGAATAGCGAACCCTTTTCACAGATTACCTCAGGCTGCTTAGGGAAAGAGGTTTAATTATTTTTAAAATTTATTTATT
This sequence comes from Chlorocebus sabaeus, assembly GCF_047675955.1. Lineage (NCBI taxonomy): Eukaryota > Metazoa > Chordata > Mammalia > Primates > Cercopithecidae > Chlorocebus > Chlorocebus sabaeus. Next base: position 1,859,768 of record NC_132908.1, on the reverse strand, counting down.
TTTTTTTAGAGACAGGGTCTCACTCTGTTCTTCCCCACCTCTGCTAAAAAACCTCATCTCGCCAGGTGCAGTGGCTCATGCCAGCATTTTGGGAGGCTGAGGCAGGCGGATCATGAGGTCAGGAGTTCGAGACCAGCATGGCCAACATGGTGAAACCCCATCTCTACTAAAAGTACAAAATTAGTCAGGCGTGGTGGCAGGTGCCTGTAATCCCAGCTACTTGGGAAGGTGAGGCAGGAGAATTGCTTGAACCCAGGAGGCGGATGTTGCAGTGAGCTGAGATCATGCCATTGCACTCCAGCCTGAGTGACAAGAGTGAAACTCCGTCTCAAAAACAAACAAACAAAAAGCAAAACCCGTTTTTACTAAAAAAAAAAAAAATACAAAAATTAGCCTGGCATGGTGGTGTGCGCCTGTAGTCCCAGCTGCTTGGGAGGCTGAGGCAGGAGAATAGCTTGAACTGGGAGGCGGGGGTTGCAGTGAGCTGAGAGATCGTGTCATTGAACTCCAGCCTGGGTGTACAGTTCATGAACACCCTGAATTCATTCTTCCCAGACTGGAGTGCAGTGGTGCATTCAAAGCTCACTGCACACTTAAACTGGGCTCAAGCAGCCCTTCCTCCTCAGCCTCCCAAGCAGCTGAGACTAAAGATGAGTGCCACCACTCGTTTTAACATTTTCTGTAGAGATGGAGTCCCTCTATGTTGCCGGGGCTGGTTTTGAACTCCAGGCCTCAAGTGATTCTCCCACCTCGCCTCCCAAAGCCCCGGGATCACAGGGGTAAGCTGCTATGCCTGGCCAATTTTTATTTTTATTTGATTACTAGTTATTTATTTATTTTTGAGACAGAGTTTCTCTCTTTTCACCCAGGCTGGATCTCGGCTCACTGTAACCTCCGCCTCCTGGGTTCAAGCGATTCTCCTGTCTCAGCCTCTCGAGTAGCTGGGATTACAAGCGCCCACCACCACACCCGGCTAAGTTTTGTATTTTTAGTAGAGACAGGATTTCACCATGTTGGCCAGGCTGGTCTTGAACTAACCTCAGGTGATCCACCCGCCTCGGTCTCCCAAAGTGCTGGGATTACAGGTGTGAACCATGGCGCCCAGCCTGTTTTTATTTTTATTTTAGGGATGGGGTCTTGCCCTGTTGCCCAGTCTGGAGAGCAGTGGTGCAGTCACAGTTCACTGAAGCCTTGAACTTTTGGGCTTAAGCAGTCCTGCTTCATCCTCCCAAGTAGCTGGGACTGAAATAACTAGATCTGAATTGTGACTTAGGTTCAAACAACAGTAAGAGAGAAAAGGAGAACCTAAGGTAATACCTGGATGGCTCAAGTTTACATGTGTTTCCCTCCAAATACACAGATCACCAGGGAAGGGAGCAAGGAGGCAACCTGTTACCACTTCAGTTTGAAATTCATGGAAGCATAATGTTATAGAATATACATCTGAAAACATTTTGTACCATGTGTTTGAGTGTTTTTATTATCATAATCAATAGTCATTTGATTAAAGAAATAATCGTTTGCTTATAATTGAAACGAAACTTTTCATGTGACACCAAAGGCAGAGAAGCGATTGAAACTCTTCATTTGAAAAATAAAAGCATTGGTTTTCCCTTAGATATTGGATCAGAAAGGTACACTTTCAGCTTCACCATTCGGGATTCACCAGCACATTTTGTAAATGCAGCTTCCTGGGGCAATGAAGGTTACATCAAGTCTCTTTCTGACAGCTTTAGGGTTGGTGACTGTGGTAAGTTGGCATTGATTCTTAAATTTTTTCCATTGTATTATTCCTGTGGTATGTTTATGGTAACTACACTGAAGGAGTTGAAATGAGACACAGTTCATAATTCTCAAGAACTTTACCAGAAAAAGTCAAGTGTTAATAGTATGATGTAGTGGGGCGTGGTGGCTCATGCCTATAGTCCCAACACTTTGGGAGGCCGAGGTGGGTGGATTGCATGAGTCCAGGAGTTCAAGACTAGCCTGAGCAGTATGGCAAAACCCCATTTCTACAAAAAATACAAAAAATTAGCTGGGCGTGGTGGCGTGGGCCTGTAGTACCAGCTACTAAGGAGGCTGAAGTGAGAGGATGGCTTGAGCCTGGGAGGTGGAGGTTGCAGTGAGCCAACATCATGCTTCTGCACTCCAGCCTGGGTCACAGAGTAAGACCCTATCTCAAAAAAACAAAAAACAAGACTGCAGTGCAAAGCATTCAGAATGCTACTTAAAGCATACAAACATGATCGTTATATTTTTACCAGGTAACCTTACTGTCTTTGGTTTATTACATATTTCAGTTTGCATCAACTCATATTATTGTTATAATTGGTTGTTTTTCTATAGACATATAAAATGGCCACTGAATATATTTTGTAGAAGTTGACATTTGACCACTGAATAGATTTTGATAAAAACTGATATTTGAATTGTTAATGGGATTTTAAGGAACTTTACTTTTAGTTGAAATACCAAATCTTTTACATCTTCTACTCACCCCAGTATCTCTTTGACAGAACAGCCTCGTATAGTAGAAAGAACAGGAGACTTTGAAAGCACAGAGGTCTAGATTCAAATCCCAGTTCCAAGATTTACTTACATTATGGCTTTGAGAAAATTTCTTAATCTTGTTGGGTCTCAACTATGAACTAATACCTCTTTAGGTTTTTGTAAACATTAAATGAGATAGTGTACCTAGTATAAAGTGTGGAACTTAGTCACTCAACAGATAACTTTTATGAGCCCTAGCCTCATAAAAGCAACAAGGAAGCATGTATACTAGCTCTCCTTCACGACAGAAAAAGAGAAAAGAGTGATGCAGGTGATGAAAACACTCCTCTTTAATACTGTGGTCTCAAGCAGCCCACTCCCCATATCAGTTATTTAGAACCTAATCATATATTGCCTTGTATTATTAACTTTCAGGACAATGTATGGTGTCTCTGTAGTTGAATAATAGGGTCATTGAACATATGGACTATGAAGGCAGAAAGCTTCACAAACTTCGGAGGGCCCAGTATAGTTATAGACATCCCTTGAATAAATGCTGGAATATTAGTTACATATGGAGATAAATATTTCAATTTTGACATCTCAGTATCAAAATATGTTATATGTTGATGGTGGAGAAGATGAATGAGGTGAGGAATTTTTAAAGCCTAGAGTCGATGATTATACATTAAACAGGATGTTATTTAGGATTAGTGTGTTTATCTTGTTACTGTTTTGTAATATCATCATACTTCACCCTCTGTTTTAGTGATTATTGAAAATCCCCTGATCCAAAGAAAGGAAATAGAAAGAGAAGAAAAATTCAGCCCTGCAACTCCTAGGTAAGCATCTGTCTAGCACAGAGATCAACCTCTGGCACAGAGATTGTGCCAGAATGATCATTACTAATAATATTCTATCAGATTAGCAGAGATCTTACTAAAAATGTTCTGTTTCTATTTCAATAAAAATGAGGAGTTTAATTTTGTCTTACAAAATTTATCTTTGATTATGACATAATTTACTTGGATACAGAGTCACATGAAAAATGGCTTTGGTTTAGTACTTTGCTTCTCATTCTTAGATTTACTAAAATTTGACTTTGTCATGTTAAAACTGAATGAGAAGAAAAGATAAACTTTGGAAATTACATCTATCTTTTTTCATATCAAGGTATCCTTCTACTCACAGGCTTACCATCTTAGGGCAGGTTCCTTCGAAGCAGAGCTTGAGAGGAGGACTCTTGTGGGAGTGGTTGGTTGAGGGTGAGCTCTCAGGGGAACCCTGCAAGGCTAGGCGGGGAAGAAGGTGAGCAGAGAAGTGGGTTCACCTGGAGCCTCAGCAGGAGTCCAGGAGGGAGCTCTGGAGTGGCAGTGGCCCCTTAGAGTAGTGTCCTGGCTGTAGTCCATCCACTCCCCAAACCCCCAGGGTGGGGCAGGGCATCAGCTCAAAGGCGAGTCTGGCAGTTCTGGAGAGAAGGGTATGGCTGTGCCCCTGTACCAGCCTGTAAAGGGCTCTCGGTGGGCACGGCAGTCTACGGCATTGACACTCACATCAATTGTGACCCCTTTCCACCTTCTTTTCTGACCTCATCTTATGCCAGACTCTCAAGCTTCATTTCTCTGTAGCCACAGTGAATTTCTTTACATTTCATGAACACTGTGAACTCATTCTGCACTAAGAACTTTTGTATTTCCTTTTTATTTTTATTTTTACTGAGACAGAGTCTCACTCCATTGCCCAGGCTGGAGTACAGTGGTGCAATCTCGGCTCACTGTAACCTCCACCTCCTGGGTTCAAACGATTCTTCCACCTCAGCCTCCCAAGTAGCTGTGATTACAGGCACATGCCACCACGCCCAGCTAATTTTTGTATTTTTAGTAGAGGCAGGGTTTCACCATATGGGCCAGGCTGGTTTCGAACTCCTGACCTCAAGTGATCCGCCTGCCTCGGCTTCCCAAATTGCTGGGATTACAGGCATGAGCCACTGCGCCCGGTCAAACTTTTGTATTTTCTATTCTCTCTCTGCATAGAACATTCTCCCATCTGTTTGATTATTTGCTTCTTTGGATTATTGACTTACAGCTTAAATGTCATCTTCTTCAACCTTCCCCATCTACTCTGTTTGTAGTAGCGCTAATGGTCAGTTACTGGGATTTTGCCCTGGTTTTTGTCACCATAACCCAAGTCACCGTCTGAGATTGTTTAATTCATTGTTCTTGGGTCTCCCCCTCACATATGTGAACCTCATGAGATCAAAGGTCTTGTCTGCTTTCCTCACCACCCGTATCCCTTGTGCCTAGCATGGGGTCTGGCATATAACAGATTCTCAGTATTCATGGAAGCGATGGATGGACGGTTAGATGGAGAGAACATTCTTGGTAGAGGGAAGAAACAGGAAACCTCCTGTCTTTTCCAGAACAGTTAATATTAAGTTGAGCCATATGAAACTGCTGATGTTTTGCTATTTTTCATCTAGGAATATCAGTTTCATAACGTTAATAGTCTGATACTGCTGGAACGCAGGGCATGGGCAGCAGGAGAAGGTTAAGGTAGAGGCAGAGGTATTTCACATACAGCTTTGCTTTCATACCAAATTATTGCCTTTGTGACTGGTAGCCACAAGACAGTCTTTGAGCTGGGAAATAACATTTTCATATTTGTGATTTAGGAAGATCACTTTGCTTGTGGAGGATGGACTGTAGGGGAATGAAGCTTAGTTAGGAGAGCAAGGCAGTGGCGTGGGAGAGAAGTGATGAGGTAGGTAAGTGAGGCCGAGCGGTGGGGAGGAGGAAGGGCTGGGTTAGGGGGCTGCTGGGGCACAGAGTCCAAGGGCTGTCAGGGACTGGGTGCAGGAGGGAGAGCTCCTCATTTCGGGCTCGCTGTGCCAGTGTTCTGCGTCTGCCCCATGCAGAGCTCAGCAGGGGTAGGAAAAACAGTCCCTGACCTGAGGCACTAAGGCAGAACAGCCAAGTCCATAAGAGAGAGAAACAACCAGTCCTTATAACCCCTGAAAGTTTCAGAGTGCTTTTATGCTCCTATTTTTTTGGAGAAGGAAATAAGCGCAGAGTCTTGGGCAAGATCGGACAAATGGAATGCTTAGAACTCCAACAGGAATCGATTCTCAAAACATTTCCTTAATGATAGTGCACTGTAAACAAAAAATGTTTTGCTGTATTATTCAGTGTTTCTAAGAGTAAGAAGTATATATTAGTATTGTCTAAATTTCAACCAAAAATGTAGTTTAAATGTGAACCTGGAAATATTTTTCTATCCAAAAATCACTTTCATATAACTTTCTTGTGTTTTTGCAATTTAGCAACTGTAAACTATTGCTCAGTGAGAATCACTCAACAGTAAAAGTTTGTTCCAGTTATGAAGTGGACACAAAGTTACTTTCTTTGATACATTTACCTGTTAAAGAGTCTCATGATTATTATTCATTGGGTGACATTGTTGCAAATGGACACAGTCTTAATGGGAGGATTATTAACGTGCTGGCAGCTGTGAAGTCGGTAAGTTAAAACCCCAGCAAAGCCAAGTGCAATTTGGCAGGGGTGTTGCGGTCACTTGATTTGTGTTTGGGATGGAGTGGTCATGATCAGCTGGGGTAACTTTTCTTCTGTATCTTGGTAGTATGTTGAATTAAGAAAACAGTAACACTTCTCATTAAAGAGAAAGTAGCATTTTATCTGTGGATGAGTAGTAAAATAAAATTGTATTTGAATGCAAAATGCAGTGCTCCACTCTGCTCATAAATGATCTGCTAACTATAGGACAGCTTTTTATACTTTGCTTAAACAAAGATGAAAATGAAAAGGGTAAGCTTATTGACTTGAAAATCTCCACGATTTTCCTTAAAGGGGCGTAGTTGAATAAGTTAAGGGATTGGTTCTGTGCCTTTGTGCTCAGAGCTGCCCAGAAACTGGGGAGGGAGTGGGAATACACGTTGCCCTGCCATAGGGGCTCCGTGGTCTAATAGGTGGAGTGGGACTGTGCTGGTGAAGTGCAGGGGAGGATGGCACTCTGTGGGGCACCACAGGGGTGTTCCCTTTTGGTGCATCAGCGTCTGTCTGAATTGTAGCAAGTTCTGAGCTCTGTAGTTGGACAGACCAGAGCCATAAGGCAGAGACTGAGATATAGACCTCAACGGTAAAGTTTCACAAAATAAAGTACATGAAAATTAGTCCAGGCACAGTGACTCACACTTGTGATCCTAGCACTTTGGGAGACCAAGGCAGATGGATCACTTGAGCCCAGGAGTTCAAGACCAGCCTGGGCAATCTCCGTCTCTACAAAAAATACAAAAATTAGGCGGGTGTGATGGCATGTACCTGTATTCTCAGCTGCTTGGGAGGCTGAAGGGGGAGGATCACCTGAGCCTGGGAGCTTGAGGTTGCAGTGAGCCAAAATCATGCCACTGCACTCCAGCCTGGGCAATAGAGGGAGACCCTGTCTCAAAAAAAAAAAAAAAAAAAAAAAGCCTGGCACAGTGGCTCATGCCTGTAATCCTAGCACTTTGGGAGACTGAGGTGGGTGGATCACAAGATCAGGAGTTCGAGACCAGCCTGGCCAATATGGTGAAACACCATCGCCACTAAAAATACAAAAATTAAGTCCCAGCTACTCTGGAGGCTGAGGCAGGAGAATGGCATGAACCTGGGAGGCGGAGCTTGCAGTGAGCCAAGATCATGCCACTGCACTCTAACCTGGGCAGCACAGCGAGACTCCATCTCAAAAAAAAAAAAAAAAAATTAGCCGGGTGTGGTGGCAGGTGCCTGCAATCCCAGCTACTTGGGAGGCTGAGTCAGGAGAATCACTTGAACCTGGAAGGTGGAGGTTGCAGTGAGCCGAGATTGTGCCATTGCCCTCTAGCCTGGGGGACAGAGCGAGACTCTGTCTCAAAGAAAAAAAAAAAAAAAAGAAAAAGGGCAAGAAGGCTGGGCATGGTGGCTCACGCCTGTAATAGAAGCACTTTGGGAGGCTGAGGCAGGTGGATCACCTGAGGTCAGAAGTTTGAGACCAGTGTAGCCAACATGGTGAAACCCTGTGTCTACTAAAAATACAAAAATTAGCTAGGGTGTAGGCTGGGCGCGGTGGCTCACACCTGTAATCCCAGCACTTTGGGAGGCCGAGGCAGGCGGATCACGATGTCAGGAGATCGAGACCATCCTGGCTAACACGGTGAAACCCTGTCTCTACTAAAAATACAAAAAATTAGCTGGGTGTGGTGTGGGCCCCTGTAGTCCCAGCTACTTGGGAGGCTGAGGCAGGAGAATGGCGTGAACCCGAGAGACAGAGCTTGCAGTGAGCCAAGATGACGCCACTGCACTCCAGTCTGGGCGACAGAGCGAGACTCTGTCTCAAAAAAAAAAAAAAATTAGCTGGGCATGGTGGCAGGTACCTGTAGTCCCAGCTACTTGGGAGGCTGAGGCAGGAGAATTACTTGAACCCAGGAGGCAGAGGTTGCAATGAGCTGAGGTGGCACCACTGCACTCCAGCCTGGATGACAGAGCGAGATTCTGGGTCGATAAATAAATAAATAAATAAGGGGACAAGAGTAATCTTGTCGCCCAGGCTGGAGTGCAGTGGCCGGATCTCAGCTCACTGCAAGCTCCGCCTACTGGGTTCACGCCATTCTCCTGCCTCACTGCCTCAGCCTCCGGAGTAGCTGGGACTACAGGCGCCGCCCACCTCGCCCGGCTAGTTTTTTTTTTGGATTTTTTTAGTAGAGACGGGGTTTCACCGTGTTAGCCAGGATGGTCTCGATCTCCTGACCTCGTGATCCGCCCGTCTCGGCCTCCCAAAGTGCTGGGATTACAGGCTTGAACCACCGCGCCCGGCCAAGAGTAATCTTTTAATATACAGAGGGATGATAGTCAAGAGACAAAAACAACCACCACCACAAAAACCACTCACACGCTTATGATAGTTCATGTAAGTAAACGTGAATTGCTTGTCATATTAAATGGTGACTGACTGAGAGAATGTGACCCTCTCAGATGGCAGGGCCTTGGCTGTGGAGGCCATGCCTGCCGCTTGGGGAGCATCTGTATACTTTAGGGAGGAGGAATAAGCCCGTTATATGATCATCTTGAAAAACAGGAGAGGTCACTTTGTAGGCAGTTTATGTTCAGTCCTATTCAGTTGTTCAAATGAGTGCTCAATTGTTTGCGATTTCCCCAAGTTCTAGACAGTGCTATTACATTTATAATGAAGTAAGAATTGTCTACAACCCTGAGTAAATACAGTAGGGTAAGCAGGAAACTGTGGCAGCTTTCCCACACCCTCATTGTGTCTGGCACCTTTCATGTGTCACGTCACTTCTTCTCATGCCTTTTGTCTCCACTTTGGCTTTCAGCCCTCTTACATTTCCTTTTCTTCACACTTTTTTTTTTTGCGGGGGAATGGTGTCTCGCTCTGTCACCCAGACTGGAGTGCAGTGGCGTGATCTTGGCTCACTGCAACCTCTGCCTCCCGGGTTCAAGCAATTCTCCTGCCTCAGTCTCTCGAGTAGCCAGGACTAAAGGCATGCACTACAACGCCTGGCTAATTTTTGTATTTTTAGTAGGGACAGGGTTTCACCATACTGGTCAGGCTAGTCTCGAACTCCTGACCTTGTGATCCGCCCACCTTGGCCCCCCAAAGTGCTGGGATTACAGGCATGAGCCGTCGTACCTGGCCACGCTTCACACTTTCATTTAACCTGTTGTTTCTTCCTCTCACCTCCACTGTCGTTTCACTTTAAAACTCCTTTTAATACAGTGTTCTTCATCTCCCCAACCCCAGATGTTAGGCTGACCTCTCAGCCTCTGACTGCCCATTCTAGGTCCCTTTCTCTGGGCACCACAGATGCAGTGGTGGCAGTGGTGGGGGGCGGCCAGTGACTGTCCATGCTGGACCTGCTGCTGTGCAGCTCTCAGAGGCGCCTGCCGTTCCCACATGAGAAGCTACTGGGTGGAGAGAAGGGTCCTAGGTTCAACTCTTTTTTTTTTTTTTTTTTTTGCTTGCTTTAATGGGCGAGAGCATCTCCACTTCTTTGATCATCTCACCCCACAATGGACAGAATCGGACAGTGTCAAAGTTTCCTGTGTATCCCGCATGTGGCTGTCACCACGGTAGTTCTGGGGAGAAGGCAGAGGACGTATCCTTTATTTGTTTGTTTCCTGTGGACACTTTTTATACCACAGATATGCTATATTTGATGTTTGCTAAGAAGATGGAGATGCTGACCCCAGAGAGGCTGGGTCCATTCAGTCACATGAACTCATGCTGGGTTCCACACTGAGCCATGGGGACACACACGTGCTGGAAACACACTCCCTGCCCTCCAGGAGTCCACGTAGATGCCCGGGGGCCTGTCATGGAACCTTGTTGTGACATGTTATAAAGACTTTCAGTCGGTACTTCAGGCACCTGTCCCCTTGTGTCTCTTCAAAGTGTTGTGTGACTTACAACTTTAGCTACGTACATGTAGTTTAGAGATAGAAGATGCTTTAAAATAATCAACTATATATTACTGGTTTTTGCTATTTTAATATTTCTAATTTGGTGTTTAAAAGGTGAACATTGGAGTATTTTCATCAATAAATACTTTAATACTTCTACATACAGGTGAAGAGTAATGATTTCTTTCCATTTCTAAGGTTGGAGAGCCAAAATACTTTACAACTTCAGACCGGAGAAAAGGCCAGAGGTGTGAAGTTAGACTCTATGATGAAACAGAGTCTTCTTTTGCAATGACATGGTAACCACCAATGTCTTTTCTAAATTGTGAAATCCCTGTTGCTATCACCAGGACATTTTCATTTTATCAAAAATATGATGGACTTCATATCAAGAGAGGATAATGATAGGAGATGAATGATATTTTAAAAAATAAACCTCACTCTTGAATGTTGAGTTGTTATGGACACCACCTTAAAATGAGGTCTTTCAATGACATGGAACTTGCTTAGGAGGACTCCACTCTGACCAGTTTTATTGTTGAATTCTGTTTTATAACAAATGGTGTTTTACTAGGTCCCATGGAACAAGCCAGACTTTCCCTCTGTGCTTCCTGGAAGGTATCCTGGAGCAGGGCAGGGCACAGGGCATGTGGGCCAGGGCGGGGACTGCACCCTGAAGCACTGCCAGGTACAACAAGGCATTGTCTAGACCTCTGATGCCTGGGTACCAAAGGAAATGATTTGAAAAATGCTTTCAACCCATCAAGGCCCTTGAACCTTGATATCCATTGGGGGACACTTAACTTCAGGGTCTGAAAGTGTGACTTTAAAGTTTTAGGCTTTAGTTCTAACTAGCCTGGAGTGATTAAGTGTTAGAAAAATAAAGACTTGGCAGAGCAGAGTGTTACTAGAGCAGAGTGTGTGTTGAAGGAATGTTCGCTCGTGGAGATGTTAAATTCTCCCTGGGAGGAAGCTGGTATCCTTAAGACCAGGAGGTCTTTGACCACCTTGGGGATGGCTGACCTCAGCCACTGAAGCTTTCTTGTATTGTTGTAAATAATGTGTCACTATCAGTTTTTTCTGGTGTATTCAATTTGTATTACTTCTTTTTAAACAATGCAGTTGGGATAATGAATCCATTCTACTTGCACAGAGCTGGATGCCACGAGAAACAGGTATCATCATTAAATGATTGTGTCCAATATTTGTAATTTTATATCCCCCCATGTAATAATTGTAAATGGCTTTTTTCCCAAACAGTAATATTTGTCTCAGATGTAAGAATAAGTTTTGACAAATTTCGGAACTGCATGACAGCAACTGTAATCTCAAAAACCATTATTACAACTAATCCAGGTAAAAAAACTTTGTGAAACTTTTTATCCCTTTGGAAATGACTGAACACATTTCAATATTTGTACAGTATATTTAAGAATGAAAATTCAGCCTGGATTTAATTCAAATTAGAAGTAAAAATTGCTTTATATAACTTTTTATAAAACTGACAATGAACTTTGATATCTTTACTAAAGAAATGTGAGGCTGGATGTGGTGGCTCATGCCTGTAATCCCAGCACTTTGGGAGGTTGAGACGGGTGGATCACCTGAGGTCAGGAGTTCGAGACCATTCTGGTCAACATGGTGAAACCCAGTCTCTACTAAAAATATAAAAATTAGCTGAGCTTGGTGGTGGGCACCTGTAATCCCAGCTACTCAGGAGGCTGAGGCAGGAGAATCACTTGAACCCAGGAAGCAGAAGTTGCAGTGAGCTGAAATCGTGCCACTGTACTCTAACCTGGGCCACAAGAGCAAGACTCTGTCTTAAAAAAAAAAAAACACACAACAACAAAAAAGGCTGACGCGGTGGCTCACGCCTGTAATCCTGGCACTTTGGGAGGCCAAGGCGGGCTGATCACGAGGTCAAGAGATTGAGACCATCCTGGCCAACATAGTGAAACCCTGTCTCTACTAAAAATACAAAATTTAGGTGGGCGTGGTGGCACATGCCTATAGTCCCAGCTACTCGGGAAGCTGAGGCGGGAGAATCATTTTAGCCTGGGAGGTGGAGATTACAGCGAGCCGAGATGGCGCCACTGCACTCCAGCCTGGCGACAGAGCGAGACTCTGTCTCAAAAAAAAAAAAAAAGTGAAAAACCAGATTAATTTTTAAAGTATAATTCATTGTGATGATCTTTGAGAGATCAATTTTGTTACTCAGATGCTAAATTATTGACTAATAGGTAGATTCAGTTTTGCTACATTCAAATAACTTTTACTGCTAGGACATCGATAACACGCACGCGCGCCCACACACAGTACTCTCTGTAGTATCATTAGCTCATAACTGCACATTAAATGCCCAGATGATGCCCTGGAGTTGTTGTTAAAGGAGTTCCAGTTTACTACAGCATGAAATCAAGGGAGCCAGACTGGGGAGATGAGGCGTTAGTGCCTGTGAGCATTCCCAGGGTGCTTTGTAGTGCAGACGTAACCATCAACCCAGAACTGCCAAAGAAATGGAGTAATCAATCCTTCGCCATCTCGGGAAGCTATGAGTAGAGTACGTAGTGTATCATTTAAAACATAAGCTCCCTCTACTGGTCTGTGACAAAGCGTCGCAGTGACAGAATTATAAAGCAATGTGTGCTTTTGACCAAACCATTATCAGCATTTTTAAAAGATAGAATTACTATGAGGAATGGTGTCAAATAATGAGACTCTGGTTTTAATATGAGTACTCTGAACCTTGCACATCCTACACATGGAGGTTGTCTCCTTGAAGGCAGCATGGGAGATGATGTGCATGCCCCAAATTGCTCTTCACTGAACTCATTTACTGAGCACGTGCTGTGTGCTGGGTGCTGTTCTGGGGTGCAATGACAAAATGGACAAATCTTCCCACCCTCATGGAGTTTACACTGTAGCAGGGAGAGACAGAGAATAAATAATGAAGATCACATGTCCATGAATTATGAAATATTTAAGGAGAACATGTGGAACAGAGTCAGGAGGACCTAGAGGGCCACAGCATGTGTGGTTTTCCACAAGGCGCGCTGCATGGGAGAGCGACGTCTGAGCAAAGGCTTGATGAGGAAGCTAAAGGGTTAACCAAGGGAAACACCGAGGGGCTGGTGTGGCTGGAGCCCAGGAGTTCAGGGCCAGCAGGAGCTGTTCTGAGAAGAGATGGGGCACCCATGAAGAAGGCCTCGCAGGCTGTTAGAGTGCGCTGGCTTCTACTCGGGATGGGGTAGAAGGTTGGGGTTTGGAGCAGAGCAGTGACAGCATCTGACTCAGCTCTGAGAGGTTTGCTCTGACTGCTTTGTTGGAAATTGATGGTGACACACGATAGTCTATTATTAACACTTAGGACAATAGTGGGACACTCTTCAATTTTTTCTTTCCTGGAGGGAGGTACTATGTATGGTTTATTTTTATTTTATTTATTTATTTATTTACTTATTTATTTTTTGAGATGGAGTCTCACTCTGTCACCCAGGCTGGAGTGCAGTGGTGCCATCTCGGCTGACTGCAAGCTCCGCCTCCTGGGTTCATGCCATTCTCCTGCCTCAGCCCCCTGAATAGCCCGGACTACAGGTGCCCGCCACCACACCCGGCTAACTTTTTGTATTTTTAGTAGAGATGGGGTTTCACTCTGTTAGCCAGGATGGTCTCAATCTCCTGACCTTGTGATCCGCCCGCCTCGGCCTTCCAAAGTGCTGGGATTACAGGCGTGAGCCTCCGCACCCTGGGTTTGCTATTAGAAATAACTTATTAATAAAAATAGTTTATTTTATATATATATATATATATATATGTATATGTATATGTATTTTTTTTTAATGAAATGGAGTCTTGCTCTGTCCCCCAGGCTGGAGTGCGGTGGCACAATCTTGGCTCACTGCAGCCTCCACCTCCTGGGTTCAAGCGATTCTCCTGTTCCAGCCTCCCGGGTTGCCCAGGTGCCTGCTACCATGCCCGGCTAATTTTTTATGTTTTTAGTAGAGACAGGGTTTCACCATGTTGGCCAGGCTGGCCTTGAACTCCTGGGCTCCAGTGATCCACCTGCCTTGGCCTCCCAAAGTGCTGGGATTACAGGCACGAGCCACCACGCCTGACCTATTATTCTTACATTTAGTAATATCAGTGATAGTAAAATCTTCATCCTCTAAGGGTAAATTTGAGCTGGAAAAGTTTTTAAAAGACAGATTTGTCTGATGGAAAAGATGATCAACCTTGACTGCACAATGATATAAAAAACTAAAGATCTAATTAATGAGACGGGTATTTTAGGATGTTGTGCATTTGGCTCTGATTACAGATTCAAAGAAAAAAAGTCACAGTATTTTGAGCAGTAACCAACATCATTAGAAAAAATGCCTTCTTGGGGCTGGGCGCGGTGGCTCAAGCCCGTAATCCCAGTCTTGATCTCCTGACCTCGTTATCTGCCCGCCTCGGCCTCCCAAAGTGCTGGGATTACAGGCATGAACCACCATACCCAGCCTGTCATCTAGGTTTTCAGCCCCGCATGCATTAGCTATTTGTGCTGATGCTGTCCCTCCCCTCACCCCCCATTCCCCAACGGGCCCCAGTGTGTGTTGTTCCCCTCCCTGTGTCCTTGTTATCTCATTGTTCAGCTCCCACTTATGAGTGAGAACATGTGGTGTTTGGTTTTCTGTTCCTGTGTTAGTTTGCTGAGAATGATAGTTTTCAGCTTTATCCATGTCTCTGCAAAGGATATGATCTCATTCCTTTTTATGGTTGCATTGTATTCCATGGTGTATATGTACCACATTTTCTTTATCCAGTCTACCATTAATGGGCATTTGAGCTGGTTCCATGTCTTTGCTATTGTAAATAGTTATATCAGTTTTACTTTTAATTTCCTGGGCTATACCTGCCTTATAGAAATTAAGAAGCCCTGAATGGCTTGTGTTCGTCCTCACCAGGATGTCGAGATTCCCTTGTTTCTTTCTCTGCCCTGAGGGTGCTTATCAGATAGGGAGGGCACAATTCCTGCCTTTCTCTGACAGTCAGGATAACCTTATTGTCAGTGAGAACCTGCAGTGCTGGTACCCACCCATCCCTGACAGCCCCCATCACAGGAAGCTCGTTGGCTGGATTTCTGTGGTCTCGCTCCAGCAGATGCTCCCATCTGAAGCACAGCAATTCATGGTGCACATCTCTCCAAGTTAATAGAGTTCTACATTCATTCATTCGCCCATGACCTTATCAATATTTTTGAATGCCTTTTACTTGCCAATAATTGAGATAATATAAATTTCTGGAACAAGGAAGGAGATGAGTGGCTGGTCAGATGGATGTGAGGACAGTCATCACGTGGGACACCACATGCCAGCAAGGATTTGACAACCTAGTTCTGAGCAAGAACAGGTAGAAGACTTGTATTCTGGGAGCAAGGAGGAAGAAATGCCCACATCTTCCCAGGGGAGTTAGGAAAGTACAGACGTTGTCAGGACAATTTGTAGAATATTCAAAGGGGCTGGGGTAATTAACAATCATGTGCCAGAGGCTGGGCCTGGGGTCCAAGGGCATCATGGGGGAGCTCTTTCCAAACTCACGTTCCTGCCTTCTGGCACAGTACCCGCGACTCTTGCACACTCATGTCCCAACGTGGGGAGCAATGCTTTTTATAGAGCCTGTTTTATATATTTCAATTGCCTTTTGTTTTTTTTTGTTTTTTTTTTGTTTTTTTTTTTTTGAGACGGAGTCTGGCTCTGCCGCCCAGGCTGGAGTGCAGTGGCCGGCTCTCGGCTCACTGCAAGCTCCACCTCCCGGGTTTTACGCCATTCTCCTGCCTCAGCCTCCCGAGTAGCTGGGACTACAGGCGCCCGCCACCTCGCCCGGCTAGTTTTTTGTATTTTTTAGTAGAGACGGGGTTTCACCGGGTTAGCCAGGATGGTCTCGATCTCCTGACCTCGTGATCCGCCCGTCTCGGCCTCCCAAAGTGCTGGGATTACAGGCTTGAGCCACCGCGCCCGGCCTCAATTGCCTTTTGAAAACCTTTTTTTTCTGAGTAAAGAAATACATATAAAATTCAGAAAAAAAAATATAAAAACACAAACAAGGAAAACAAAGATCACCTACAATCCCACTGTCTAGAGAGAATCATTTTTTCATATATGTTCTTCCAATAATTTTGCATTTATATATGTAGATTTTTTTTTTTTAGACGGAGTATTGCTCTGTTTCCCAGGCTGGAGTGCAATGGCGCTGTCTCGGCTCACTGCAAGCTCCACCTCCCGGGTTCGTGCCATTCTCCTGCCTCAGCCTCCCAACTAGCTGGGACTGCAGGTGCCCACCACCATGCCTGGCTAATGTTTTTGTATTTTTAGTAGAGACAGGGTTTCACCATGTTAGGATGGCCTCCATCTCCTGGCCTCATGATCCGCCTGCCTTGGCCTCCCAAAGTGCTGGGATTACAGGTGTGAGTCACTGCGCCAGTCCCCTTATATATGCAGATTTTTTAATTAAAAGGGTATTGAACCACACAGGTTAATAAGCTGCTCTTTTCACTAACATCTGTTTTAGATGTAATGTGGTGTACATCTCTCTATGTTAACAGAATTCTATATCAGATTATTAATAGCCACATAATATTCTATTTGATTGTATTCTTACATGTCTTCACTTTTTACTATTAAAATGATTTTGGATGATTTAAATGTGATTTAAAAGTTAGTCAGTTTACTTTTCACTTACTATGCATTTTCAATTTAAGAGACACCAGAAGCCAACATTCTACTGAATTTTATACGAGAAAATAAAACAAATGTTCTGGATGACGAAATTGAAAGTTATTTCAAAGAATCCATAAATTGTAAGTGACCCTTTAAATATATTTGGATTTTTTTTTAAGGCCGAAATTGGGCCTGTAAAGATTTGTTTGACATGGTAAAAGACCAGATTCCTATTCTGTAACTACTATATTTCAACTTTTCGTTGTTTTTTTTTTTCTTCTTTTTGAGACGGAGTCTCGCTCTGTTGCCCAGGCTGGAGTGCAGTGGCGTGATCTCGGCTCACTGCAGGCTCTGCCTCCCGGGTTCACGCCATTCTCCTGCCTCAGTGTCCTGAGTAGCTGGGAGTACAGGCGCTGCCACCGTGCCCGGCTAATTTTTTTGTATTTTTAGTAGAGACAGGTGTTCACCTTGTTAGCCAGACGGTCTCGATCTCCTGACCTTGTGGTCCACCCTCCTCGGCCTCCCAAAGTGCTGGGATTATAGGCGTGAGCCACTGCGCCCAGCCTATTTCAACTTTTCTAAAGGTAGTTTAAAATAGTGGGCATCTTCTTCTTTTCTTTTCTTTTTTTTTTTTTTTTTGACAGAGTCTCGCTGGAGTGCAGTTGTGTCATCATGGCTCACTGCAGCCTGGTCCTCCTGGGCTCAATCCATCTTCCTGCCTCAGCCTCTCCAAGTATCTGTGACTACATGTGCACAGCACTGCACCTAGCTAGCTAATTTCTTTCTTTCTTTTTTTTTTTTTTTGAGACGGAGTCTCACTCTGTCACCCAGGCTGGAGTGCAGTGGCATGATCTCGGTTGATCACTGCAACCTCTGCCTCCTGGGTTCAAGCAATTCTTCTGCCTCAGCCTCTGCAGTAGCTGGGACTACAGACTTGTTCCACCACACCCTGCTAAATTTTTTTTTTTTTTTTTTTTTTGAGACGAACTCTCACTCTGTCACCCAGCCTGGAGTGCAGTGGTGTGATCTTGGCTCATTGCAAGCTCTGCCTCCCAGGTTTACGCCGTTCTATGCCGTTCTCCTGCCTCAGCCTCCCGAGTAACTGGGACTACAGGGGCCCACCACCATGCCCGGCTAATTTTTTTGTATTTTTTAGTAGAGACGGAGTTTCACCATGTGAGCCGGGAAGGTCTTGATCTCCTGACGTTGTGATCTGCCTGCCTCAGCCTCCCAAAGTGCTGGGATTACAGGTGTGAGCCACCGCGCCCGACCTTTTTTGTATTTTTTTTTTTTTTTTTTGAGACGGAGTCTCGCTCTGTCTCCCAGGCTGGAGTACAGTGGCCAGATCTCAGCTCACTGCAAGCTCCACCTGCCGGGTTTACGCCATTCTTCTGCCTCAGCCTCCCGAGTAGCTGGGACTACACGCACCCGCCACCTCGCCCGGCTAGTATTTTTTTTGTATTTTTTAGTAGAGATGGTGTTTCACCATTTTCGCCAGGATGATCTTGATCTCCTGACCTCATAATCCGCCCGTCTTGGCCTCCCAAAGTGCTGGGATTATAGGCTTGAGCCACCGTGCCCGGCCCCTTTTTTGTATTTTTAGTAAATATGGGGTTTCACCATATTGGTCAGGATGGTCTCGATCGCTTGACCTTGTGATCTACCCACCTTGGCCTCCCAAAGTGTTGGGATTACAGACGTGAGCCACCGTGCCTGGCCTAATTTTTGTATTTTTTGTAGAGATGGGGTTTTACAGTGTTGCTCAGGCTGGTCTCAAACTGCTGGGCTCAAGTAATCCACTGGTCTCGGCCTCCCAAAGTGCTGGGATTACAGGCATGAGTCACCATGCCCTCCTGAGCATCTTATATATTATATACCTTTTGCCTATCTGATGGGAGCTTATGACCCTCTCCCCAGAGCAGTGCTTGTACCCATGTGTGGAATTTGCATAAACTGTCATGTTCCTGGACCCCAAATCCATGAAGCCTATGTTGAGGCTCTTCTTTTAAAAGGATTCTGCTGGCCGGGTGCAGTGGCTCATTCCTGTAATCCCAACACTTTGGGAGGCTGAGGTGGGCAGATCACTTGAGGTTAGGAGTTCAAGACCAGCCCAGTCAACATGGTGAAACGCCATCTCTACTAAAAATACAAAAATTAGCCAGGTGTGGTGGTATGTGCCTATAGTCCCAGCTACTAGGGAGGCTGAGGCAGGAGGATCGCTTCGACCAGGGAGGCGGATGTTGTAGTAAGTTGAGATCACGCCACTGTACTCCAGACTGGGCAATAGAGTGAGACTCTCTCCAAAAAAAGAAAAAAGAAAAAAGGATTCTGCTTATTGCTATTGCTGGATTATGCCAGACATGCATGCCAGAGGGACCAGGAAGAACAGAGGGAAGTTTTAGATCACTCCCAGAAGGCGTGTTCTGTAACATAGTCCTTACTTAGTTATCGTAGATGATGCTTAATTCACCTGAAGAGAGTGACAATGGAATTTAGCATGAAATAATGTATTCGGCCGGGCACGGTGGCTCAAGCCTGTAATCCCAGCACTTTGGGAAGCCGAGACGGGCGGATCACAAGGTCAGGAGATCAAGACCATCCTGGCTAACACAGTGAAACCCCGTCTCTGCTAAAAAATACAAAAAACTAGCTGGGCGAGGTGGTGGGTGCCTGTAGTCCCAACTACTCGGGAGGCTGAGGCAGGAGAATGGCGTAAACCCGGGAGGCGGAGCTTGCAGTGAGCTGAGATCCAGCCACTGCACTCCAGCCTGGGTGGCAGAGCCAGACTCTGTCTCAAAAAAAAAAAAAAAAAAAAAAAAAAGAAATAATGTATTCTGCAAGCCACATTACATTGTGTGGAAGAGGAACTTTGTTATTGCTTTTTGCGGAGGATATTTAATGTGTTTCATGTCAGTAGTGGTCACTGATAGAAAAAGGTACTACTGGATCAAAATTTATCATCTTTTTGCCTACAAGAAGGGACAAGCCATAGGTGAGACTCCATCTCTACAAAAATTAAAAAAAAAAAATAGCTGGGCATGGTGGCATGTGCCTGTGATCTCAGCTACTTAGGAGGCTGAGATAGGAGGATTGCTTGAGCCCTGGAGATAGAGACTGCAGTGAGCTATGTTCATGCCACTGCACTGCAGCCTAGGTGACAGAGCAAGACCCTGTCTCAAATAATAATAATAATAATAATAAAATAAAGCCATGATTGTTACTTTGGAAACATTTTTTTAAAATGTTGGGTCATTTGTAGATAATGCCATTTCAGGAAACTTGAGAGAGCACAGAGGCGTTCAGCGAGCTGTGAGGTAAACTTGATAAAGTGTATTTCAGTCCCTGCCCTGCCATGCAACCCTAAAACGGGGACAGGAATGACAGTGTCTACAACCATTTTTAGGCTACTCAAGGGCAGCCTGATTTATTTGGGATTTTTTTTTTCTGATCAGTAAGTTATAAAAGTAATCACAAAGTAGTTCCTTCTTTCTCTTTCTTTCTCTTTCTCTCCTTCTTTTGTCTTTCTTTATTTCTTTCTCCCCTCCTCTCCCCTCCCCTCTTCTCTTCTCTTTTCTTTTTTCGGGTTCTCAAACTCCTGACCTCAAGGAATCCTCCTGCCTCAGCCTCCTGAAGGATTACAGGTGTGAGCCACCTTGCTCGGCCCAAAAATAGGGTTTGTTTGTTTGTTTGTTTGTTTGTTTTTTGAGGAGTCTTGCTCTGTCACCCAGGCTGGGGTGCAGTGGTGTGAGCTTAGCTCACTGCAACCTCCACCTCCTGGGTTCAATCAATTCTCCTGTCTCAGCCCCCCAAGTAGATGGGATTACAAGTGCGCACCACCACACTTGGCTAATTTTTATATTTTTAGTAGACATGGGGTTTCACAGTGTTGGCCAGGCTGGTCTTGAACTCCTGACCTCAGGTGATCTACCCGCCTCAGCCTCCCACAGTGGTGGGATTTCAGGCGTGAGCCACAGTGTCCGGCCCAAAAATAGCTTTTTTTCTTTTTTTGAGATGGAGTCTTGCTATGTCACCCAGGCTGGAGTGCAGTGGTGCAATCTCGGCTCACTGCAGCCTCTGCCTCCTGGGTTCCAGTGATTCTCCTACCTCAGCCTCCTGGGTAGCTGGGATTACAGGTACACGCCACCACGCCCTGCTAATTTTTGTATTTTTAGTAGAGGTGGGGTTTCACCATGTTGGCCAGCTGGTCTCAAACTCCTGACTTCAGGTGATCTGCCTGACTAGGCCTCCTGAGGTGCTGGGATTACAGGCATGAACCACCGTCCCTGGCCTAAAAATAGTTTTTTTTTTTTTTTTTTTTTTGAGACAGAGTCTCGCTCTGTCGCCCAGGCTGGAGTGCAGTAGCGCGATCTCGGCTCACTGCAAGCTCCACCTCCCGGGTTCACGCCATTCTCCTGCCTCAGCCTCCCGAGTAGCTGGGACTACAGGCGCCCGCCACAGCACCCGGCTAATTTTTTGTAGTTTTAGTAGAGACGGGGTTTCACTGTGTTAGCCAGGATGGTCTCAATCTCCTGACCTCATGATCCACCTGCCTCGGCCTCCCAAAGTGCTGGGATTACAGGCGTGAGCCACCGCGCCTGGCCTTTTTTATCTTTTAAAATGCTCATTACTCCCATGAAAACCGTATAGGTAGAAATTGATTAAATATTTCAGAGTAAAACTATGATCATGTTTTCTTTAGAGCTTTTATATTTTTATTAAAAATTAAAATGCTCAAAATTTTAAAAGTAGGCCAGGCACAGTGACTCACACCTGTAATCCCAGCACTTTGGGAGGCTGAGGTGGGTGGATCATTTGAGCCCAGGGGTTCATAAGACCAGTCTGGCCAACATGGCAAAACCCCGTCTCTACTAAAAACACAAAAATTAGCCGGGCATCACATGATGTGCCTGTAATCCCAGCTACTCGGCAGGTTGAGGCAGGAGAATCTCTTGAACCTGGGAGGCGGAGGTTGCAGTGAGCTGAGATCCAGCCTGGGTGACAGAGCGAAGCTACACTCCAGCCTGGGTGTCAGAGCGAGACTGTATCTCAAAAAATAAAAGAAACACAATACAGAATGCTTGGCTGGGTGTGGTGGCTCATGCCTGTAATCCCAGCACTTTGGGAGACCGAGGTAGAGGGATCACCTGAGGTCAGGAATTTGAGACCAGCTTGGCCAACCTGGTGAAACCTTGTCTCTACTAAAAATTCAAAAAATGAGCCAGGCGTGGTGGGGGCACCTATAATTCCAGCTACTCGGGAGGCTGAGGCAGGAGAATCGCTTGAACCCAGGAGGTGGAGGTTGCAGTGAGCCGAGATCACGCACTGCACTCCAGCCTGGGTGACACAGCAAGACTCCGTCTTAAAAAAAAAAAAATAAAAGAGGCCGGGCGCGGTGGTTCAAGCCTGTAATCCCAGCACTCTGGGAGGCCGAGGCGGGCGGATCACGAGGTCAGGAGATCGAGACCATCCTGGCTAACACGATGAAACCCCGTCTCTACTAAAAAATACAAAAAACTAGCCGGGCGAGGTGGCGGGCGCCTGTAGTCCCAGCTACTTGGGAGGCTGAGGCAGGAGAATGGCGTGAACCCGGGAGGCGGAGCTTGCAGTGAGCTGAGATCCGGCCACTGCACTCCAGCCCGGGCGACAGAGCGAGACTCCGTCTCAAAAAAAAAAAATAAAAAATAAAAATAAATAAATAAAAGAGACACACAATACAGAATGCAAGCAACAGCCCCAAATAAACAGTTACTTTGTTAACATCTTTTAATGTATCTTTTTGTGCATATATACTAATAGAAGGATAAAGACATAAAAATATTATAGATAAATAGATATACATTACCAACTTTTTATTGAAGAAAATTAAATTTCATGTACTAGACAGCAACAAAAGAAACCAATGAAGTGCTGAAGAAACCGGATAACTTCTGATAAAAGTTTTCTAACCCAAGTAATATTTGTTCCTAGAAGATTCTTCTAAGATAAAAAAAAATAAAAATGAATTATAGGTTATTATTTTTAGTTTTGTAAAGTTTATTTTTGTTGCTTCACATCCTCACTAATGTTTGTGTTATTAGTCTTTTAAATGTTAGGTGTTTAGTGGAATTCTTTTGGTTTTGTTTGTTTGTTTGTTTGTTCATTTGTTTTTGAGATGGGGTCTGGCTCTGTCACCCAGGCTGGAGTGCAATGCCGCCATCTTGGCTGAGTGCAACCTCCGCTTCCCGGGTTCAAGCGATTCTCCTTCCTCAGCCTCCCAAGTAGCTGGGATTACAGGCACACACTGCTATGCCCAGCTATTTTTTTATTTTTAGTAGAGAGAGGGTTTTGCTATGTTGGCCAGGCTGGTCTCAAACTCCTGACCTCAAGCGATCCACCAGTCTCAACTTCCCAAAGTGTTGGAATTACAGGCGTGAACCACCGCATCCAGCCTACTCTTGTTTAATTTGTATTTTCCTGATGATTATTGAGACCAGTACGTGTATTGGCCATTTTGATAACTTCTTTTGTGATGTACTTTTATTTATTAATTATGTTATGTTATGTTATGTTATGTTATGTTATGTTATGTTATGTTATTTTTTGAGATGGAGTCTTGCTTTGTCGCCCAGGCTGGAGTGCAGTGGCATGATCTTGGCTCACTGCAAGCTCCGTCTCCCAAGTTCACACCATTCTCCTGCCTCAGCCTCCCGAGTAGCTGGAACTGCAGGCACCCGCCACCACGCCTGGCTAATTCTTTGTATTTTTTTTTTTTTTTTTTTTTTTTTGAGACGGAGTCTTGCTCTGTAGCCCGGGCTGGAGTGCAGTGGCCGGATCTCAGCTCACTGCAAGCTCCGCCTCCCGGGTTCACGCCATTCTCCTGCCTCAGCCTCCGGAGTAGCTGGGACTACAGGCGCCCGCCACCTCGCCAGGCTAGTTTTTTGTATTTTTAGTAGAGACAGGGTTTCACCGTGTTAGCCAGGATGGTCTCGATCTCCTGACCTCGTGATCCGCCCGTCTCGGCCTCCCTAAGTGCTGGGATTACAGGCTTGAGCCACCGCGCCCGGCCAATTCTTTGTATTTTTTAGTAGAGATGGGGTTTCACCATGTTAGCCAGTATGGTCTTGATCTCCTGACCTCATGATCCACCCGCCTCAGGCTCCCAAAGTGCTGGGATTACAGGTGTGAGCCACTGCGCCCGGCTGTGATGTACTTTTAAAAGTCTCTTCCCCATTTAAAAAATTGAGTCACTGTCGCTGGGCGTGGTGGCTCACACCTGTAATCCCAGCACACCTGTAATCCCAGACAGCGCCACTGAACTCCAACCTGGGCAATGAACGAGACTCTGTCTCAAAAAAAAAAAAAAAAAAAAGAAAAAATTGAATCACTGTCTTTTTTTTTTTTTTTTTTTTGAGAAGGAGTTGTCTCATTGCCCAGGCTGGAGTGCAATGGTGCAGTCTCGGCTCACCACAACCTCCGCCTCCTGGATTCAAGAGATTCTCCTGCCTCAGCCTCCTGAGTAGCTGGGATTACAGGCATGCACCACCACGCCCATTTTTTTTTTTTTTTTTTTTAGTAGAGACAGGGTTTCTCCATGTTGGTCAGGCTGCACTTGAACTCCCAACCTCAGGTGATCCGCCCGCCTTGGTCTCCCAAAGTGCTGGGATTACAGGCATGAGCCACTGTGCCCAGCCAAGTCACTGTCTTTTTCTAACTGATATTTACGAATTCTTTATACAATTCTGGATGAGTCCTTTATGTCATTGTAGACTGCTAGCATCTCCTACTCTGTGGCTTGCCTTTTTGCTTTTTTAATGGTGTCTTTTGATAAACAGAAATTCTTCATTTTAATGAAGACTAATTTCATTTCCTTTTTTTCTTATGTTTTGCTTTTATGTCCATTTATAGAATCAGTGTTTATATACCCAACATAGTAATTTTCTTGTTACTTAAGCTACTGCATGTTCTCATTTGTCATAGCTTTCCATTCAGATGTAATCCTTTATTTTATAAGAATATATACAGACTGTAATACTTCTTTCTATTTTTAGTAAGTACAATAGTTGATATCTATACAGTTGAACAATTAAAGGGAAAAGCTTTGAAGAATGAAGGAAAAGCTGATCCTTCCTATGGCATCCTTTATGCCTACATTTCCACACTCAACATTGATGATGAAACTACCAAAGTAGTTCGAAACAGATGGTAAGGATCCATGTCTCTTTTAGCAAATTCATTTTTGTAAGAAATAATTATTGTTAATAAATTTTAAGCTCTCTAAAAGTTAAAGCTGTTTGTTGACATAATAGGGGTTATGTATTTGAGATAAATGTATAGAAAACTATACTGAAAAGTTTCCATAGCAAACTAGATTAAAATATTATAATTACCTTTTAAAATATAATCTATATTTCTATAATTCTAACATATAAAGATATAATGTGAGAAACTTTTGACAAACTTGTCTAATGATTTGGCAGAAAACTATTTTGGTTGCTAGGCCCTATACCAATGTACTGACAGCATTTTTAAAAAATTATTTTCAAGCCAGGTGCAGTAGCATGTACCTGTAGTCTCAGCTACTCAGGAGGCTGAGGTGGGAGGATCGGTTGAGCCCAGGAGTTTGAAGAGTTTGAGTCCAGCCTGGGAAACATCCAACCTCTTGTAGATCGAAGTTAATATTTACTTGCATAGAAAGTAAACTCCAGGCCGGGCACGGTGACTCACGCCTGTAATCCCAGCACTGTGGGAGGCCGAGGCAGGTGGACTACCTGAGGTCAGGAGTTTGAGACCAGCCTGGCCAATATGGTGAAACACCATGTCTACTAAAAATACAAAAAAATTAGCTGGGCATGGTGATGGGCACCTATAATCCCAGCTACTTTGGAGGCTGAGGCATGAGAATTGCTCGAACCCAGGAGGTGGAGGTCGTGGTGAGCCGAGATTGCATCATTGCACTCCAGCCTGGGTGACAAGAGTGAAACTCTGTCTCAAAAAAAAAAAAAAAAAAGAAAGAAAGTAAACTCCAGTAGATTTAATACTCTTAGCTAAAAGATGCTTGGCAAAAAACGTGTAATATTATTAGGAAAGTCTGTGGATTTTTATGAGAATTTTCATTGAGATAATCCTAGTTTTGCATGGAAGTATAAGAAATAATAAGAGGGCTGGGCGTGGTGGCTCACACCTATAATCCCAGCACTTTGGGAGGCCGAGGAGGGCTGATCACGAGGTCGGGAGATTGAGCCCATCCTGGCTAACACGGTGAAACCTAGTCTGTAAAAAATAAAAAAAAATTAGCTGGGTGTGGTGGTGGGCACCTGTAGTCTCAGCTACTTGAGAGGCTGAGGCAGGAGAATGGCATGAACCCGGGAGGCGGAGCTTGCAACGAGCCGAGATTGCGCCACTACACTCCAGCCTGGGTGACAGAGCGAGACTCTGCCTCACACACACACACACACACACACACACACACA
The DNA here is from genome assembly GCF_047675955.1 of Chlorocebus sabaeus. NCBI lineage: Eukaryota > Metazoa > Chordata > Mammalia > Primates > Cercopithecidae > Chlorocebus > Chlorocebus sabaeus. The sequence goes on along the minus strand of NC_132908.1, from coordinate 1,833,683 downwards.
CACACACACACAAAGAAAAAAGAAATAATAAGAGAGATCCCTTGTAGCTTCTGCCCCGTTTCCCCCAGCGATACCATTTGCAAGTAATAGTACCATGTCACAGCCAGGATATTGACACCATTCAATCCACTGGCCTTACTCAAATTCCTACAGGTTCACATGCAGTCGTGTGTGTGCATTCTAATTAGTTTTATCACACTTGTAGGTTTGTGTATCTGTTGCCACAGTCAAGATACTGACCTCTGGATTTTTAAAACATTTTATGATGTATTAACATTGAAAAAATGAATGTGGATGCTGTGTAAGACCTTGTGTTCGTTTTTTGAAAAATAGTTTTCAAAATTTGAAAAACTAATTTTTTTCCCTGTATATTTATTATTGACATCTGAGGAAAAGCATCTAGAATTTGCTAAACCAAGTGATCTGTGGCTAGACAAGAATCCACTGTCTTTAGTTCATTTCTCCTATTTGAGAAATTTGAATTAGGTTCCCTGTTCAAGATTGCTAAAGTAAGGCTTGCTTCAGAAATTTGGAATAGCATAAACCACTGAAAGAGAGGAGAGAGTATCACCAGCAGTGTTAATAGCGTCTGGTGCCACCCGGCCAGCCTTGCAAGGCTTTCTGTATTTGTAGAGAAGGCCCCGTGCAGGACCATCCAGTGAGCAGCTGTTGAACTCGTGCCTTCCAGGCACAAGACACAGTTCCTGCCCTCAGAACTCCCAGCCGGGGAGGAGAGAACAAGGAGCTGATGCGACAGCATGAGTCAGTCCTGAGGCGTGCATTCTGCTGCTGTTCCAAGAGGGAAAGGGTGCGGGCTGGGATGCAAGAAGGGAGGGCGCCAGCAGGGAAATGAGACTGGGAGGGACCTGGAAGGTTTGGCAGGAACTCGGCAGAGGGAGGGAAGAAGGGAGGGCAGGCGGAGGACTGGTATACACAGTTTCAGATGAATTCTGAGAATGGCTGCATAGAAAGTGTGTTTTACTGTTTTTTACGACTGTCTGGTACACTGCATAGCACTGAACACTGAGTAAGTTTTCCATACACTGACGTAGAGTTTTTAGTGATAATTCTTTTTCTGCTAGAGATGAAATTTGTCACTTAAGGCATCACATTTTATCATTGTCTTTGTTTCTTTTCAGTTCCACCTGTGGTTATATTGTAAATGAAGCATCTAACATGTGCACAATTTGCAACAAAAACTCCTTGGACTTTAAATCTGTCTTTCTCAGTTTCGATATGCTGATTGATCTGACTGATCACACCGGCACCCTTCATTCCTGTAGTCTCACAGGAAGTGTTGCTGAGGAGACTTTGGGCTGCACGGTAAATAGCAAAAAGGAAGAAATGCTTAGAATATTTCCAAAGTGAATGCTTTTCCCCCAAAAATAGAGGTGGTTTTGTCAAACATTTGATAGAAATTAATTCACTAATAAACAGTTTGGGAAAAAATCATCTTGCTTTAAACACACATTGCTTTCATGAACAAATGTTACATATATTAAAATCCTAGCTAATATTTACTATTATGAGTAATAACTGAGGCCATTAGCCTAAATGGATAAATAAACATGATGTTTTAGGGCTCGGTGCAGTGGCTCACGCCTGTAATCTTAGCATTTGGGGAAGCCGAGGAGGGCAGATCACTTGAGGTCAGGAGTTTGAGACCAGCCTAGCCAATATGGCGAAACCCCATTTCTACTAAAAGTACAAAAATTAGCTGAGTGTGGTGACGTGCACTTGTAATCCTAGCTATTTAGGAGTCTGGGGCACGAGAATCACTTGAACCCAGGATGTGGAAGTTGCAGTGAGCCAAGATCACGCCACTGCACTCCAGCCTGAGTTACAGAGCAAGACTTGTCTCAAAAAAACAAAACAAAACAAAACAAAAACAACCGAGGAAACATGATGTTTGATATAGTCAAGTAACAAGGGGTAAAACAAGTCGGAGATGTTGATCAGTCATAAGGTGGTTTTTCTAGGAGGATTTGGCTGTGTTTCACCTACTCAGTTACATGAAATCAGCTACAGGTTTTCTCCCTGGTTTGCAGCTACAGAACAGCAGCAGATAATATTTAGGAATTAGCATGTGCATTTGGCAATAGGCACTTGCTTTTTATTGTTAAAACCAGCTCATGAAATTTACCATTAGACTTTAGGTCCAAATTCTGCTTCCACTTTATTTGAAGAGATTTTTCCTTACTGAGCTACCTGATTGCCTTTAGAGATTCTACTTATCTAGCCTTTCCTGCCTTATCTTCTCTTTCAAAACAATTGAGTTGGCTGGGCATGGCGGGTCACACCTGTAATCCTAGCATTTTGGGAGGCTGAGGCAGGAGGATCACTTGAGGTCAGGAGTTCAAGATCACCCTGGGCAACATAGTGAGACCCTGTGTCTACAAAAAATAAAACATAAAACAATTAGCCAGAGAATAATAGTGCATACCTGTAATTTCAGAAACTTGGGAAGCTGAGGTGGGAGGATTGCTTGACCCCGGGAGTTCGAGGCTGCAGTGAGCTGTGATCGCACTGCTGCACTCCAGCTTGGGCGACAGAGTGAGACCCTGTCTCTAAAAACAAAAACAAACGGTTGAGCTATAATTACTGCAAATTAAAATTTCATTTCTAATGAGAAAGTTTGTTTCTCACTGTTGTCAAAACGAATTTTCTTTGTAAACTTCAGATATATTTGTCTCATCTTTTTTTTAATCAGGTAAATGAGTTTCTTGCGATGACAGATGAACAGAAAACAGCATTAAAGTGGCAATTTCTCTTGGAAAGAAGCAAAATTTATTTGAAAGTTAGTGCATTTTATAGTGCTATATTATTCTATATATTTATTATTCTCTATATTCAAACCATAAGAAAAACCTAGATAAATTTGGGAAATTTATTATTTCTAATGCCCAGTTCCCAGATGTGCATAAGGACTCAGCTACCCTAAAAACAAAAGAAATAGCCAGGGTTTTTTTCATATTGTATAAAGGAGTTACCAAAGACATCAAAGAAAATAGACCAACAAAGAAAATATCCTTTAAGGTTAAATCCAAAAGAGGGGAAAGTGCTTTAAAATCAGAGCTGCCGGGTGCAAAAGTGCACACCTGTCATCCCAGCTACTTGGTGGGCTGAGGTGGGAGGATCGCCTGAACCCAGGAGTTTGAGGCCAGCCTGGGCAACATAGTGAGACCCCTCTCTTGGCCCCTCAACCCCAAAAGGTCAGACTAGGTTGTCCCCCCGTCCTGTGGTGTTCCCTTCGCGTAACGAGCAGTGTGAAACAGCACAATTAAGTGCGTAGTTGCTGGGGAGACAGATTTGGTCTGAATCCTAATCCCAATACACCTCAGCCTGTGAGACCCTAGGGAGGTTAATTAAGTTTGCTAACCTGCAAAATTCCGTGATCCTCCAACTCTGAAGGGCCACAGCTGCCAACTCTGAAGGGCCACACTTCAGTGTTGGAGGATCCTCGAGTCTTAGTGTTCAAGGTGTCAGAGGGGGAAAAGTGCAGCCAGACAAACTCCCCTGCTGCAGATGAGAAAAGTGGGACCAAGAAGTCTTGCCACGGCCGGGTGCAGGGGCTCACGCCTGTAATCCCAGCACTTTGGGAGGCCGAGGTGGGCGGATGACGAGGTCAGGAGATCGAGACCATCCTGGCGAACACGGTGAAACCCCATCTCTACTGAAAATACAAAAAAATTGCCAGGCATGGTGGCAGGCGCCTGTGGTCCCAGCTTCTAGGGAGGCTGAGGCAGGAGAATGGCGTTAACCCTGGAGGTGGCGGAGCTTGCAGTGAGCGGAGATTGCACCACTGCACTCCAGCCTGGGCGACAGAGCGAGACTCCGTCTCAAAAAAAAAAAGAAGTAGTCTTGCCACTTGCCCTGGGTCACAGGTGAGACTGGACCCAGCCAGCCTCGTTGCTTCACTTCATGGTTCTCAACTCTTTATTCTCCCGCAAGCCAATGTGCTTCTGTTTGTGTGGGTTATATCTACTGATAACTTGCTCTACTGGAGCTTAATACTGAACTTTTTTTTTTTTTTTTTTGAGACGGAGTCTCGCTCTGTCGCCCAGGCTGGAGTGCAGTGGCCGGATCTCAGCTCACTGCAAGCTCCGCCTCCCAGGTTTATGCCATTCTCCTGCCTCAGCCTCCCGAGTAGCTGGGACTACAGGCGCCCGCCACCTCGCCCGGCTAATTTTTTGTATTTTTTAGTAGAGACGGGGTTTCACCATGTTAGCCAGGATGGTCTCGATCTCCTGACCTCGTGATCCGCCCGTCTCGGCTTCCCAAAGTGCTGGGATTACAGGCTTGAGCCACCGCGCCCGGCCAATACTGAAAGAAATTTAAAACATTCTAGAGCACACATTCCATTTGTGTCAGACTAACGGTATCATGGAGCCTCTAGAAAAGATCGTGTGCTGATGGGAGAATTAGTATTATTATGAAATTAGTTTTCATCTCATGGACATCCTGCAGGAGCATTTGTGAATGCTGCATCTCCTCCATCTCAGCCTCATAAGCAGGTTTTCCCATTTTCCATGGCCACCAGCACATCCGAATAGTTTGCAGATATGGAGTCTCCAGTGGCCTTACCAATATTTCTAGGACCTCGGCTTAAGGCCTCTCCCCAGGCCAAAGGAAGAAAAGTTGCAGTAAGATGCTGCATCTCTTCATTGGTTAGCTTGGGCCCCTAAGTACTATCTCTTTGCAAGTCAGGGCATACGCAGGTCCTTGACCGACCCTGTATGCTTTCCCTCCAGACAGGAGGCACCACTTGCTAATGAGTCTGATCAACTTAAGTTCATGGGAACTTAAGAGTTTTCTAAATTTGATTCAAATACAACAATGAATGACCCTCAAGTGGATACTGCACTTTCCCAGAGAATGTGTGTAACAGATGTTCCAGGTGGCTTGAACAAATATTCACAATTATGGACAAGCTGCTTGGTGCGTTAGGTAACACAGTATTTTACAAATAAAAAGATGTAAAATCCAAAACCAAAATCCAAAAACCATGATGCATACAAAAATAAAATAACACCTGTTGAAAATTAACTCATTAATTAATGAGGGAACCAGTAAGATATAGGGAAAAGGGCCGGGCGCGGTGGCTCAAGCCTGTAATCCCAGCACTTTGGGAGGCCGAGACGGGCAGATCACGAGGTCAGGAGATCGAGACCATCCTGGCTAACACGGTGAAACCCCGTCCTACTAAAAAATACACAAAACTAGCCGGGCGAGTTGGTGGGTGCCTGTAGTCCCAGCTACTTGGGAGGCTGAGGCAGGAGAATGGCGTAAACCCGGGAGGCAGAGCTTGCGGTGAGCTGAGATCCGGCCACTGCACTCCAGCCCGGGTGACAGAGTCAGACTCTATCTCAAAAAAAAAAAAAAAAAAAAAAAAAAGGAAAAGAAAAGATAAAGGGAAAAGAAGGATTCAAAGGGAATTGGTTCATGACCAGCCTGTCCAAGATGGTGAAACACTGTCTCTACTAAAACTAAAAAAATTAGCCGGGTGTGGTGGCAGGTGCCTGTAATTCCAGGTACTCAGGAGGCTGAGGCAGGAGAATCACTTGAACCCAGGAGGCGGAGGTTGCAGTGAGCTGAGATCTCACCACTGCACTCCAGCCTGAGTGACAGAGTAAAACTCTGTCTCAAAAAAAAAAAAAAAAAAAAAAAAAAAAAAGTAATTGGAAGAATAGATACATAGGCAGACAATGCAAAATGCTGAATGGGTTTGCTTGTAGATGAACCACTGGGCTCCTCTACAGGGCAGCAGCAGTGTATCTTCACTCAGACTTCATGGGGATTCCATGAGCAGGGTCATTCGAATCACTGTCAGCTTTCTACAACCTAGTTCTAAAACAGCTCAGTCCGTGCAATGAGAGGTGTAGCTCCTGTAGAATCAGACAGCTCTGAACGTGTTCTAGCCAATGCCAGACTACTCTGACATTCCATCGAAAGGATACCCACTTACTGTTACTGCCCATTTAAAATCTTTCACAGTTTTCCTGACGTTGGTACTTTGTTTTCTCTCAGTCTTGAAATTAAAGTGGTTTATATGTCCTTCCACTCTATATTAAATAAAATGTTGGTTAAAGTGCTGTATAAATTGTAAAAAACAAGACTATTAAAATAAGACTATTATTAAATTATGTCATCATATTCCTGTAGTCTCACAGATTGAGTCCCTGCTACAGCTTAAAGTCTATCACAGTTGGTAGTTTGAACACACAGTAAGCCCTTTTTCCTACGTTATACTTTTTTTTTTTTTTGAGACAGAGTCTTTCTCTGCTCGCTCTGTCACCCGGGCTGGAGCGCATGGTGCGATCACAGCTTACTGCAGTCTCAACCTTCCCAGGCTCAAGTGATCCTCCTGCCTCAGCCACCGAGTAGCTGGAACCACAGGTGTGCACCACCACGCCTGGCTGATTTTTATATTTTTAGTAGAGACAGGGTTTCACTTTGTTGGTCAGGCTGGTCTTGAACTTCTGGCCTCAAGTGATCTACCTGCCTTGGCCTCCCAAAGTGCTGGGATTACAGGTATGAGCCACCTCACCCAGCCCTGCATTAGACATTTTTTTGGGGGAAGGGGGGACAGAGTTTCGCTCTAGTTGCCCAAGCTGGAGTGCAATGGCGCAATCTCTACTCACTGCAACCTCTGCCTCCCAGGTTGAAGTGATTCTCCTGCCTCAGCCTCCTGAGTAGCTGGGATAACAGGTGTGCACTACCATGCTCCGCTAATTTTTTTGTATTTTTAGTAGAAATGGGAGTTTCACCATGTTAGCCAGACTGGTCTCGAACTCCTGACCTCAGGTGATCCGCCCGCCTCGGTCTCCCAAAGTGCTGGGATTACAGGCATGAGCCACCGTGCCCGGCCACACTAGAGTTTTAATCCCAACTTTCCTACCTGAGAGAAATAGCATAAAAAGTGACATAAATTTTTATAAAATCAGTCAGAAGCCAGGCCTGTAAATTAACTGTACTCTGAGACTGGAACTCTTTCCATCATCTTACAGCTTTAATGGAAGTTTATATTAATATCTGTAAACAGAACTTTCATTGCAGTTCTCTATTTGTGATCATTGATTTTCCAACTTGATATACAAGGGGATTTTAAAAACTAACCTTCTGTCTCTTTTTGTGTTTCTCCTTGCAGTTTGTTCTATCACACAAAGCAAGGAGTGGATTGAAAATTAGTGTGCTCTCGTGCAAGCTTGCAGATCCCACTGAGGCAAGCAGAAACTTATCTGGACAAATACATGTCTAAAATGGTCTAGCATTTTAAACTCTGGAAAAGTGTATGAGTTTTAACTCCCTTTAAAATGGAATATTAATTTGAAAATTATGGGGAAAACTGCATTTTGTTTACATATGATGAATATGTTTCTAGAAATTGTTATGGTGGAGCTGGTCTGGGGTGAGTCTGAAGGCCTCTCTCATCTGACCTCCCTTCTCAGAAGGCCTCCTACTGTCTTTGCCTTGTCTCCTCCCAAGTTGGAAAATGTTTACATGAATTAATAAACAGATTTGATCTTCTACAGATTTGAATGATTTATTTTCTTAAGCCAGTTTATTCTTTGTCTTGGTTCCCTGGAAAAAGAGTAGGACCTCAAGGGCCGGGCACGGTAGCTCATGCCTGTAATCCCAGCACTTTGGGACACCGAGGCGGTCAGGAGATCGAGACCATCCTGGCTAACACAGTGAAACCCCATCTCTACTAAAAATACAAAAAATTAGTTGGGTGTGGTGGCATGTGCCTGTAGTCCCAGCTACTTGGGAGGCTGAGGCAGGAGAATCTCTTGAACCTGGGATGCGGAGGTTGTAGTGAGCTGAGATCGAGCCACTGCACTCCAGCCTGGGCAACAGAGTGAGACTCCATCTTAAAAAAAAAAAAAGTCGGACCTCTAAAGACTACCTTCTGAGAGCTGGGTGGTGACCTGTCATCCAGCAGGATGAGGGCGAGGGGCTCTCTGCACCGGGTGGGAATAGCCGAAGTCGTGAGCAATCCTGTGCGACTGCTTTGAGCACCTGGAGCTTTTCTAGCCCCTGGTCTTCTCTGGTGACACACTGGAGTGCCCAGTGCTTGTGGAGACTTGCTGGCTCAGGGCTGACATGACTGAGTCTGAATCAACAGGGAGGAGACCAACTTCAAAAGTTTCATGAGCGTGCCTGGGTCTCAGAACTCTGAGGGGGACCTACTCAGGACATGAGGACGACAGCTGCCATTTTATCTGTTTGCTTTGCAGCAGCCACAAAGTAAACTGCTCAACTTCACACCATTGAGAGTCACTTGCTTCAGGGCACAGACTCCAGCCTGTGAAGACCCACCGCTAAGGTCAGTGTTGACCCACATCCTGGGAGGTTTGACCTGGTACTTTAGAAGGCTACACGTCCTCCACGACAGGATTGGAAAAAAAGGAAAAAGTGAGTACATGAAACTGTTTCCTAAGGCTGGTGTTGGGAGATAAACTATCTTGCCAGTCATGTTTTATCTGGCTTTTACCAGGTGCGGCCACAGAGGAGGGGTGCACGTTCACCCCTAAGTGTCCAAATTGTGGTGATAAGGTAACGAGCGACTTGACCTAGTTGTGCAGAACAGGCCTTCCATCCTTCCATCCTCCCTTGTGAGAAATGGGGGGCGTTGTGAAGCAAGGTGAATGGGGAGGGTGGATAGGGAAGGAAGGAGAGGAGAGAAGTGAGGGTGCCATGGCTGGTGCTGGCTTGGCTCCCACTGTTGTTTCAGCAAGAGTGGGTATGGTGCCCCCTCCACTGAGCCCCATGTCCAGGAGCTCAGGAGATGCCACCTTACTTGGTTAATTTTAAAACATTTTGTAGAGACAGGGATCTTGCCATTTTGCCCAGGCTGGTCTTGAATTCCTGGGCTCAAGTGATCCACCTGCCTCAGCCTCCCAAAGTGCTGGGATTACAGGTGTGAGCCACTGTGCCCAGCCGACACTTATATTTTTAAGAAAAAGAGGAAAATATATGAAGGTTTTAGCATATTTGAAAGGTAATATAAAACTATCTTGAAAACAGATACTATACCAACATTTACACCAAAGATGCGCCCAATAATAGTCTTGTTTAAGAAAAAAACAACTGAGGCTGGGCGCAGTGGTTCACGCCTGTAATCCCAGCACTTTGGGAGGCCGAGGCGGGCAGATCACGAGGTCAGGAGATCAAGACCATCCTGGCTAACACGGTGAAACCCCCTGTCTACTAAAAATACAAAAAATCAGCCGGGCGAGGTGGCGGGCACCTGTAGTCCCAGCTACTCGGGAGGCTGAGGCAGGAGAATGGCATGAACCTGGGAGGCGGAGCTTGCAGTGAGCTGAGATTGTGCCACTGCACTCCAGCCTGGGCGACAGAGTGAGACTCCGTCTCAAAAAAAAAAAAAAAAAAAAAGTAAATGGAGGATGCTGCTTGCATCATTGTTTCTAATAGCAGAGCATCGGAAAGGTGTGCAGCCTGTCGGGGATGTCCCACCCAGAATCTCTTCACTTGCTGAAGTCCCTCAGCTTCTATGAGGATCAGAAAATTACCTGAGGAAGCTATGGAAGGGGTGGGGAGAGCAGATACTGGTGCCAACAGACTCCTGGCTTCAGAACTTCCCCTTGGGTTCACCAGCTGACTGAAGCTGGTATCCAGCCCAGACCACTTTCTTCCTTGGAGTTTACTCCCTGTCCTTTCTGCTTCATTACACTTCTGAGAGCACTCCTTCAGCAAATCATGGGAGCAAGAATCTCCATCTTAGGCTGTGCTTCTGGGGTACGTGATCTAAGATACAGTCATTAAAAAGGGGTACCTGTACTTATATTCACTGACCTGGAAATATGTTCATAATATATTAAGCGGATGTGTAATACTCATTTTTTATAAAAGTCCAATGAACATGTTTTAAAAACACAACAGAAGAACAGATGTCAAGCCATATATTCTGTACAGACTAATATATTGTGAAGTGTGATAATGGTCTCACATTTCCATGTAGGAGAATATCCTGATTCTTAGGAGATGTATGCTGAAAGGGCAGAGTCTTTCTGCAGTCACCATCCTGATGCATTTTCAAAATAAGGGGGTGTGTGTGTGTGTGTGCGTGCGTGCATATATATATACACACACATATATAGAGAGGTGCGTGTATGTATATATATACATATATGGGGGGGTGGGAGGAAAGGCGAGACACAGGACCAGAGGACAAACATAGTGAATGCTGGTAATTGTTGTATCTATTAAAGGGCATATGGAGTTCATTGTATTAGTTTTTCAACTTTTTCATAGGTTTAAATGTATTCAAAATGTGGAAAAACGTTATCTTCTGAATGCTAGGATGACTATGATTTTAGCATTATCAGGAATTGTCGGACTTGGTGTCTCAGTTTTTGATTCTTGCACCTAAGGACTTCGTGTGCCTACACCTGCAATGCTGATGTCGATGTTTGTGACAAAGCTTGTTCTACCACTGTGGTGAACACTGACCCTGGGGGTACCGTACTCAGTGCTGGCTTGTGCCACCTGCTAGGGTTGCATGTGAGCAATGCTTCTGCTTTATGCCTTTGACTTTAATAGTCTGTCAACTTGGTAGATGTATCTCAGCTGAACCTTGTACCTGGTAGCTAGACAAATAATACACTTTCAGCATAAGCACACCCTTTGATCCAGCTCTTCCACTTATGGGAACCTAGCCAAAGGAAAAAACAGCACATGTGCTGATACTAGCAAATCATTACAGACAATCTCAAGGTCCAAAAATGGAGGCTTGACTTCAGAATCTTATGCAATCCATGAAAATTGTACTGCAGAAATGTGTCAGTAACAAGGAAAAAGATGGTCACAAAATACAGTGAAATAAGCAAGTTAAAAAATTTTATGGTATAGCCGGGCGCGGTGTCTCACGCCTGTAATCCCAGCACTTTGGGAGGCCAAGATGGGTAGATCACTTGAGGTCAGGAGTTCGACACCAGCCTGATCAACATGGTGAAACCCTGTCTCTACTAAAAATACAAAATTAGCCGGGTGTGGTGGCACATGCCTGTAATCCCAGCTACTCAAGAGGCTGAGGCAGGAGAATCACTTGAACCCAGGAGGCAGAGGTTGCAGTGAGCCAAGATCACGCCACTGCACTCCAGCCTGGGCAACGAGTTAAACACCATCTCAAAAATAAAAGAAAGAAAAAAAAGAAAAGAAAAAAAGCGAAAAAAGAAGAAAATTGTATGGTATGAGCAAACTCTATTTAAAACATTACAATTATATCCACAGATTTGGAAGAACTTGGACTAAATGCTTAACTTCGGCTGTCCCTGGGTAGATGAAATTTTTGGTGTTTTGTTCTAATTGCTAATCTCTATTTTCTGACTCTTCTCTAATTACATGCATTGCCAAGCAATGAAAAAAATAATACTAAAAGTAGTTAAGGGCCGGGCGCGGTGGCTCAAGCCTGTAATCCCAGCACTTTGGGAGGCCGAGATGGGCGGATCACGAGGTCAGGAGATCGAGACCATCCTGGCTAACACGGTGAAACCCCGTCTCTACTAAAAAATACAAAAAACTAGCCGGGCGAGGTGGCGGGTGCCTGTAGTCCCAGCTACTTGGGAGGCTGAGGCAGGAGAATGGGGTGAACCCGGGAGGCGGAGCTTGCAGTGAGCTGAGATCCGGCCACTGCACTCCAGCCTGGGTGACAGAGCCAGACTCTGTCTCAAAAAAAAAAAAAAAAAAAAAAAAGTAGTTAAGATAGCATATTTAATAAAGAAATCAAATGATGGCAATTCCTCATACTAAATTGTACTATAAGCATGGGTTGTAGCATACCCAAATGTCTGATTCTTTTTTTTTTTTTTTTTTTTTTGAGACGGAGTCTCGCTCTGTTACCCAGGCTGGAGTGCAGTGGCCAGATCTCAGCTCACTGCAAGCTCCGCCTCCCGGGTTTACGCCATTCTCGTACCTCAGCCTCCCAAGTAGCTGGGACTACAGGCGTCCGCCACCTCGCTCGGCTAGTTTTTTGTGTTTTGTAGTAGAGACGGGGTTTCACCGTGTTAGCCAGGATGGTCTCGATCTCCTGACCTTGTGATCCGCCCGTCTTGGCCTCCCAAAGTGCTGGGATTACAGGCTTGAGCCACCGCGCCCGGCCTGATTCTTCTTATGTACCTGCTTACAGGATGCAGCCCACATTGTGGTCAAAACTTCAGGTTCTGGTCTTGGGAGAGTGGGTTACATCTTGGCTCTGCCACTAAGCTGAGTGACTTTAGCCAGCCTTCCTAGCCTCTAGATCTGTCTTCCTTTGAGTAATGAAGATGGTAGTGATAATACTAACCTATGGCTTGGTTGAGGGTTACATAACACATGGAAATACAGAATAAACTGCTTGACATGCTGCCTAACAGTATTGTCTTCAATAAATGGTGACCATTATTACTAAATTAGATGTCCTAGGCTTTCTTCAAGGGGCCAGCAGATGATGTGTACACTAACAGGAACCCCTGCCGAAGCCCAGAGGACTCCTCCAGGCAGTGATAGCTATGCTGTGCATCTTGCCTAGACTTTTTTTTCGGAGAAAGGTGCAGGCAAGAACAAAAGCAGCAGTCCCAGGCTATTCAACTTCCAGAAAGCCTCCTTATCTCCGGTTGGGAAGTACAGTTGCTGATTAACTCTGTTAATAGAGCACAGTGCTCAGAAGGCTAAAGGTCAAAGACTAAGGTCTAAAGCCCCACAAGGAGGAAATATCCCTCCTCGTCACTACTGGGGGGAAATAAATTAGTAAAGCCACATACAAGGGAGCACCTTTATTTGGAAAGCAGTAATTTCAAAATCATCCCTCGAACTCAGAATCGATGGGTCTGGGTAGATACCCTAAGTAAACAGGTGAAATTTTCATTAATTGTTTGCTTATTAAGAAAAATTTTAAATTAACTGATGACATGCAGGAGTGTTTTTCACATTTCCTGATAAGAATCACTTGGAAAGCTCTGTAAACACAGCTTCACTGGAGATTAATCCTATCAAATGGATTCAGCCAGTCTGGGATGGGCCAGTAATTTGGAAATTATTGTTTTTACAAATGCTTCCTGATGATGACCAAGTCCAAGAAAATTTAGTAAACAATGGAAAGTTATCTGGAACATAATCTTCAGTTTTCTCGGCAGCTTTTTTTTTTTTTTTTTTTTTTTTGAGACGGAGTGTGGCTCTGTCGCCCAGGCTGGAGTGCAGTGGCCGGATCTCAGCTCACTGCAAGCTCCGCCTCCCGGGTTCACGCCATTCTCCTGCCTCAGCCTCCCGAGTAGCTGGGACTACAGGCGCCCGCCACCTCGCCCGGCTATTTTTTTTGTATTTTTTAGTAGAGGCGGGGTTTCACTGTGTTAGCCAGGATGGTCTCGATCTCCTGACCTCGTGATCCGCCCGTCTCGGCCTCCCAAAGTGCTGGGATTACAGGCTTGAGCCACCGCGCCCGGCCTTCTCGGCAGCTTTTAAGTCTTGATCTACTAGAGATAACCCACTGAAAAGTCTTCTCCAATCCAGGTTTACAAAAGGAAACTCTTAACATTTGGTTTGATAAAATGTTTTCTGAAGAAATACTTTACTTTGGCTGTTTTCATTTCTGGCCCATCCGTTCTACTTCACGTTTTCTTGAAGAGTCCATCTTATATGAGTTGAGGCATAGCAATCTAATCGTTTTTAAAATAAATGGTTTCTTTTTTTTATTTTTGAGACGGAGTCTCGCTCTGTTGTCCAGGCTGGAGTGCAGTGGTGTGATCTCGGCTCACTGCAAGCTCCGCCTCCCGGGTTCACGCCATTCTCCTGCCTCAGCCTCCCGAGTAGCTGGGACTACAGGCGCCCGCCACCACGCCCGGCTAATTTTTTGTATTTTTAGTAGAGACGGGGTTTCACTGTGTCAGCCAGGATGGTCTCGATCTCCTGACCTCGAGATCCGCCCGCCCCAGCCTCCCAAAGTGCTGGGATTACAGGCGTGAGCCACCGCGCCCAGCCAATAAATGGTTTCTTATTAAAGGATTGTGACATTTAATAGCCGTTGTTTGCTCTTGTCTTGCTCCCTTCTCTCCCGAAACTTGTAAAGAAATAACTCAATATTCTGGCTTTTCCACCTTAAATCTCATACTGACCAGCCCATGTATGCCAGCCTCGATCTCATCGTTTTCTTTAACCGGTCCAACTCCCTTTGGCGTCCCAGTCAAGATAATATCTCCTTCTTCCAAGGTTATGATCTTAGAAACATAGCTGATGATGTAGGGGATGGAAAAAATCATGGAGGCTGTCTCACCCTCCTGTCTGAGTTCGCCGTTGACCTTGAGCCAGAGCTTCAGCTTGTGAGGGTCAGGGATCTTCTCCTTGGGCACAAACGCGCTGACCGGGCAGGACGCCGTGAAGCTCTTGGCCAGAGTCCAGGGCAGCCCCTTCTTCTTGCACTCGTCCTGCACGTCCCGGGCGGTCATATCTAGGCACAGGGCATAACCGCCCACGTAGTCCATGGCCGCGGCCTCGGGGACCGCGCGGCAGCGCTTGCCCATCACCACGCCCAGCTCCAGCTCGTGGTGCAGGTTGCGAGTGTACGCGGGCATGAGGATGGGCGAGCCCTCGGGCGCGTAGGCCGTGGAGGGCTTCAGGAACAGCACGGGCTCGCTCAACACCGCGCTGCGCATCTCCTTGACGTGGTCCGCGTAGTTCCTCCCCACGCAGACGATGTTCTTTCCCCACTCCCAGAAGCGGGACAGTGGCCGGGAGGCTGCCATGATTCCCATCAAGTGCCCCTGTAGTCACGTGCGCTGGGCCGGTCAGCTGATGCCTACGGCACCCCGGAGAGGACCAACTGCGTCGGAACGCTGTCCCCGCAGCGACGGCTCGTTCCACCTCGCGAGCTGCCGGGTGCCCGGGCGGCGTGGCGCTTGGCCTCCAGGGAACCGCTTCGCGGTTTCAAAAAAGAGGCGGAGGCTCGCGGCACAACTCTCCTGGCGCATCTCTCGGGCCGCCGCCCCCGCTCCCAGGCCAGTCTCCCGGTCCGTGGCAGTCGGGGCTCGTGGAGGAAACTAGTTGAGCGCGAGCGCGTTGATTGGCTGGCGGACGGTGCGAGGCGGATACTGATTGGCTGAGGGCAGCGCGAGGCGGGCGCTGATTGGCTGAGACGCGCCGACGCCGGTGTTTTGCAGCCCGGAGCCGCCTGGCCGTCCAGCCCGGCTCCGGTCATGGTGCTGGGCCGCGGGCTGCTCGGCCGTCGCAGCCTCGCCGCGTTGGAAGCTGCCTGCGCCCGCCGAGGCCTGGGTGGGTGCGACGGGGCTGTGCGGGCCAGGGAACGCGGGCCTGGCGGGGCGGGCAGCGGGCGGCGCCGGGCCGTCGGTTGGCGGCCGCTGACGCGGTTTCTGTTGCGCAGGTGCCTGAGGCCGCGCTGCCCGGCTCGAGTGGAGGCGGCGCAGGCGCTGAGGCGGGCGCGGAGCGGGCGCGGGGTCGCGGGTGCGGAAAGCGCTAGGTAAGCAGGGCCAGGCCTGCGTCCGCCGCGGCCTCAACGCACGGCCTGGGCCGGCCGTGCCTCTGACGCCTCCAGGGCATCGCGTCCTGCCCGGGCCGGCGCCGAGGAGCGCCTGGGGCGCGGCTCTGAGGCGCAGCGGGCAAGGCCCCGGGACGCCTGGCCCACCCCGCACCTGCTGCCCGGCTGCAAGGACCGCGCTCTCGCGGCGCCGCCTGCGGTGGTGGAGCTGCCCGCCCGGCGCCGGAGCCTCCCTGTCTGGGGACCTGGCGTGTCATTCGCCCGAGGTGGTCGCGAGGCCGGCCAGGCCAGCGCCCCGGGCGGGTGCGCAGCGCAGGGCACTGGGCGGGCGGAGGCGCAGGCAGGGAGGCGTCCCTGGTGGTTTCCAGATCTCGCGAAAAGCTGTCAAGGCTCTGCAGGGGGTAAAATGGCCCCATTGCTAAGGAACGGACATGGATTTAGAGGTCCTCAGAATTCCAGTTTTAGGGACATTAGGGACATTCATAAGGGCCCAGGCAGAGAGTTCCAGCGGGATTGTGTGCATCGGCAGGGCGTGCCTGCCTCATTCTAAGGGAGCCCCCAGCCGCCGTATTTAGTGCCGCCCAGTTCAAGGGAAGCAAGATGCTGTGAAACTTCCTCATTTAAAAAAGAAGTGCAGTGACGCACGCCTGTCATCCCTGCACTTTGGGAAGCCGAGGCGGGAGGATCCCTTGAGTCCAGGAGTTCCAGACCAGCCTGTCAACATGTTAAGACCTCATCTCTATAAAAACTAAACAAAATCAGCCAGGCGTGGTGACACACAACTGTAGTCTCAGTCACTTTGGTGGCTGAGGTGGGAGGATCGCTTGAGTCCAGGAGGTCGAGGCTGCAGTGGCCCGTGATCGCACCACTGCCCTGTAGCCTAGGGGACAGAGTGAGACCATATCTCAAAAAAAAAAAAAATTTTTTTTTTTTTTTTTGTGAGCCAAACCAAACATTTCTGGACTTGGCCCAGGCTCCAAGCTGCAGGTCCTTGGCCTGTTTGTACAAAGTATTACAGTTACAAAACAGCAAGCCGGGAACATTTTCCAGGCAGTGTTGGGCTGAGTGATAGGGAAAGGGAATAAGGTTTCTGCTGGTGCTGGCACCAGCTGCGTCTTTCCTCAGAAATAAAGGCACCTCCATGGGTTGTCAGCTTCTTTAGGAGGCTGTGATGGTCCCCATGGGAGGCTGAGCACCAGTTGTGAGGCAGTGCAGTGGCCAATCTTGGCTCACTGCAACCTCTGCCTCCCAGGCTCAAGCGAGTCTCCTGCCTCAGCCTCCTGAGTAGCTGGGACTACAGGCACTCACCAACATGCCCGGCTAATTTTTGTATTTGAGTAGAGATGGGATTTCACCATGTTGGCCAGGCTGGTCTCTAACTCCTGACCTCAAGTGATCCACCTGCCTCGGCCTCCCAAAGTGCTGGGATGACAGGCATGGCCACCGCACATGGACAATATTTTTGTTTGTAATGTTCTGCTAGTATCAATGGAGCTCCTTTCCAGGAGGATGCCCTGGCACTCAGGGAATCCTGTCGCAGCCCTTCTGCACCCCACCTACAGCCCCCAGCACCCACACTCTGCTTGGTGTGCTCCTTAGGCTGGGGTGGTACTGAGGCTAAGGGGAAGGGGAATATTGCAGGAAGCTGCTCATATAGAAATCTCAGTATATTGTACCTGAGGAGAATGATCTGGAAAATGCCTGGCTGATTGTCAGACAGGTGATAGATTATCTTTGTACAGTGAAACTATAGTTTGGGCAGTTTCTCTGGCTGTGGAAATAAGGTCGGATTCCCCATTTAGATGGGCCCTGGAGACGTGTGTGTCTGTCAGTTGGAGGGTGCTGCCCATTTCTGGATCCCTTTTGGGAGAAGCCCCTGCCCTGGCACCTATCCCAGGATTGCACTGTCCCCTGCCACCTTCTGTGGTTTCTTCCCCCTGTAGAGCGGAACTGAAGGTATTGTCGAGGCCCCCATGTATTTTTAGATTTAGTAGGAGTTTCATTGCTGAAAATACTTTTGCGTTGGTTGACTGGGTGGTAGACGCTTTTGTCCCTTGGCCACCCACTCCTCCTACCTCCTGGGCCCCTGTGGCAGAGTCCTTTGGGTCAGTTGGATGGTGGTTTTGTATCCTCCACACTTGAATCTGGCGCAGTTGTGGCCGGCTTTCCGTCTCAAAGGAACTGCTGATTCTTGTGCACATCTCACATTCGTGCCATTCAAGAGCAAGTATTGGTTTTTTCTGAGACAGAGTCTCACTCTGTCGCCCAGGCTGGATTACAGTGGGGCAAGCTTGGCTCACTGCAACTTCCACCTCCCAGGTTCAAGCGATTCTCCTGCCTCAGCCTGCTGTCAAGTATTGGTTCTTTCTGGGTAGAGGCTGAGAAGGGCTGTAACTGCATGGAACGCAGGCTCGCTTAATCAGTGGTGGCAACACAGCTTGCTGGAGGGCAGATGGCCAGGCTGGGGCACCCCCAGTCTGCGTTCCCTTCTTCATGTTCTGTCCGAGTCCGGGCTGTGAATACCCCAGAACTAGCAGCGGTTTGTCTCACAGTCACAAGCTGGCCATCCTGTCCTTTTAGAGTTCTCAAAAAAGAAAATAGAGATCATAAGTCTGAAACAGTTGATTTCCATGAATGTGAGCATGAGTCAGTTCCTATGTTTTCCTTAGGGACATACGAAGATATTCCTTTTGGTTCTTTTTTTTTTTCTTTTTCTTTCTTTTTCTTTCTTTTTTTTATTAACAAGTTCTTGTCACCCAGGCTGGAGTGCAGTGGCACAGTCATAGGTCACTGCAGCCTCAAACTCCTGGGCTTAAACCTCCAGAGTAGCTGGGACTACAGGCACGCACCACCAGGCCTGGCTAATTTTTAAATTTGTAGAGACAAGGTCTTCCTGTGTTGCCCAGGCTGGTTTCAAACTCCTGCCCTCAAGCAGTCCTCCCACCTCAGTCTCTTAAAGCGCTGGGATTCCTGGCAAGAACCACTGTATCGGCCAGGCACGGTGGCTCACGCCTGTAATTGCAGCACTTTGGGAGGCCGAGGTGGGCGGATCATGAGGTCAGGAGATCCAGACCATCCTGGCTAACACGGTGAAACCCCCTCTCTGCTAAAAATACAAAAAATTATCCAGGTGAGGTGGCGGGCGCCTGTAGTCCCAGCTACTCAGGAGGCTGAGGCAGGAGAATGGCGTGAACTTGGGAGGCAGAGCTTGCAGTGAGCTGAGACCGCGCCACCGCACTCCAGCCTGGGCAACAGAGCGGGACTCTGTCTCAAAAAAAAAAAAAAAAAAAAGAGAACCACCGTACCTGGCCAGGATATTCCCTTTCAAAGGAACCTAGAAAGGCTGGGAAGCACTGCATTTTGTGCATCCTGTGGTGGAGGGTCTGGCGCGGACACCAACTGAGTTGTGCTCTGTGTCTGCAGGTCCAGCCCTGCTAGGAGTTCTCCACCACACAGATTTGCGGAAGAATCTGACCGTGGACGAGGGCACCATGAAGGTGGAGGTGCTCCCTGCCCTGACCGACAACTACATGTACCTGGTCATCGATGATGAGACCAAGGAGGCTGCCATCGTGGACCCGGTGCAGCCCCAGAAGGTGCGCATGGCTGTGCCCGGCTCTCTGCCCTCATCCTCCAGCTCGGAGTTCTCACCCCCGATGGTTTCCTAACCGCAGTGTCCTTCCAATTTTGCCTAAGCTAAATGGAAATTAGTCGCCAGCCACTCTGTTACAGGGCCCCACGAAGCGTGGAGGCAAGAGGCAGTGACACAGAAAACGCTGTGCCGTAACATCCCGGGCACTTGGCTCTTCTTGGAGGCTTTCTGCCCCTGCATGCTGCCTCTGGGGGTGGTGCCCTCAGAGCTAGAGGGGCTTGGAGCAGTCGTAGGTAGTTGCAAGAGTCAGGCTGAGCAGGAGAAGGTGCTTTCACTGGCTCTGCTGGAGCAGGGCAAGCCGGCAGGGTCAGAGGGCCATGTCAGCGGCCCCTCCTGGCATGTCCTGGGTTCCGCGGGGCACCCTACTGTGTAGGCCGGCAAGCCAGGCCAGGGAGAGTGACGGGCCTTTGTCCTGCCCTGGGGTCACTGCAGGTCGTGGACGCGGCGAGAAAGCATGGGGTGAAACTGACCACAGTGCTCACCACCCACCACCACTGGTAAGTGCCGGCGCCACGGGGGCCCGTGTCTCGCCTAGGGGTGCGGGACCCGGCTCACTTCTCGCCCTGGTGGGTTTAGGGACATCGAGACCTGTCTCCCCCCACGGCTCTGTCTGCTGTGTGAGGATAGGCCCCCGGCAGACTTCTGAGAAAAACCTGGGGCTCACCGTCGCCCCCAAGGGGCGAGTCTGGTGCTGCAGTGACTCTCAGGCCCCGGGGCCTGCAGGGTGAGGGGAGAAGGCTACAGCCTTACCCTCAGGTTCCACCCCCCGCTGTCTCCTGGGCCACGCGGGCTTGTGCCCTGGCACGTTGGCCTCAATGCTGGGGAGGAAATGACTTTACAGGTGAGTTTTATTTAAAAAAAAAACAAAAAACAAAAAAACAGCCGGCCGGGCATCGTGGCTTATGCCTATAATCCCAGCATTTTGGTAGGCTGAGGTGTGTGGGTCACTTGAGGTCAGGACCAGCCTGGCCAACATGGTGAAACCCAGTCTCTACTGAAAATACAAAAATTACCTGGGCGTGGTGGCAGGAGCCTGTAATCTCAGCTACTCGGGAGGCTGAGGCAGGAGAATCACTTGAACCCCGGAGGTGGAGGTTGCAGTGAGACGAGACTGTGGCATTGCACTCTGGCCTGGGTGACAGAACGAGACTCCATCTCAAAAAAACAAAAGAGCAGCCATATCCGGAGAGGCTGGGTTTTTAAAATCCTTGAAAATAGATGAATAAAGTGCTGTGTCTGGGTTCTAGGACTGGCATTGCCTGCTCAAGGCCCTTGTACGGCTTTTGGAAATTTCTGAGGCTCTTCAAAGCTAGAAAAAAATGTTTATTCGGCTCTTTCTTCTTTTTGCCAAGCAAGCACCTGAGGGCAGCCGGCACCTTTCTCCTGAGCCGGGACCTGTCTGGCACTGCTTTAGGGCCTCTGGACTGTGGCTTCCCCAGCCTCTGTGTCGTGGTGAAATGAAGCCTTTTGTCCTCTTCTTGGTGGTGGGAGCACTTGGCCAGGGTTTGATGGAAGCGTCACGGTTCACACACAGCCGGACTCAGGCCTGGAGAGTCTCAGGCTCTGTGAGTCGGGCCTCACAAGCCTCTGCTGGGTCATCAGAGGTGTCCATGCAGAGACCTGGGCTCGAGGGGCGGTGCTGGCAGCCTCCCTGGCCCTTGTCCTGTGTGGTTGAGCTGCTGTCTCTCAGCACATTCGCCTGCCTGTCATGCGAGGCCCCTGCTGCCACCATGCCTTCTCCAGGGAACCCTGGTGGTGGCCTCCGTGTGGCTGCCTGGCGCATCACAGCTTGTTGGAGCTCCCCGCCTCTCCCGGCCTCGTTGCAGACGTCTCTTTCTAACACTGTGGTGCTTTTTAGTTCCCGGCCCCTCTGACGTTCATGCCGGCATGTGAAGTCCTAAACCAGGCCTTAGCTTCAGCAGGGTGGGGTTTGCTCACTGGTGGTGGGTGGTGATGGGCAGACCGAGGCCTGTGTGCCATGCCCTCCTGAAGGGTGGGAGGAGCAGAGGGCTGCGGCCACCACTCCACCCTGTTATCTTGGGGCCTAGTGGTGCCAAGGCGGGTGGTTTCTGGTGTGGTCACTGGAGTTTTCATGGGAGGCACATGAAGGAGTCTGTGATGTCATGTGAGGCCCGGGAAGGGCCCCTGCGACCGCCCCTGTCTGAAATGCAGGTCAGGCAGGTTCCCCTGGGCAAACCTGGGCGTGCAGGAGGCACCTCCACCTGCTGCGCATCACAAGGCCTGGAGCTGGCCCAGGCTGGCCTCCCCTGCAGACAGACTGCCTCGGGTCAGCTGCTCATCCCAGACGCACCCCAGGTGATTCCCATGCTGAACAGTTTGATCTTCTGCCAGAGTGTGGGGTCACAAACTGGGCAGCACATCAGGATCAGCTGGGGGCTTTCAAAACTAAAAAACCCCACCCCCAGGCGATCCCCAGACCCACTGCACCAGGACGTGGGGGTGGGAACCAGGTGGTGCTTTGTAAAGACGTCCAGGTGATAATCCCAGGCCCCCACGCTCGGAACCCAGGCCACAGGATCATCCAGGTGTCTGTGATTTGCTTCCTCGGCTTCCTTTGTGTGTGTAAAATAAGCATCCCGTTTGACCAGGGTTTAAAAGCAGCAGGCAGCCCCCTCAGCTCAGCAGGCAGCCCAGGTCTCCCGTTTGACTTCCAGGGACCATGCTGGCGGGAATGAGAAACTGGTCAAGCTGCAGTCGGGACTGAAGGTGTACGGGGGTGATGACCGTATCGGGGCCCTGACGCACAAAATCACTCACTTGTCCACACTGCAGGTAAGGAGCGAGCCCTGGAGGTGCTCCAGCGTGGCCCTGCCAGGAGCAGTGGGGGCCTCCCTGCGTCCTCTCTGCTCCCTAACCCGGTGACCCAGGAGTGCTCCCAGTGTTCCTCTGCGGTAGCATGGACGGTCTTCTCTGTCTAGGCACAGGGACAGGAGTGTGCAAATCACGGCCGTGTGCGGGGCTGTGAAGCAGGGCTCCGAGACCCTGGGGCGTGGGCCACGTGGGCGGGGTCCCGGTTCGAGAGCGCAGCACACAGGCAGGAGGCCGCTGTGAGGGGGTCTTCAGCCTTTTTGAAGGTGTGAACATTTTTGAAGTAAAGAATTGGGGCCGATGGGGACAGAGGAAAACAAAAGGCCACGTGTGGGAAGGAAAGCCGTCTTTCCTAGCCAGATGCCGAGCGTGGATTTGGCCCAGTTTTGAAGGAGAGAACAGCCCCTTGGTGTTTTACATGCAAGCGCTCTCGTTGCAGGGTGGCCCCGCACTTGGGGCGCGCCCATGGAGTGAGTCCCCCAGTCCCGTGGCGGGGAGCACCCGCCCAACCTTCACAGGCATTTCCCTCGGAGCTGAGGAGGCCCCGTAGGGCCCAGGCTGCGCGCCGTGACCCCGGGCGACGCTCTCCAGGGTGTCTGGGAGCACACGCAGTTGCTTGCTTTGTTTAAGGTGGGGTCTCTCAATGTCAAGTGCCTGGCGACACCATGCCACACTTCAGGACACATCTGTTACTTCGTGAGCAAGCCCGGTGGCTCGGAGCCTCCTGCTGTGTTCACAGGTGCGTGTTCGAGTGTGTGGGGGGGTGGTTCTTTGTGAAGACCCTGTGTCTCCTGCTAGGCAGGCTCATGGGGGCAGCTTCATGGCCTTGTCCTACGCCGCTGTGAGGACCCAGGGGTGGGTGCTGGGAGCCTCGTGGCGGGGCTGGCTGTTTCTTCCTCCAATGGGTTTGGATCGTGGTCTGGAAGGAAGTTACGCCTGCAGCAAGGGCTGTGCTGGCAGAGACTGCTGGACAGCGGGGGTCCTGGCGGATCCCACAGGAAAGGAGTCACTTTCTTCTGGCAGGGCGAGAGGTGGCTCAGCCCTGGGGCCGTGTTCTCGATGCCGTAGTGTGGACTCGGGGACCTGAGCCAGTCTAGGGGCCCTGCCTGCCTCCCAGGGTTGTTGCAGACCCGTGGAGGCACCTCTGAAGGTCATATGGCCAGGGGATGGCCCCACTGTAAGCCGGGCCCTTCATGGCTGCGACCTTCAAGGCGGTGTGGAGGCTGCTGGGGGCGGGGGCTGCCTCCCATGCTTGTTACTGTCATCCGGTCCCGACTGGCCTCACAGTGCGGGGTTTCACCCGGTGACTCGGTGTGGGCTTTGCACAACCGGGAGGCCTCCTGGTGGCCCAGAGCCACACTCGGGCCGCATCCCCCGCCGTGGGTGAGAGGTGGTTCCGGTCACCTCAGCCAGGGTGGTGAGACCTTGGTCACGGGGTGGCGCTGGCTGCTGGGGCCAAGGGAAGACGGGAGCCAGGCACGGGCCTGAGAGGGGCTGCTGGGTGTTCGGGGACAGGGCTGGGTTTGTGAGGGTCTCAGAGCCACAGTTGGTGGGACTGGGGGCTGGGAGGGAGGAGTGACTGGGTTTCGGGTCTGCACAGCCAGTCGCGTGGTCGGCACTGTCAGCTGAGGCTTGGAAGGAGTTGTGGGAGCCAGAATGCAGGGTGCGGAGTCTGGGCAGCCGGGGCTGGAGGGCAGCCAGGGTTTGGGGCCTGGGCCTTGCTGGTGAGTGTCACCCTGCTTCTGGCCCCCTCCGAAGTCCCAGCCACCAGCCTCCAGTGGCCCACACCTCATGGCTGTCCTTGTTTCCAGGTGACACCTTGTTCGTGGCTGGCTGCGGGAAGTTCTATGAAGGGACTGCGGATGAGATGTGTAAAGCTCTGCTGGAGGTCTTGGGCCGGCTGCCCCCAGACACAGTAGGCAGCGCCTCCCTGTGGGCCGTGGTTTGGAGGGCCTCACCCAGGGCGGGCCTGCTCTCCCTTCTGGCACCCACTCACTGGACACCCCCCCGGGAGCGTCCAGGTCCCACCCCGAGGACTTCCACGGGTGGTAACAGCCTTCTGAGCTCAACTGTCGCCTGTCTCCTCAGAGAGTCTACTGTGGCCACGAGTACACCATCAACAACCTCAAGTTTGCGCGCCACGTGGAGCCCGGCAATGCCGCCATCCAGGAGAAGCTGGCCTGGGCCAAGGTGAGTGGGGCCGTCACTGTGCAGTGCTTTCCTGTGGGCTGCTCAGGGCTACTGTGCATGGCGGGGTCGCCAGAATGGGTAGACAGCCACCCCTCCGAGCCCAGAGAGCAGGCCTGGGACTCAGGCCAGTGTGGCCCAGCTCGCCCTGCACGGCCAACCCAGGGTTCTGTTGAGATCCCTCTGCCTCAGACGCTACATGTCTAACACGTGCCCGGCCTGTACCCATATTCTGAGCAGTAGGGTCAGGCTGGCACCTGTGGCTCTGCTGGCTTTCCAGGCCACAGAACGTGGCTCTGTGTCCAAAGGACTCTTATCTCTGTGATGGCCCCGCCTGATGCCTCCACGGCGTAACCCAGGCCGGCTGGGCCAGGACTGCAGGAGCAGGAGGGGCTCTCCGGGAGTGTTTCCCCGACTTCACTGGAAACGCTGTTGGAAGCACACACACCTGGCCTCTCAGCACGCTTCCCTCTGCTGAGTGGAGAGTCGCTGCCTTCAACAGGTTTATTGTTTTAAATAAATCACTTGTTTTTTTGTTGAGCATCTTTTTCAATTTAGAGGTTTATGTTATTTTAAAATATTTACTCATAAAAATTCAAACTCTAAATCAGAGGAATCATAAAATATTCATCTTTTTTTTTTTTTTGTGATGGAGTATCCTTCTGTCGCCCAGGCTGGAGTGCAGTGGCATAATCTCGGCTCACTGCAACCTCCACCTCCTGGGTTCAAGAAATTCTCCCTGCTGGCCGGGCGCGGTGGCTCACGCCTGTAATCCCAGCACCTTGGGAGGCCGAGGCGGGCGGATCACAAGGTCAGGAGATCGAGACCATCCTGGCCAACATGGTGAAACCGCATCTCTACTAAAAATACAAAAAATTAGCTGGACATGGTGGCGTGTGCCTGTGGTCCCAGCTACTTGGGAGGCTGAGGCAGGAGAATCGCTTGAACCCAGGAGGCAGAGGTGGCAGTGAGCAGAGATCATGCCACTGCACTCCAGCCTGGCGACAGAGCGAGACACTGTCTCAAAAAAAAGGCTCCCTGCCTCAGCCTCGAGTAGCTGAGATTACGGGTGCCGCCAACACGCCCAGCCAAGTTTTCTATTTTTAGTAGAGATGGGGTTTTGCCATGTTGGCCAGGCTGGTGTTGAACTCCTGACTTCAGGTGATCTGCCTGCCTCAGCCTCCCAAAGCGTTGGGATTACAGGCGTGAGCTACTCCGCCTGGCCCGTGTGTCTCTTTGGAGTGGGCAGGTTGTAGTTTGAAGAATGTTGATGTGTGTGCACCTGTGTAATCCCCTCCGCAGTCCAGATGTGGAGCTTTACCCCAAAGGCTCCTGTGGCGTCCCCGCCAGCTGTTACTGTGCTGTGACCTCGGGTCACTTTCTAGAGGTTCCCATGAACAGAAGCACATTGTTCTGTCGTCTCTGTGGCATTCTCGGCCCCGCTGATATTGGTGAGGGTCAGCCATGCTCTTTGCCTCTGAGTAGCCCATTGTGTGGAAATGCCATCATTGTTTTATCCATTCGTCTGTTTCCAGTTTTTTGCTATTTGAATAAAGCTGCTATGAACATTTGTGTACACATCTTTTTGTGGATATGTTTTTATTGCTCTTGGGTACCTCCCTAAGAGTGGAATTGCTGTGTTGTGTGGTTAACTGTATGAACCATTTTCCCAAATGGTTGTACCGCTCTGCAGTCCACCACCAGTGTGTGAGTTCCAGGGCTCCACACTGTGCCAGCACTGCATTGGGTCGCTGGTCTCTTTAATTTCTGCCATTCTAACTAGCATGTGGTGGTGTCTCACTGCTTTTAAGATGTATATTTACCCATGACGAATGGGGTTGACCATCTTTTCATGTGTGTGTTGGCCTTTGGATGCCTTTTTAAGTTTATGTTCAATCTTATGTCTATTTTAAATATTGGGTTTGGCCTGTTGGGTTGCTCTTGTAAGAGTTCCTTATATCATCTGGAAGATACATATTTAAAAGATGTTTTTCTCTCCCAGCTCATGGCTTGCCTTTTCATTTTCTTAACATTTTTTTTTGGAAAATAGTTTATAGTTTTGGTGAAGTTCAATTTATTCATTTCTTTCTTTTCTTTCTTTCTTGAGACGGAGTTTCACTCTTGTTGCCCAGGCTGGAGTGTAGTGGTGTGATCTCAGCTCACCACAACATCTACCTCCCGGGTTCAAGTGATTCTCCTGGCTGAGCCTTCTCGGTAGCTGGGATTACAGGCACTCAACACCACGCCCAGCTAATTTTGTATTTTTTTTTTTTTTTCTGAGACGGAGTCTCGCTCTGTCACCCAGGCTGGAGTGCAGTGGCCGGATCTCAGCTCACTGCAAGCTGCGCCTCCTGGGTTCATGCCATTCTCCTGCCTCAGCCTCCCAAGTAGCTGGGACTACAGGCGCCACCACCTCGCCCGGCTAGTTTTTTGTACTTTTTAGTAGAGACGGGGTTTCACCGTGTTAGCCAGGATGGTCTCGATCTCCTGACCTCGTGATCCGCCCGTCTTGGCCTCCCAAAGTGCTGGGATTACAGGCTTGAGCCACCGCGCCCAGCCAATTTTGTATTTTTAATAGAGACAGGGTTTCTCCATGTTGATCAGGCTGAACTCGAACTCCCAACCTCAGGTCATCCGCCCGCCTTGGGCTCCCGAAGTGCTTGGGATTACAGGCGTGAGCCACCGCACCGGCCACTCATTTTTTCTTTTCTGTTTCTTGTGCCCTAAGAAATCTTTGCGTACCCCTAGCTCACAAAGACTTTCTCCTGTGTTTCTTCCTAGAAGTTTTAAAGTCTTAGCTTTTATATTTACAATTTACAATGTTTCCTTTCAAGATGGTGTTTGTGTTTGTGTGTCCTGCGAGGTGAGGGTAGAGGTTCACCCTCTCGCAGTGTGATCCCAACATGTTTAGCGCTGTCTGTCGAAGGACTGTCCTTTCCTCCCTGGATTACCTTGGCACCTTTCTAAAGAGAATGGACCCTCTATGCCCGAGTCTGCTTCTGGTCTCTGCTCTGTTTCGTTGGTCTGTATGACTTGCCATGGTGTCCGAGTACAGCATCTTGATGACTCTAGCTCTATGCTGTCTTGACATCAGTAGTGTAAATTCTCCAATGTTCTTTTTCAAAATGGTTTTAGTTGTTTTAAGCCTTTTGCATTTCCGTTTTTAGAATCATCTTGTGAGCTTCTACCAAGAAAGCTAGCTTGGCTTTTGATTGGGACTGTTGTGATAACTGATTTGGAGAGAATTGAGATCTTAATATTGTTTCTGTGAGCTTTCCATTTATTAAGGTCTTTAGCTTTTCTCAGCAATGTTTTGGAATTTGCGTGTTCAAGGTCTTGCATGTGTTATTCAGTGATCGCTAAGCACTTCCGGTCGTGATGATTTGTTGATACTTGTTGGAAACACAGTGGATGCATATTTTAACTTCCTTGGTGTCTTAGTCTGTGTGGTGTTGCTATAAAGGAATACTTGAGGCTGGGTGACTTATGAAAGGAGGGTTAGGTGGCTCATGGCTGTGCAGGCTATAAGCAGCATGGCCTGGGCGCCTGCACCTGGCGAGGCCTCAGGCTGCTGCTGCTCATGGCAGAAGGAGAAAGGAGCTGGTGGTGCGAAGCGTGTGGCCAGAGGAAGGAGAGAGTGGGGGGGGGGGGGGGCACAAGGTTCTCTTAAACCACCAGTTCCTGTGGGAACCAACAGCAACAACTCACACTTGGAGCAGGGCAGCCACTCACAGGGGACCCCCATCCAAACACCTCCGTTAATTGGGGATCAGATGTCAGCATGCATTTGGAGGGACGGACATCCCAGCCCCAGGAGAAGGGAGTGGCCAGGCTGGACGGGAGGTGTGTTTGACTTTTAAAGAAACTGCCAAACTCCCCTTCCCTGGTGCTTGTGGTGTTTGCTTTCCTGCCAGGAAGGCGTGGGCGCACCGGCTGGTCCGGGTCCTCCCAGCATGCAGGCAGTGGAGCCAGCCTTTTGGAAGGAGGTGCTGGAGCCCAGTCCCTGGTGAGACGCAGCCTCCTGCTGAGCTGCTCCCATTCTGCAGCCTCTGGTTTTCTTAGCGGATCTTTTGAGCAAACATTTTTAATTTTAATGAAGTCTAATAGATTCTTTTATGGGTCATTCTTTTTTGTCTTCCATCTAAGAAATCTTTGCTTCTCCCAAGGTCAAAAAATTTGCTCCTGTATTTTGTTTTTGGAATTAGTATAGTTTTAAAATTTAGATCAGTATGAATTCCCACCCGCCAAATATCTGCTGGATCTGGAATGATATTCTTGCTTTCATTCCTGATTTTGACAAT
Source organism: Chlorocebus sabaeus (assembly GCF_047675955.1). NCBI lineage: Eukaryota > Metazoa > Chordata > Mammalia > Primates > Cercopithecidae > Chlorocebus > Chlorocebus sabaeus. The sequence goes on along the minus strand of NC_132908.1, from coordinate 1,805,230 downwards.
TTGTACCCTTTTTTTTTTTTTTTTTTTTTTTTTGACAGCGTTTTGCTCTTATTGCCCAGGCTGGAGTGCAGGGGTGTGATCTCAGCTCACTGCAACCTCTGCCTCCTGGGTTCAAGCGATTCTCATGCCTCAGCCTCCCAAGTAACTGGAATTACAGGCGTGTGCCACCATGCCTGGGTAATTTTTGTATTTTTAGTAGAGACGGGGTTTCACCATGTTGGCCAGGATGGTCTCAAACTCCTGACCACGTGATCTGCCTGCCCCAGCATCCCAAAGTGCTGGGATTATAGGCGTAAGCCACTGCGCCTAGCCTGTGATTTTTTTTTTTTTTTTTTAATTGGTTGGGGAGAGACAGCGTCTTGCTCTGCCGCCCAGGCTGGAGTACAGTGGCACAATCGCGGCTCACTGCAACCTCTGCCTCTCGGGTTCAGGCGATTCTCCTGCCTCAGCCTCCTGTAGCTGGGATTACAGGCCTGTGCCATCATGCCTGGTTAATTTTTGCATTTTTGGTAGAGAGGGGGTTTCACCATGTTGCTTAGGCTGGTCTTGAACTCCTGGGCTCAAGTGATCCTGCTGCCTTGGTCTCCCAAAGTGCTGAGATTACAGGCATGAGCCACCGCGCCCAGCCTCATTCTTTTTAATAGGTGTAAAATATACTATTGCGTGGATGTCACCTATAAATCATTTTACCAATCCCAAAAGGAGGGACGTTGAGAGTTTTCAACTCCTTTTGGACCCTGGAGTCCCGCACCCACGAGGTGGAGCTCTTCTGAGCTGTGCTGCAAGGACTGACCTTATTTTTTATTTATTTATTTTTTGAGGCAGAGTCTCTCTCTGTCACCCAGGCTGGAGTGCAGTGGCACAATCTCGGCTCATTACTGCAGCCTCTGCCTCCCGGGTTCAAGCAATTCTCCTGCCTCAGCCTCCTGAGTAGCTGGGATCACAAGCATGCGCCACCATGTCCAGCTAGGTTTTGTATTTTTAGTAGAGACGGGGTTTCACCATGTTGGTCAGGCTGGTCTCAAACTTCTGAGCTCAGGTGATCCACCTGCCTTGACCTCCCAAAGTGCTGGGATTACAGGTCTGAGCACCCGGCCTGTCTTATTTGGGAGACGGCGTCTTGCTCTGCTGCCCAGGCTGGAGTATAGTGGTGTGGTCTCGGCTCACTACAGCCTCCACCTCCTGGGTTCAAGCGATTCTCCTGCCTCAGCCTCTTGAGTAGCTGGGATTACAGGCGCCCACCACCACACCCAGCTGATTTTTTGTATTTTAGTAGAGATGGGGTTTCACCATGTTGCCCAGGCTGGTCTCGAACTCCTGACCTCAGGTGATCCACCCGCCTGGGCCTCCCAAAGCGTTAGGATTACAGGTGTGAGCCACCGCGCTCAGCTAACTGACCTTATTTTTGTCTTTAAATGCTTCATGCTTTGTAGGAAAAATAGCTACAACATTAAAACTCGTTTTAATAGGTAACCCAAAAGCTTTTGACAATTTGTACTTCCTTTGTTTTAAAGATACCCTTAGAAGTGTTAACTTTTCTTCCCTCATAGGAGGTAGAGGAAGATTTTTTAGGATTGAGAATGTTGGTGGGAACACAAGGAATATTATAAAACATTCTGATTGTTTTCACCAGAAGGGAAGAACGGATTAGTGAGAAACCATCTTGGCATCTGCCAGACCCCCGCTCAGTGCAGCTCCACCAGCCGAAGGGTCACTCATTGACACCACTGCCCACAGCAGCTGGGGACCCTTGGGGGTGAGGCCGCGGCGGTCTTGAGCCTGTGCGTGGGCGCCAGCAGCTTCTGTCAGAGCTCTGCCCTGAGGCCCTCCTCGTGCGGCTGTGGTAGAAGGGCCAGGGCTGTGTGGAGACCGCTGTTGCTGCCCTGTTTTCTCCTGCTGTTGGCCCCATGGCTGCGTTTGCATTCTCCTCCCCCCGCCTCCACCCATCTGCCCTGGTCAGTGTTGTCAGAAGGGAGAGCATCTCCATCGCGAGTGGAGGTGACCAGCTGCCTGCCTGTGGGGGCTCGGGTGACCTCCCCTGCTGCGGGTTCCCGTGTTCCTCCTCCCTGTGCTTGCTATGAGGGTGCAGCTGTGGTGGTTTCTTTTCTGTGTCTCCTGCATTGTTATTATCTCCATAACATGAAATGTAAACCCCGTGAATGAAAAGGAAGCTCTGTCCCTGTCCTCTCCAGGACGGCGCGGGAAGGTGGATGTGCGGCTCATCCCGGACATTGGCTTCTCTTCCCTCTTCCACACGCACAGACCCTCTGGCCTCTGCTCACCTTGCCTTCTCAGCCTTTGTCAGTCCGGCGGTGTCCTAAGGTTACCAGGTGTTCTGAGCATCTTTTTTGAGACTTGATGTCACTGTCACCCACGCTGGAGGGCAGTAGCAGTCTTGGCTCACTGTAGCCTCGACCTGTGCTCAAGGGATCCTCCCACCTCAGCCCCCCGAGAAGCTGGGACCACAGGTGCCCGCCACCATGCCTGGCTAGTTTTTTGTATTTTTAGTAGACACAGGGTCCCGCCATGTTGTCCAGGCTGGTCTCAAACTCCAGGGCTCAAGTGATCCATCTGCCTTAGCCTCCCAAAGTGCTGGGATCACAGGCGTGAGCCCCCATGCCCGGTCTGCCATCGTTTAAAGTTCCTGTGATTAAAGTGGCGTGTTTCTCTTGCAGGAGAAGTACAGCATCGGGGAGCCCACAGTGCCATCCACCCTGGCAGAGGAGTTTACCTACAACCCCTTCATGAGAGTGAGGTGAGGGCCCAGGACAGGTGGTGGGTGCAGGCCCCTCCCCTCTGGCAGTCCCACTCGTACACACACAGTGGGGTGCATCTGAGACCCCAGATGGCTGAGGCTGCCCTGGGGAGCTGTAGCAGGTGCAGCCGCAGAGCCCCACCACTCTTCTTGAGCGGGGTCCAGCCTTTCCTGGCGCCTTGGCCGGGGCGTGAGTCCTTCTGGACCCTGGAGTTCGGAACCTGTCAGGGGGAGTGGCTACCGCCTCCCCGCCCTCTGTGTCCTCCCAGGGCTGGGCTACAGCCAGCACGAGTCACCTTCCTCTGCAGTGGCCCTGGCTGCTCAGGTGGGCGGTGGGCATGGCTCTGCACAGCCTGCAGCCTGGTGCCGGCCTCCGCAGGGAGAAGACGGTGCAGCAGCACGCGGGTGAGACGGACCCGGTGACCACCATGAGGGCTGTGCGCAAGGAGAAGGACGAGTTCAAGATGCCCCGGGACTGAGGCCGCCCTGCACCTTCAGAGCATTTGGTCAAGATGCCCCAGGACTGAGGCCACCCTGCACCTTCAGAGCATTTGAAGATGAGGCTCTTTTAGGTAACTGGCTTTCCTGCTGATCGTGCAAGAAATTCAGTCTTGATTTAACCTTAATTTCACAGCCCTTGGCTTGTGTTATTGGATGTTCTAATGCATATTTATAAGAGAAGTTTAAAAAGTATTTATTCCCATAACTTACACTTGCAGACTGTTTTCTTCTAGCCGTTAGGCCTCCCCTCATCCCCTTGGGCCTTCTTCCTCTTCTTCCTCCTCCCCCATGAGCCACTGCAGTCCCCCCACCCATGCTTCAGGTCAGGACCCCGGGGGGCGGGGTGCTCTCTCCCTGGGTTTCCTGGCTTTGTAGGAGAGAGGATACCTGGGGTGTCCTGGGTTCTTCCTCCTTCCCTTTGCCATCACCACCCCACCTCAGAGGAATAGACACCTTTCTGGCTCCCAGGTCACTGTCACAATCTGCGATGACATGGGATGAGTGGGCTTGGGCCGTTCGAGAGCAGAACCCCATCCCACCGGGGCCACGGGCTCTCCAGCATTGCTGCTGTCCTGGGCTGGGGAAGGCGGCTCGGTGTTTGTGCCTGAAGCAGGCGGGGGCTTCTCACCAAGTTTCTTGCCCATGCTCGGGGGCTCTGGCTCAGCTGGAGTGGCCGCTGTGGCTGTGCCTGTGCTGTCTCCTGTCCCGAGCTCCCAGCACGTCTGATGGGCTCAGGGCCCCCTGGCAGGGAGAGGCGGCCGTGTTTTCTTCCTGGAGGCGGCCAGTACCTGCGACCTCCAGGCAGTGCCCTGCTCGGCAGCACCCCCAGCCCCGTCTCTGCTTGGAAAGCACAAACCGCCCTCTGGGGAAGCAGCCAGCTGGGGAGTGCTCGGCCTGTGACCCCAGGAGAGCTGGGTGGATGGCCACATGTCCTGCCCAGGCTCTGCGTGTGCCTCACGGCAGAGGGTCTACGAGGGAAGGGCAGGAAGAGGCAACCCCTAGGGCTAATCTGAAACTTAAAAAATGTATGAGGGCTGGGCGCGGTAGCCCATGCCTGTAATCCCAGCACTTTGGGAGGCCGAGGTGGGTGGATCACCTGAGGTCAGGAGATCGAGACCATCCTGGTCAACATGGTAAAACCGCATCTCTACTAAAAATACAAAAAAAAAAAAAAAATTAGCCAGGCGTGGTGGTGGGCGCCTGTAGTCTCAGCTACTCAGGAGGCTGAGGCAGGAGAACGGCGTGAACCTGGGAGGTAGAGCTTGCAGTGAGCCGAGATTGCGCCACTGCACTCCAGCCTGGCAACAGAGCAAGACTCCGTCTCTAAATAAATAAATAAATAAATTAAATAAATAAATAAATAAATAAATAAATAAATAAATAAATAAGTTACCTGGGCAGGGTGGTATGTAGCTGTAGTCATAGCTACTCAGGAGGCTGAGGCAGGAGGATCGCTTGAGCCCGGGAGTCCAAGGCTGCAGTGAGCCTTGCTTGTGCCACTGCATTCTGGCTTGGAGGACAGGGAGACCCTATCTCAAATTAATCGCACAGTTGAGTGGCATTTAGTCCATTCACAATGCTGCGCCCACCTCTCGCATGTTCTGAAACGTTTGACTGATTCACTGACTGACCGATTGCCCTGTCAGTGCAGCTGTGAAGGGAGTGGGGCCCACATCCCCTCTGCCACCTAGTCCTGTAGATGGGCTCTTCTGAGTGGAGAGGCAGAGTGGCCCTGGGGACCTAGGAGCAAGCCTGGCCCGAGGCTTGTGGATTGAAGAGGAAGGCTGGCACTGTACTTCCAGACCACATGCATTGCCCATCCCCCCCGGAGGGGTCACTGATCTGTTCTCAGACTCACAGACCCCTCTGGGATGCCGCCGAAGCCAGGTGTGTGTGAGGAGACAGGACACAGATTCCTTCTCCTGCTTTCTTCTCCCACTAACCCTACCCCAGTTCAAAGAGTTTGTTCTGTTT